>NC_086453.1:271858100-272186850 GCF_028390025.1 Pseudophryne corroboree | reverse complement strand
AGAAACAGCATGTACTGGAATACAGCACATACCATGGTATTCTATACTTACCAGTGCTGTAATGACTTGGGATGTTCCTTCCATCATCAGCTGCTGGCTGGCTGGCACACCCCTTTGAGAATTTAATGAAGAGATCGAAATCTATAGTTCAAATCCCGGACGAGCCCCCATCTGTTGAATTCTCCTTGTAAGGTTAACTAAATTAACCATCTTGTTGCTGTTTGGGTTGTTAGGTAAAAGAATGAATTGAAAATGGATTTATAAAAATCAATTATTATTTATTCAAAGGGCCACGCCAGTATACAGGGGAGAGGTAGCATTCTCTCCGCCTGGGTTAAATCCTTTTAACAACAACATACACGTAACAACAATGAGTTTTATATAATACACAGTTACGCCCTTTTCTTATATCCCTCCCATATGATTTCATACTTCTGGAATACAATGTTAGGCAATATTGGGACAATTGTCAAGAATACTAACAAGATACTCGTGATATTCAACTGTGTCCATATTAGGAATTACATCTGGTCTCTATGAGCTTTTAGAAAGTGCGTATGTGGAATTAATACTTAGCCAACAAAGTTGTTTTTCTCGTCTCTCAGTGTGTAAAAAGTTCAAGATGAATTTGCTATATCATCTAGCTAGAAACAAGATGGATTCTCTTATGCTTCTACTAGTGAATATCAGAACCCTCTGCTACTGTGATTATTGGGTATATACATAATATACGTACTATCCCGTAGTGCACACACATAACTGTTAAGCCTTCAGCAGGTTGCCTCAGTCCCAGTATTCGACAGGGCTCTACTACACACTTACCAATCCCCCCGTCACCCGGCTCCATAGCACTGCATGCTAATATGTTCAATCTCGTCCATATTGGCCTGCATGCATAAACGACGGGGCACAAATGATTAATGAGCATGGGGCCGCGCATCGTTAATAGTTGGTGCCTACTTAGAGATGTGCACCAGAAATTTTTCGGGTTTTGTGTTTTGGTTTTGGATTCTGTTCCGCGGCCGTGTTTTGGATTTGGACGTGTTTTGACAAAACCTCCCTTAAAAATTTTTGTCGGATTCGGGTGTGTTTTGGATTCAGGTGTTTTTTTTTTCAAAAACCCCTCAAAAACAGCTCAAATCATAGAATTTGGGGGTAATTTTGATACTTTGTGGGCGACACAAACACCTGGTCCATCTAGAAATGGCACTGCAGTATCATACAGTATGACACTTAAAAAAATAGTCCCCAAACAGCACATGATGCAAAGAAAAGAGAAAAAGAGGTGCACCAAGGTCGCTGGATGGCTAAGCTAAACGACACAAGTGGGCGGCACAAACACATGGCCCATCTAGGAGTGGCGCTGCTGTGTCAGACAGGATGGCACTTAAAAAAATTGGCCCCAAACATCACATGATGCAAAGATAAATAAATTAAAAAAAGAGGTGCAAGATAGAATTGTCCTTGGGCTCTACCACCCACCCTTATGTTGTATAAACAGGACATGCACACTTTAACAAACCCATCATTTCAGCGACAGGGTCTGCCACATGACTGTGGCTGAAATGACTGGTTGGTTTGGGCCCCCACCAAAAAAAGAAGCAATCAATCTTTCCTTGCTCAAACTGGCTCTACAGAGGCAAGATGTCGATCTCATCATCATCCTCCGATTCCTCACCCCTTTCACTGTGTACATCCCCCTCCTCACAGAGTATTAATTTGTCCCCACTGGAATCCACCATCACAGGTCCCTGTGTACTTTCTGGAGGCAATTGCTGGTAAATGTCTCCACGGAGGAATTGATTATAATTCATTTTGATGAACATCATCTTCTCTACATTTTGTGGAAGTAACCTCATACGCCGAAAAGCTGACAAGGTGACCGGCTGCACTAAACACTCTTTCGGAGTACACACTGGAGGGGGGGCAACTTAGGTAAAATAAAGCCAGTTTGTGCAAGGGCCTCCAAATTACCTCTTTTTCCTGCTAGTGTACGTACGGACTGTCTGGCGTGCCTACTTGGACGCGGTCACTCATATAATCCTCCACCATTCATTCAATGGTGACAGAATCATATGCAGTGACAGTAGACGACATGTCAGTAATCGTTGGCAAGTCCTTCAGTCCGGACCACATGTCAGCTATCGCTCCTGACTGCCCTGCATCACCGCCAGTGGGTGGTTTTGGAAATCTGATCCTTTTCCTGGCAGCTCCAGTGGTGGTAGAAAATTAAGGAGGAGCTGTTGGTGGGTCACGTTCCGCTTGACTTGACAAGTGTCTCACCAGTAGGTCTTCGAACATGTGCAGACTTGTGTCTGCCGGAAAGAGAGATACAACGTAGGCTTTAAACCTAGGATCAAGCACGGTGGCCAAAATGTAGTGCTCTGATTTCAACAGATTGACCACCCGTGAATCCTGGTTAAGCGAATGAAGGGCTCCATCCACAAGTCCCACATGCTAAGCAGAATCGCTCCATTTTAGCTCCTCCTTCAATCTCTCCAACTGCTTCTGCAAAAGCCTGATGAGTGGAATGACCTGACTCAGGCTGGCAGTGTCTGAACTGACTTCACGTGTGGCAAGTTCAAAGGGTTGGAGAACCTTGCACAATGCTGAAATCATTCTCCACTGCGCTTGAGTCAGGTGCATTCCCCCTCCTTTGCCTATATCGTAGGCAGACGTATAGGCTTGAATGGCCTTTTGCTGCTCCTCCATCCTCTGAAGCATATAGAGAGTTGAATTCCACCACGTTACCACCTCTTGCTTCAGCTGATGGAGGGGCAGGTTCAGGAGTGTTTACTGGTGCTCCAGTCTTCAGCACGCGGTGGCTGAATGCCGAAAGTGGCCTGCAATTCTTTGGGCCACCGACAGCATCTGTCCGATGTCACAAATCCCCAGGAGAGTCCAATTGGGATAAGCCAATCTGCGATGATGTTCCTCAGTTTCCGTAAGAGATTGTCAGCTGTGTGCCTCTTATGGAAAACGGTGATACAAAGCGTAGCCTGCCTAGGAACGAGTTGGCATTTGCGAGATGCTGCTACTGGTGCTGCTGCTGTTGTTGCTGCGGGAGGCCATACATCTACCCAGTGGGCTGTCACAGTCATATAGTCCTTAGTCTGCCTGCCCCACTTGTCCACATGTCCGTGGTTAAGTGGACATTGGGTACAACTGCATTTTTTAGGACACTGGTGACTCTTTTTCTGACATCTGTGTACATTCTCGGTATCGCCTGCCTAGAGAAGTGGAACCTAGATGGCATTTGGTACCGGGGACACACTACCCCAAGAAATTCTCTAAGTCCCAGTGAACTAACACCGGATACCGGACGCACGTCTTACACCAACACAGCTGCCAAGGCCTGAGTTATCCGCTTTGCAACAGGATGACTGCTGTGATATTTTATCTTCCTCGCAAAGGACTGTTGGACAGTCAATTGCTTACTGGAAGTAGTACAAGTGGTCTTCCGACTTCCCCTCTGGGATGATGATCGACTCCCAGCAGCAACAACAGCAGTGCCAGCAGCAGTAGGCGTGACACTCAAGGATCCATCGGAGGAATCCCAGTCAGGAGAGGACTCGTCAGACTTGCCAGTGACATGGCCTGCAGGACTATTGGTGTTCCTGTCTAAGGAGGAAATTGACACTGAGGAAGTTGGTGGTGTGGTTTGCACTGGGAGTTTGGATACAAGAGGAAGAAGGGATTTAGTTGTCAGTGGACTGCTTACGCTGTCACCCAAAGTTTTTGAACTTGTCAATGACTTCTGATGAATGCGCTCCAGGTGACGTATAAGGAAGGATGTTCCTAGGTGGTTATCGTCCTTACCCCTAATTATTACAGCTTGACAAATGCAACACACGGCTTGAAACCAGTTGTCCGCATTTCTGTTGAAATAATTCCACACGGAAGAGGTGATTTTTTTTTGTTATCTTGACCAGGCATGTAAATGGCCTTATTCATCCCACGGACAACAGTTGTCTCCCCGGGTGACTGACTTAAACAAACCACCTCTCCATCAGATTCCTCCTTGTCAATTTCCTCCTCAGCGCCAGCAACACCCATATCCTCATCCTGGTGTACTTCAACAGTGACATCTTCAATTTGAATATCAGGAACTGGACTGTGGGTGCTCCTTCCAGCACTTGCAGGGGGCGTGCAAATGGTGGAAGGAGCCACCTCTTCCCGTCCAGTGTTGGGAAGGTCAGGCATCGCAACCGACACAATTGGACTCTCCTTGGGGATTTGTGATTTAGAAGAATGCACAGTTCTTTGCTGTGCTCTTGCCAGTTTAACTCTTTTCATTTTTCTAGCGGGAGGATGAGTGCTTCCATCCTCGTGTGAAGCTGAACCACTAGCCATGAACATAGGCCAAGGCCTCAGCCGTTCCTTGCCACACCGTGTCGTAAATGGCATATTGGAAAGTTTCCGCTTCTCCTCAGATGATTTTAATTTAGATTTTTTGGTGATCGTTTTACTGAACTTTAGCTTTTTGGATTTTACACGCTCTCTACTTTGACATTGGGCATCGGCCTTGGCAGACGACGTTGATGGCATTTCATCGTCTCTGCCATGACTAGTGGCAGCAGCTTCAGCACTAGGTGGAAGTGGATCTTGATCTTTCCCTATTTTACCCTCCACATTTTTGTTCTCCATTTTTTTAATGTGTGGAATTATATGCCAGTAATATTATTATATCAACAGCAATGGCCTACTGTACTACTATATACTGCTCACAACAATGCAGCACAGATATGGATACTTGAAGTGACACGGTGCTGCAAGATACAGCAATGGCCTACTGTACTGTACAACTATATACTGGTGGTCACCAAAATGCTGCACTGTACTACCATATACTGCTCACAACAATGCAGCACAGATATGGATACTTGAAGTGACATGGAGCTGCAAGATACAGCAATGGCCTACTGTACTGTACAACTATATACTGGTGGTCACCAAAATGCTGCACTGTACTACTATATAGTATATACTGGTCACACAACAATGCAGCAGAAATTGAGCACTGATCAGGATACTAGAACTGAGTCTGACATGGAGCTGCAAGATACATCAATGGCCTACTGTACTGTACTACTATAATATACTGGTGGTCACCACAATGCAGCACACTGAGCACAGATATTGATCTTTTCAGGCAGAGAACGTAGCCACGTCCTCTCCGCTCAATCTACAATGCATGAGTGAAAATGGCGGCGACGCGCGGTTCTTTATATGGAATACGAATCTCGCGAGAATCCGACAGCGGGATGATGACGTTCAGCCTCGTTCGGGTTAACCGAGCAAGGCGGGAAGATCCGAGGCTGCCTCGGACCCGTATAAAACACGTGAAGTTTGGGGGGGTTTGGATCTCGATGAACCAAACCCGCTCATCTCTAGTGCCTACACACTGCACGATATGAACGAGTTCTCGTTCATTAATGAACGAGAACGTTCATATTGTGCATTTTAACTGCCAGTGTGTAGGGCCCTTAACACATACAGCAGTAGAAATGCATACAAGATATCTTGATTAAATGATTAATAATATTAAAATTACTCATAGGTATTACATACAGTAAGTTTATTTTGGCCACTGGCTGAGTTCTGACATACCGATTGATTTCTGTGAGAATTGATCTGTCCTGTTTTCAAACTTTAATAGGGTATAGAATACAACAATTTCAGAACAGAAAGAGTACAGTTACAACCAAGCTGTACAGCAGATGAAATTGATACAATGTATCTTGCTTTGGTGCCAGAATTAATTGAGCTAGTACTGGTAATTAATTTGTGCCTGCTGGCTACTGGATACGACACCTATTGATTACTGTTTTGTCGCACTGCATTTAGTAATTGTCTTTAATTTTTTTTTAAAAAGGACTGTATGTGATCAGTAGCACTTGCTGGATGCCATCACTCAGGCTGTGTGCACAACATACTGTACTACAATTTAGCACTGTCACTTCAGTATAGGTACGGCATAGGTACAGTTGAATCCCAGCTGTAGAGCATGTGAAATTGATACAGTTTATCTTAATTTGGTGTAGAAGAATTAATTATATTAGTACTACTCAGCGCTGGTTCTAGAACTTGTGGTGCCCATGACAAATGTTTCCTTTGGTGCCCCCCACCCCATTCAAACAGGGACATTTTGCGTTGAAGGCATGCATCAAAAATAAAGGGGCATCACTTCATGGGGAAGGGGCACGAACACAGAATAGTACCAAATCACATTACATCAATCACATAACACCACACAGTAGTATCCCTTTTACACATTATGCCATGGTAAAGCCCCTTACACACATTGCTCCAGGTAGAGCCTCTTATACAAATTGCACCAGGTAGTCCCTTATACATATTGCACCAGGTAGAGCCTCTAATACACATTGAGCCAGGTAGCCCCTTATACACATTGCTTCAGGTAGAGCCTCATATACACATTGCTCCAGGTAGCCCCTTATGCAGATTACAACATGTAGAGCCTCATATACATTGCTCCAGGTAGCCCCTTATACACATTGCACCAATTAGATCCTCTCTATATAGAAAAAGAGTGTGTGTATGCATGTGTATGTGTGCCATCTACCCCGCTGCCTATGTCCCTGTCACTCACCATCCGGACATGGCAGTAGGTCCCCCGGCGAAGGGGGACGTCCAGCGGGAGAAGGGTGCAGGCAGTGTGCAAGCAGTGCGTGGGCGCACTTAATTCAGATGGTGCAGACATGGTGGCTACACCCCGGGAGCCCATCTTGCCAGACCGCACATAAAACCGTTACTGGTACTACTTCACTTATTATTGTTTGCACACTGGCTAGTGACTGAGGGCCGGATTCAGAGGTTGATGCAAGGGGGATCAGTGCTGTTTCTTCAAATGCAGCGGATCTGAGAAGATTGTCACCCACTAATGGCTTCTCAGATCTGCGGCATTAGCTGTGCATAGAGAACATAGTTGCACCATTGAACCTCCTTGCAAACCTATGATTGCTCAGAATTTCCATTGCAGCTGAGACAATGGGGCCAAAAGCACTGCATTCGAAGATGCAGTAGCTGGCTGCAATGCACCCCTCAAAATAGTATTGACATGCCTGTGTTTTAGATGCGACTTCATGTTACCTCCCCAAACATTCACTGGTTGTCAATCAAACTGCAACTTAAGTCACATTGCAATTGCCACCACTGGACCATCGTGGCATATGTACAGTGGGGCAAAGACGCATGCGCATCAGACTGTTGCGACTGAATCAAAAATGCGTCCAGCTCTGAATCAGGTACTGAGACACCTATTGATCACTGCAAGAATTCTTTTGTCCTTGAACGGTAACATGTCAAACTGTAGTGATGAAAGTGATGACAGATGTTGAAAGTGAAGGAAGAGATGCAGATGCACACTCTTAGAACCAAGACCACTGATAGTAAAAATAATTTAAATAAACCCTCACAATTAACATGGAGTATAATTGAAGTTTTTAGCACACATTTGCGCAAATATGCGGGCCCATGTACCATGGCCAGGTGAATTCATCATGTGATGAAAAGTGGTATAATATACTGTTGGTACCTTATTGAGCCCAAATTAAAATCATACTATGCTTTGTCAGACCAAAACAGAGGGAATCATGGAAAGAAGCCCATGGGCTTTTATAGGGCAATGCCATCTAAAGATAGTGTTACCCATCACATCCAAGCAAGCCACGGGATCTAACGCATTCCAGAGCTTGGTACATAAATGGTAAATGGTCAAACTTCCAAAAATGCATTTTCGTATGTTAGGCCACATTTTTAGGTATGATGCATCCTGCCCATGATGTGGTTTAGCATACCTAAGTTGTGAGTTGATAACTTTGAAATATTGACCTGTGTAGGCAGTGATGATAATATAGTTAATTTCATGTAAAACGTTAGCAGGGTTGGACTGGTCCACAGGGATACAGTGGGATACCCCCTGGTCAGGGGCGTCTTAAGCGAGGAGGGGGCCCATGTGCAGACTCTGGGTGGGCCCCCTCCTCTCCATGGCGCCGTAGGCTCTGACACTGTGCCAGAGCCAACTGCGCATGCGCAAGTCTCCATAAACATGGCGCCTGCCATGTTCTGGAGACAAAATTAAAAGTGCGCATGCGCAGCGGGCATTTTGGAGTGGATTTTGTGAACGACAGAAGCGGCTGCAGCTCTGGCGCTGGACTCCAGAGAGGTGACTAGTAAAATATGGGTGCAATGTGTGTGGTGTAGGCCCCCCCCTGGACCCAGGGGCCCGTGTGCACTGCACACATTGCACCCATGATAGAAACGCCAATGCCCCCCGGTGGTCCCCTCTGCCTGAGGGCACTACCATCTTAATGTCAGTTTTCAGATAGTGTACTTGAATTATACATTGTTACACAGTTAGTTAACTTGTAGAGCAGGAACCTGTATGAACAGACCATGCACTGTAGTATCCATGTTGTCTGCAGGCTATGTCCTTTATAATGGGTGCCCAAACCTACTGTATGTGGTTGTCCACACTCCTTAAGCATGGATTCCCAACACTGCTCTTCCCCACGGTGGGCCCTTCATGCCTCAGTCTGACACTGAATGTTAGTGAGGTACATACAGTACAATAGACTTCTTTTGGGTAACAAGAGATATGTCTGCTATATTAACCTTAGAAGGCTATGTGACTGCTAATGTGAGCAGATATAAAAACACTTGACTTATTAAACATCTTTGATAAAAGAAAGGTAGTCAGTGATGATTACCCCTGAGGTCTAGCCTGTATGCAGCTCTATTGCAGACTCAGTAATAATACACCATTAAAAATAACTGACCACTATATACACTACCTCCATTATATCCATCATTAATTCATGCCATTCACATTAATTACCTCCTTCAGTCTAATAAAAACTTACATGTTAATTAACTGCAATAAAAGCATTAACCCTGGACATTAATTTCCTCAACTATATCCAAGGGGGGGCTCCAATTGTACACCTGAACCCCCAGTTATACTTACTTGTTGCTGTTCTGATTATGAATTCTCTGATCCACTGCATGCTCACTGCACAGTTGCCCTGGGTAACAGGTCTGTCCTGCTGTGGCTGGTGTGAGGAAGGAGCTCTGAACACCAGGAAGAGAAGGCAGAGGCTGTGCAGTGGGGGTAATTCAGAGTTGATCGCAGCAGCAAATTTGTTAGCAGTTGGGCAAAACCATGTGCACTGCAGTTGGGGCAGATATAACATCTGCAGAGAGAGTTAGATTTGGGTGGGTTATTTTTTTTCTGTGCAGGATAAAATATTGGCTGCTTTATTTTTACACTGCAATTTAGATTTCAGTTTGAACACACCACACCCAAATCTAACTCTCTCTGCACATGTCATATCTCCCCCCCCCCCTGCAGTGCACATGGCATTGCCCAACTGCTAACAAATTTGCTGCTGCGATCAACTCTGAATAACCCCCATTGTACCAAGAGGTGTCACGGCTTCTGTGCTGCAGTGCTTCACTCATCTGCCAGGCTTCTCAATACATTGACCAATGACCTACAGCTTAGGCTATTAGCTGCAGGAACTTCCCCTGCTGTGGCTTCAATAAATTGATACTGTAAATCCTGGAATGCTGCGGCTTAAACAAGTGAGATTAGAAATCCTGGAATGCTGCAGTTTGAACAAGTGAAACTTGAAATCCTGGAATGCTGCGGCTTGAACAAGTGAGATCAGAAATCCTGGAATGCTGTGGCTTGAACAAGTGAAACTAGAAATCCTGGAATGCTGCAGCTTGAACAAGTGAGATCAGAAATCCTGGAATGCTGTGGCTTGAGCAAGTGAGACTGTAAATCCTGGGATGCTGTGGCTTGGATACTTGTCCTGGCAACCGGTGGCACCACCAGTGATATGAGTCACCGGGGAGCCAGCCCAAGAGTTGGAGGCTGCAGAGAGCGGCACCAACTCTGCACTCCAGGTAGGAGTATGGGAAGGAGCACAGCAGAGCACAAAAGTTTAAAGCAAGAAGCTTTCAAAGAAACAGTGGATGGTTGTAATAAAGGATCCTCCGCAGGAGCAGAGAGCTGAGGCACTTGCCTGCCAAAGCAACTCAAGGCACTGGCAATATTTATTCCACCCAACGCCTCTTATAGGGGATGAACAGCAAGAATTGACTGACAACTCAAGCTGACCTGCTAATGGGCAGAAGTGCATGGCTTTTGGTCTCAAACATGGCGGTGCCCTGTTTCCAGACACACAAGGGAGTGCCCACTTGCACTCATTGTCTTCGATCCTGGCGCTCCGGAGTCGACATACCAATTGCTCCTGACAGCCTCCCTCCACCTCTGCTGAGAAAGCGGACAGGCCACCCGCTGCTGCAGCGTTACCAGTATCCAGACCAGCAACTCCCAGGTTCCCACACCACAGGTGAGACCCCGGACCCTGACATTGTACTATAAACAGAATAAAACTATGTTCATTACTTTATCTATTTTTTCCTAGGTGGAAGCCCTGACACCTTGGAAAAGGTTCCCTTCCTGCAGCTTCATACTTTAGAAAGTGGGAAGTGAGAGAGACATAATCTATTCAGCACTGGGCGTTTTGGTATGTGAGCCCATACTGTCCAATTTTACTGTCATACTGAGAACGGGTCCCAGCCTGGTCAGCGAGGTGCTTTAATCTTGATGGGTAGCCAAAAATACTAATGTTAAATTTTGTTTGACATGTGGAGACTCATTCAGGTGCGGTTGCAAAGCGGCTATTGGCCCTCATTCCGAGTCGTTCGCTCGTTCTTTTTTTTCGCATCGCAGTGAAAATCAGCTTAGAGCGCATGCGCAATGTTCGCACTGCGACTGCGCTAAGTAATTCTGCTATGAAGAAAGGATTTTTACTCACGGCTTTTTGTTCGCACCGGCGAACGTAGTGTGATTGACAGGAAATGGGTGTTACTGGGCGGAAACACGGCGTTTTATGGGCGTGTGGCTGAAAACGCTACCGTTTCCGGAAAAAACGCAGGAGTGGCCGGAGAAACGGGGGAGTGTCTGGGCGAACGCTGGGAGTGTTTGTGACGTCAAACCAGGAACGACAAGCACTGAACTGATCGCACAGGCAGAGTAAGTCTGGAGCTACTCTAAAACTGCTAAGTTTTTTTTGTTCGCAATATTGCGTAAACTTCGTTCGCACTTTTAAGATGCTAAGATACACTCCCAGTAGGCGTAGACTAAGCGTGTGTAACTCTGCTAAATTCGCCTTGCGACCGATCAACTCGGAATGAGGGCCATTGTACGCAGATCATTGCAGTCACACTGAGGAATGAGTCACCAAGTGGGTGACTGGAAGACAACATTTGGGGGTGGGGACGGGGATTGGTCGGATGCGTATGTCATGGCCATTCATGGCCAACTTGTGGGCATGCATAAATTAGCAGGTGCAATCTTACTTGCTACTGGAGAGTCTTCAGCGTCCCGGAAGAGCAGCTCAGCCTGCTTGTCTCTTTAGAGGATTCTGCGACATGACCAGATTTGAGATCTTGGTGCCAATATGTAGTAGTTTTATGCCATTGGATGGAAATTATGTGATAGAAGGGTTAGTTTCTGCCCATATTAGCATATAATCGCAATTACGTACAGCAAAAGATAGCAACAGTAGTAACAAGAACATCCGCACCTGAATGAGCCTCATGGTGAATAGATTTCTTTTCTCTAGGTTTTGATGGATCTACATCAGGGCTTTCTGGTCATGTTGGGGTATGAATGCATTCCCATAGCTAATTTATATTCTGTGAAGCAAATTTAGCATTACATTTTTTACTGTAAGGTTGTTACATTAGAGAGGCATGACAGATTTGTTTTTGGTTTTTCAATACATACATTACTGTTCCTCTCTGGAGACCCATGGCAGTGACACTGAGCACTAGGTGGTGCACAGGTCTCTGGGAAAATGGAGTTGTGGCCATTTTTCCAACGTTTTGCACATGTGCAGTATGGGTAGGGCTGCCATCAGGGGGCTACTGCCAGAAAGTCATTCAGACAGCGCCGGTGGCATTCTAAATTTGAATCCGGCCGCAAGCCAATTGGAGTTCGTGGACCGGCAGCCAATTTGGAGCGGCCGCAGCGGCGGGTCCGCGAGCACCAATTGGCTCACAGCCAGCTTTAAATTCAAAATGGCACTGCGACTGTCCTGCTGTCATTACTTAGCTGCCTATAAGTGATTGCAGCTGGCAGCACCAATTTACAACGCCACCCAGGCCCCCACTCTGCCGGGCAGGAGATGAGAAAGAGAGCCGGGGAGGAGGAGGATGGGGAGCAGGCAGCAGTAGGAGCAATTTGGGCAGCAGAGAACAACATTGACCTACAATAGGGCTAAGAGCAGGTGAGCCGCAAAGTGTAATGTGTGACGCTGCTTCAGGGGGGACTGCTCTGTCACCTTTTCTCCATGACCTCCTAAGGCCCTACCTTGCCCCTACCCCCCAGAGTCTCCTATATAATGTGTACATGTCCCCCTCAGGTCATACCCTGCCCCCACCCCCCACAGTCTCCTATATAATGTGTACATTTCCCCCTCAGGCCTTACCCTTCCCAACAACCCCCCCCCCCTACGCAGTCTCGTATATAATGTGTACATGTCCCCCTCAGGCCCTACCCTGCCCCCACCCCCCACAGTCTACTATATAATTGTACATTTCCCCCTCAGGCCTTACCTTTCCTAACAACCCCCCACAGTCTCCTATATAATGTGAACATGTCCCCCTCAGGCCCTACCCTGCCCTACCTGTCAACAGAGTGTAAGTCTCCATGCCTCACTCCCATCAGTCACCTGTGCAAATGTCCCCATGTTGCCCAATATGTCTGGGGTTTTTTTCTATTTTTTTACTGTTATATCTGTCCCCCCATCTTATTCTAACATTTATCCTCCGGCACCCACCTTTTCCCTGTGTCCCCACCACCGGCTTTTCCTCTTGTGCCCTTCACAACTACTTTTCCTACTGCCCTGATTATTATTATATTTTGGCAGTCCCAGGCCCCACAATTTGTGACAGCAGCCCTGAATAGGGGAATTGGCAGAAAAATGTCCACCACACCATTTTCCCAGGAAGAAATGTGCACACCTAGTGCTCAGAGTTACTGCCACTACCACTGCCTGCTAGAGAGGAGGGAGCATGGACAGAGACTGCACATTGGGCGTCTACTCTCTTAAAATGCCCCTCTTTACAAGTACTGTACATACTGTACACAGTAGTTCATTGACTAATTTTCAGGTGCCAACATTGGTTTTTCTTTTCAGTACAAGGGTGTGTGGGTGTTACTTTTTAAGGATGCTTTCCTTGAGGGCTCATTCACAAATCATTACTGGATTGCGCTGTACAGGCAGGTCAGTTTGATTGTGCAGACTGCATGCACAGATTACTGGTGAGATTGCATGCATTTGGGTTATTAATTCCCGTACAAACACAATTTCTCCATAGATACAGGACGCACAGTGCATTTCTGGACTAGTATATCAATTAGCCATCACAGTTTAATAATCCTGGGATCACAAGTTAATTTAAAGAAAATGAACCCTTAAATAGAAATTGCATATTATAAAATATATGCTAATAACATGCAAAAATATAAATATATGTAAATGCTCCCACACAGTTGTTCACATATCTCACATTTCTATATATATTTGCTATTCAGTTGAATTTTAACTCATGTTCTGCTAAAGATGCTGACTGAAGTGTCTCTCAATGGGATTACTGACAAGAAATCTGCATTGTGTAGGAGAATATGATAGCAATTATAACTTGAATTTCTTCCAATCAGATAAGCTCCTAAAACATTACTTATATATTTATGAATGTCATTAGTAGTCAATTTACATAATGCTGTCTACTAACCTTTTTGATTTATTTTTTTGCTGATGGGTGAATATAAGCAAAGTACCGGGGATTTGGGTATAAATAGGAAAATGCATTTTATGTGTAAACATTGGTTAAAAGTAGGCTGACCGCATAAGAAGAAGGATGGAGCCCTACATACAAAATGAACTGATCGTGAAAGTATATATAAAAGTATATATATACTGTATAAAGAGAAGAAAGAAAGAAAGAAAGAAAGAAAGAAAGAAAGAAAGAAAGAAAGAAAGAAGGAGCTGACACTCTACAAACTCACTAATCACCTTGAGTATTAGCTGCTATGCTGCATGAGATTGGATCTCCCCAGCATCATTCATCTAGCGCTGACCAAACTGCTAGCATAAATAAAAAATCATTCTGCCACTATGGCTTCCCAAAAATTCAGTGATGAGGAAGTAGTAATTGAATCTATGAGAACCAGATAGCATTGTTAAGGATTTACAGATTCCTGCCACTTAAGACGTATAGGAGTTAAGTGAGAGTTTATTTTTTTTAAACTATTCTTTAAAATTGGTTGAATCAGTAAAATTCAGCAATATCTTTAACCTAAAGATTTCATTTCTGTTTGTAAGCTTTTGTAAATGCATTCTATAAATCATTCTGATTTGTTGCTAGTTCCATAAGAGTTGTAAGTCAATAATAGCACTTCACAGGTAAGCAGCAGTATAATTTCTACTTTTATGCAGCCAACATGTTCTCTTATTAAGTCTGTACAGTCTGTTCTTTTACTTAAAGCAAACAATGTTATAAACATTATATATAGCTGTATACAAGTGTTCAAATACCAGAGGAGAAACTAATACAGTATAAATAGAACAAAAATGCCATTGTTGTTGAATTACACAATATTGTTGCAAATAGTGATTTTGAAGCAAATTATTTTGAAGTGACTGATAGTAGTACAGTAGCATCACTATACAAACGTATTACTATAACATACCTTCCGACTGTCTCTATTTCAGCGGGACAGTCCCTCTATTCAGACATAGCCCCACTGTTATTCACATAAAGTCCCGCAGGTGGGTGGGCAAGTTGGGGAGCCTGTGATCACCTCTGCTTTGCACAGTAAAGCAGCAGGTGATCTCTGGATAGATACGATGCGCACGGCATCTAAACAGGGCACTGTATTGATTCCGGAGGCTGCCTAGCTGCTCGGAGAGTGCTGGGCACACCACTAAAATGATGTAAATGGGGGTACGTGACATGAGAAGGTGTTTGGCCTCGTGTTGTTGGGTGATACAACACGAGGCCACACCCCTTCTCAGTCGAATCCCTACCTCATTTTCAGATGCTTAGCGGAATTTACAAGTTGGGAGGTATGCTATATAGCTTAGGATGTCTTGTGCAAATGAAAGTTGAGAGTTGTACAGTAGACAGCATTTTGTCAAGAGTCATCACAGTTTAAAAAAATCAGGAGCAATTGTCATACAGCCTCTGTACTGTAATCATATATTTTTCATTTTGGATTAACACTAAGAACTCTTATTTAGTTTGTTAAAAGCTGACCATGCAGGGTATCACAAAGTGGCTACTGTATATCTCCATTCCTTGGACATAATAGTACACAATTCAGGTTTGCCATTGTCACCCTTTCAGTGTCTACTCTGGGTCTATATTCTCCATCTCCAAATTGCACCAGTTGGAGTACAGTATGTACGGTCAGTATAACTAGGTTGGACACATAATATTAGAGATGAATACTGTTGAATCAAGTCCAGGCTCAGGATCAGTGGACGAACTCCCGGAGGCAATGAAGGCTTTGAACTCTGGGCATAGGAGTTGTGCTGGCATGGTGAACCATGCCTTCACCGCCGAAACCCTGGCCACTCAAGTCTGGCGGTGCTGACCGCACCAGCAGTCTCAGCCACACTGCCAGGTCTAGTTTTGGCCCTAGCAGCACTGGCCAGAGCCAGATTACCAGCCCTGTGATACAGGTGGGAACCTAAGGCCAGTGGTCCAAGGGGGCATGGTACCTGTCTGCCGCTATTGCATTTAATGAGTCTGTTGCCACAGGTAGGGAGATGTTGCAGTTGCTATGCAAGCAATGGTTGCTTGGAGGGTTGGTTGTCACCAGAGATGCTAGGGAAAAATAAATAGTGATACACACTGACAGGGCTGCATGGGAAGTTCTTGCAGCTCATAGCCTAAGCTGTAGGTCACCGGTTAATGTATTGAGAAGTCCGGCAGATGAATGAAGCACTGCAGTGAAAGAGCCGTACAGCCTAGTGGTACAATGCCCAGGCCCTGCCACCTCTTCTTGATGGTCAGAGGTCCTTCCTCTCACAAGCCACATTGGGATGGACTTACCCAGGGCAACTGTGCACTGAGAATGCAGTGGATCACTAAATCCATAATCAGACAAGCAACAAGTAAGTATAACTGGGGAGGGTGTGATTGGAAGAAGCCCCCTCCCCCTCCCCCAGGTATAGCTAAGGAAAGTAATGACACGGTTAATGCTTTTACTGTAGTCAATTAACATGTAGGTTTTCATTAGACTGAAGGAGGTAATTAATGTGAATGGCATGAATTAATGATGGATATAAGGGAGTTATGTGGAGTTCCCACCGGGGAGAAGAAGTGTTGGGGAACAATGCTTAAGGAGTGCGGCCAACCACATAGGTTTTGGCACCCATTATAAAAGATATAGTCTGCAGACAACATGGATACTAATGTACATGGTCTGTTCATACAGGTTTGTTCTCTCAGGCAGTGGTATCCCCCTGTATCCCTGTGGGCCAGTCCAACCCTGCTAACATTATACATGAAATTGACTATTTTATCATCACTGCCTTCATAGATTAATACTGTATTTCTAATTCTACTATAGACTTCACAAGTACAGTAATTACAGCACTAGTGGTATAGCAACTCACATTTTAGGCTTGCTAAACACACAAAGGGTGGGATGCATCATACCTAAAAATGCATCCAAACCTTCGAAAATGCAGTTTTCAGAGGTTTGGCCACTTACCACATATGTTTAGATGGTGTTGCCCTGTAGAAGCCTATGGGTTCCAAATAGATCCATCCCAGCACCCCCAGTGCATGCGCAGGTCTAAAGCCAACAAGTCTCCACATCGCAACGGACAGCTCTCATCGGGAGAGCTATCCTTTGCTAAAATGTTCATTAATATGGCATTAATTAACGCCAATATGAATACAGTGAGTGGCTAGATGCATAACATACAAAATGTGATGCTTGATACATCCTGTCCAATAAGAGGTTAATATTGATATATTGTCTTGAAACAGCGTCTATAAGTTTGTGACAACCTGATTTTTATCAGCTTCCCCATAACCTTAACAGGTAATTAAGCTGACTTATTATAAGGCACTACAGTAGATACTGTACATTTTATATGGAGTATTCTTATAGGTACTGCCCTCCATCTTGGTACCCAATATTACATTTCATATGGAGTATTCTTATAGGTACTGCCCTCCATCTTGGTACCCAATATTACATTTCATATGGAGTATTCTTATAGGTACTGCCCCCCATCTTGGTACCCAATATTACAACTAGAGTAATACTTTGTCTGTAGTTCTGTTAAGACCACATATTACCTGTGTGTGACGTATAAGACAGTAACCCCCATTTTGGTCTGACAAAGCATAGAATGATTTTATTTTGAGCTCAATAAGGTAGCATCAATATATTATAGCACTTTCCTAATTCTGTTCATTACTCTGGAAGAACCTTGGTGTTATATAGGCCTGGTCACACCTAGTGAGGCACCACTGCATATTCCATACATCCCCATATTGTTACAGCTATTTTAAATGGGGCTGTTTTGATTATACAGATGTTTATGAAATTTGAGCATGTATTTTTAAGGCTATGCGTAGGCAGTTAAAAAACTGCATCATATGGTGATTATTAGCATGCTGTCTGTATTATATGGTGGTCACAAAAATGCTTTCTGTAATGCATGTAGGTCACAAAAAATAGCGATCACAAAAATGCTCTGATTATTACATGACTTACATTATTACAAAATGCTCTCAGTATTGTTTGCCAGCCACAAAGATGCTCTCAGTATGGTTTGACAGTCATAAAGTTGCTCTCAGAATTGTATGGCATCACAAAAATGTTTTCTGTAGTGTACGGCGGTCACAAAAAATACTCTCAGTATTGCATAGTGTACAAAAATGTTCTTAGTAGTGTATGGCAGTCACAAAATATGCTTTCAGTATTAAATAGCATCACAAAATGCTTTACATACATTACTTTCTCCTTTGTTCCAAAAGCTGAGCTACTGCTCATGCGCCACCGGAAGTCAGGAGGTGGCAGGCCCCTTAATCTCTCTTGCCTCCAAGGTGCCTGGTGTGAACTTATGCCCCTGCTTGAGGCTTGGGATATCCCTAGGGTTGGACTGGCCTACAGGGGTACAGGGGAAACATGGTAACAGGGATACAGGGGAAATCGACATCTATCTTTCTATCATCTATCTATTGTATATGCGTAATATATATATATTAGAGATGAGCGGGTTCGGTTTCTCTGAATCCGAACCCGCCAGAACTTCATGTTTTTTTTCACGGGTCCGAGCGACTCGGATCTTCCCGCCTTGCTCGGTTAACCCGAGCGCGCCCGAACGTCATCATGACGCTGTCGGATTCTCGCGAGGCTCGGATTCTATCGCGAGACTCGGATTCTATATAAGGAGCCGCGCGTCGCCGCCATTTTCACACGTGCATTGAGATTGATAGGGAGAGGACGTGGCTGGCGTCCTCTCCGTTTAGAATAGATTAGAGAGACACTTGATTTACTAATTTTGGGGAGCATTAGGAGTACTCAGTACAGTGCAGAGTTTTGCTGATAGTGACCACCAGTTTTATTTATAATCCGTTCTCTGCCTGAAAAAAGCGATACACAGCACACAGTGACTCAGTCACATACCATATCTGTGTGCACTGCTCAGGCTCAGGCCAGTGTGCTGCATCATCTATTATCATAATATCTATATATAATATTATATATATCTGTCTGACTGCTCAGCTCACACAGCTTATAATTGTGGGGGAGACTGGGGAGCACTACTGCAGTGCCAGTTATAGGTTATAGCAGGAGCCAGGAGTACATAATATATTATATAGTGAGTGACCACCAGACACACAGTGCAGTTTATTTAATATATCCGTTCTCTGCCTGAAAAAAGCGATACACACAGTGACTCAGTCAGTCACATACCATATCTGTGTGCACTGCTCAGGCTCAGGCCAGTGTGCTGCATCATCTATATATATTATATATCTGTCTGACTGCTCAGCTCACACAGCTTATAATTGTGGGGGAGACTGGGGAGCACTACTGCAGTGCCAGTTATAGGTTATAGCAGGAGCCAGGAGTACATAATATTATATTAAAATTAAACAGTGCACACTTTTGCTGCAGGAGTGCCACTGCCAGTGTGACTAGTGACCAGTGACCTGACCACCAGTATATATAATATTAGTAGTATACTATCTCTTTATCAACCAGTCTATATTAGCAGCAGACACAGTACAGTGCGGTAGTTCACGGCTGTGGCTACCTCTGTGTCGGCACTCGGCAGCCCGTCCATAATTGTATATACCACCTAACCGTGGTTTTTTTTTCTTTCTTTATACATACATACTAGTTACGAGTATACTATCTCTTTATCAACCAGTCTATATTAGCAGCAGACACAGTACAGTGCGGTAGTTCACGGCTGTGGCTACCTCTGTGTCGGCACTCGGCAGCCCGTCCATAATTGTATATACCACCTAACCGTGGTTTTTTTTTCTTTCTTTATACATACATACTAGTTACGAGTATACTATCTCTTTATCAACCAGTCTATATATTAGCAGCAGACACAGTACAGTGCGGTAGTTCACGGCTGTGGCTACCTCTGTGTCGGCACTCGGCAGCCCGTCCATAATTGTATATACCACCTAACCGTGGTTTTTTTTTCTTTCTTTATACATACATACTAGTTACGAGTATACTATCTCTTTATCAACCAGTCTATATTAGCAGCAGACACAGTACAGTGCGGTAGTTCACGGCTGTGGCTACCTCTGTGTCGGCACTCGGCAGCCCGTCCATAATTGTATATACCACCTAACCGTGGTTTTTTTTTCTTTCTGTATACATACATACTAGTTACGAGTATACTATCTCTTTATCAACCAGTCTATATATTAGCAGCAGACACAGTACAGTGCGGTAGTTCACGGCTGTGGCTACCTCTGTGTCGGCACTCGGCAGCCCGTCCATAATTGTATATACCACCTAACCGTGGTTTTTTTTTCTTTCTTTATACATACATACTAGTTACGAGTATACTATCTCTTTATCAACCAGTCTATATTAGCAGCAGACACAGTACAGTGCGGTAGTTCACGGCTGTGGCTACCTCTGTGTCGGCACTCGGCAGCCCGTCCATAATTGTATATACCACCTAACCGTGGTTTTTTTTTCTTTCTTTATACATACATACTAGTTACGAGTATACTATCTCTTTATCAACCAGTCTATATATTAGCAGCAGACACAGTACAGTGCGGTAGTTCACGGCTGTGGCTACCTCTGTGTCGGCACTCGGCAGCCCGTCCATAATTGTATATACCACCTAACCGTGGTTTTTTTTTCTTTCTTTATACATACATACTAGTTACGAGTATACTATCTCTTTATCAACCAGTCTATATATTAGCAGCAGACACAGTACAGTGCGGTAGTTCACGGCTGTGGCTACCTCTGTGTCGGCACTCGGCAGCCCGTCCATAATTGTATATACCACCTAACCGTGGTTTTTTTTTCTTTCTTTATACATACATACTAGTTACGAGTATACTATCTCTTTATCAACCAGTCTATATATTAGCAGCAGACACAGTACAGTGCGGTAGTTCACGGCTGTGGCTACCTCTGTGTCGGCACTCGGCAGCCCGTCCATAATTGTATACTAGTATCCAATCCATCCATCTCCATTGTTTACCTGAGGTGCCTTTTAGTTGTGCCTATTAAAATATGGAGAACAAAAATGTTGAGGTTCCAAAATTAGGGAAAGATCAAGATCCACTTCCACCTCGTGCTGAAGCTGCTGCCACTAGTCATGGCCGAGACGATGAAATGCCAGCAACGTCGTCTGCCAAGGCCGATGCCCAATGTCATAGTACAGAGCATGTCAAATCCAAAACACCAAATATCAGTAAAAAAAGGACTCCAAAACCTAAAATAAAATTGTCGGAGGAGAAGCGTAAACTTGCCAATATGCCATTTACCACACGGAGTGGCAAGGAACGGCTGAGGCCCTGGCCTATGTTCATGGCTAGTGGTTCAGCTTCACATGAGGATGGAAGCACTCAGCCTCTCGCTAGAAAAATGAAAAGACTCAAGCTGGCAAAAGCAGCACAGCAAAGAACTGTGCATTCTTCGAAATCCCAAATCCACAAGGAGAGTCCAATTGTGTCGGTTGCGATGCCTGACCTTCCCAACACTGGACGTGAAGAGCATGCGCCTTCCACCATTTGCACGCCCCCTGCAAGTGCTGGAAGGAGCACCCGCAGTCCAGTTCCTGATAGTCAGATTGAAGATGTCAGTGTTGAAGTACACCAGGATGAGGAGGATATGGGTGTTGCTGGCGCTGGGGAGGAAATTGACCAGGAGGATTCTGATGGTGAGGTGGTTTGTTTAAGTCAGGCACCCGGGGAGACACCTGTTGTCCATGGGAGGAATATGGCCGTTGACATGCCAGGTGAAAATACCAAAAAAATCAGCTCTTCGGTGTGGAGGTATTTCACCAGAAATGCGGACAACAGGTGTCAAGCTGTGTGTTCCCTTTGTCAAGCTGTAATAAGTAGGGGTAAGGACGTTAACCACCTCGGAACATCCTCCCTTATACGTCACCTGCAGCGCATTCATAATAAGTCAGTGACAAGTTCAAAAACTTTGGGTGACAGCGGAAGCAGTCCACTGACCAGTAAATCCCTTCCTCTTGTAACCAAGCTCACGCAAACCACCCCACCAACTCCCTCAGTGTCAATTTCCTCCTTCCCCAGGAATGCCAATAGTCCTGCAGGCCATGTCACTGGCAATTCTGACGAGTCCTCTCCTGCCTGGGATTCCTCCGATGCATCCTTGCGTGTAACGCCTACTGCTGCTGGCGCTGCTGTTGTTGCCGCTGGGAGTCGATGGTCATCCCAGAGGGGAAGTCGTAAGCCCACTTGTACTACTTCCAGTAAGCAATTGACTGTTCAACAGTCCTTTGCGAGGAAGATGAAATATCACAGCAGTCATCCTACTGCAAAGCGGATAACTGAGTCCTTGACAACTATGTTGGTGTTAGACGTGCGTCCGGTATCCGCCGTTAGTTCACAGGGAACTAGACAATTTATTGAGGCAGTGTGCCCCCGTTACCAAATACCATCTAGGTTCCACTTCTCTAGGCAGGCGATACCGAGAATGTACACGGACGTCAGAAAAAGACTCACCAGTGTCCTAAAAAATGCAGTTGTACCCAATGTCCACTTAACCACGGACATGTGGACAAGTGGAGCAGGGCAGGGTCAGGACTATATGACTGTGACAGCCCACTGGGTAGATGTATGGACTCCCGCCGCAAGAACAGCAGCGGCGGCACCAGTAGCAGCATCTCGCAAACGCCAACTCTTTCCTAGGCAGGCTACGCTTTGTATCACCGCTTTCCAGAATACGCACACAGCTGAAAACCTCTTACGGCAACTGAGGAAGATCATCGCGGAATGGCTTACCCCAATTGGACTCTCCTGTGGATTTGTGGCATCGGACAACGCCAGCAATATTGTGTGTGCATTAAATATGGGCAAATTCCAGCACGTCCCATGTTTTGCACATACCTTGAATTTGGTGGTGCAGAATTTTTTAAAAAACGACAGGGGCGTGCAAGAGATGCTGTCGGTGGCCAGAAAAATTGCGGGACACTTTCGGCGTACAGGCACCACGTACAGAAGACTGGAGCACCACCAAAAACTACTGAACCTGCCCTGCCATCATCTGAAGCAAGAAGTGGTAACGAGGTGGAATTCAACCCTCTATATGCTTCAGAGGTTGGAGGAGCAGCAAAAGGCCATTCAAGCCTATACAATTGAGCACGATATAGGAGGTGGAATGCACCTGTCTCAAGTGCAGTGGAGAATGATTTCAACGTTGTGCAAGGTTCTGATGCCCTTTGAACTTGCCACACGTGAAGTCAGTTCAGACACTGCCAGCCTGAGTCAGGTCATTCCCCTCATCAGGCTTTTGCAGAAGAAGCTGGAGGCATTGAAGAAGGAGCTAAAAGGGAGCGATTCCGCTAGGCATGTGGGACTTGTGGATGCAGCCCTTAATTCGCTTAACAAGGATTCACGGGTGGTCAATCTGTTGAAATCAGAGCACTACATTTTGGCCACCGTGCTCGATCCTAGATTTAAAGCCTACCTTGGATCTCTCTTTCCGGCAGACACAGGTCTGCTGGGGTTGAAAGACCTGCTGGTGACAAAATTGTCAAGTCAAGCGGAACGCGACCTGTCAACATCTCCTCCTTCACATTCTCCCGCAACTGGGGGTGCGAGGAAAAGGCACAGAATTCCGAGCCCACCCGCTGGCGGTGATGCAGGGCAGTCTGGAGCGACTGCTGATGCTGACATCTGGTCCGGACTGAAGGACCTGACAACGATTACGGACATGTCGTCTACTGTCACTGCATATGATTCTCTCAACATTGATAGAATGGTGGAGGATTATATGAGTGACCGCATCCAAGTAGGCACGTCACACAGTCCGTACTTATACTGGCAGGAAAAAGAGGCAATTTGGAGGCCCTTGCACAAACTGGCTTTATTCTACCTAAGTTGCCCTCCCACAAGTGTGTACTCCGAAAGAGTGTTTAGTGCCGCCGCTCACCTTGTCAGCAATCGGCGTACGAGGTTACATCCAGAAAATGTGGAGAAGATGATGTTCATTAAAATGAATTATAATCAATTCCTCCGCGGAGACATTGACCAGCAGCAATTGCCTCCACAAAGTACACAGGGAGCTGAGATGGTGGATTCCAGTGGGGACGAATTGATAATCTGTGAGGAGGGGGATGTACACGGTGATATATCGGAGGGTGAAGATGAGGTGGACATCTTGCCTCTGTAGAGCCAGTTTGTGCAAGGAGAGATTAATTGCTTCTTTTTTGGGGGGGGTCCAAACCAACCCGTCATATCAGTCACAGTCGTGTGGCAGACCCTGTCACTGAAATGATGGGTTGGTTAAAGTGTGCATGTCCTGTTTTGTTTATACAACATAAGGGTGGGTGGGAGGGCCCAAGGACAATTCCATCTTGCACCTCTTTTTTCTTTTCTTTTTCTTTGCATCATGTGCTGATTGGGGAGGGTTTTTTGGAAGGGACATCCTGCGTGACACTGCAGTGCCACTCCTAGATGGGCCCGGTGTTTGTGTCGGCCACTAGGGTCGCTAATCTTACTCACACAGCTACCTCATTGCGCCTCTTTTTTTCTTTGCGTCATGTGCTGTTTGGGGAGGGTTTTTTGGAAGGGACATCCTGCGTGACACTGCAGTGCCACTCCTAGATGGGCCCGGTGTTTGTGTCGGCCACTAGGGTCGCTAATCTTACTCACACAGCTACCTCATTGCGCCTCTTTTTTTCTTTGCGTCATGTGCTGTTTGGGGAGGGTTTTTTGGAAGGGCCATCCTGCGTGACACTGCAGTGCCACTCCTAGATGGGCCCGGTGTTTGTGTCGGCCACTAGGGTCGCTAATCTTACTCACACAGCTACCTCATTGCGCCTCTTTTTTTCTTTGCGTCATGTGCTGTTTGGGGAGGGTTTTTTGGAAGGGACATCCTGCGTGACACTGCAGTGCCACTCCTAGATGAACCCGGTGTTTGTGTCGGCCACTAGGGTCGCTTATCTTACTCACACAGCGACCTCGGTGCAAATTTTAGGACTAAAAATAATATTGTGAGGTGTGAGGTATTCAGAATAGACTGAAAATGAGTGTAAATTATGGTTTTTGAGGTTAATAATACTTTGGGATCAAAATGACCCCCAAATTCTATGATTTAAGCTGTTTTTTAGTGTTTTTTGAAAAAAACACCCGAATCCAAAACACACCCGAATCCGACAAAAAAAATTCGGTGAGGTTTTGCCAAAACGCGTTCGAACCCAAAACACGGCCGCGGAACCGAACCCAAAACCAAAACACAAAACCCGAAAAATTTCAGGCGCTCATCTCTAATATATATATATATATATATATATATATAGCAACATTGGACCGGCACTCCGCATTAGATCAAGCTTGGCCAGTGCCCACACATATACAATTGTATAAATATAGAAGCAATTGGTGCAGCACTCGGCATAAAAAAAAAACATTAGGTTATGTCATAACCTAATGGGTTTTTTGTGTGTTATTTTGATGCCGAGCGCCGCACCAATTGCTCATATATATATATATATATATATATATATTTATATATATATATATATAGTACCAGTCAAAAGTTTGGCCACACCTTCTCATTCAACGGGTTTTATTTATTTTAATTATTTTCTGTATTGTATATTAATACTATTGATACTGAAGACATCAAAACTATGAAAGAACACATATGGAATTATGTTGTAAACAAAATAGTGTTAAACAAATCAAAATATGTATTATATTCCTCAAAGAAGCCCCCTTTTGCTTTAATGACAGCTTTGCACACTCTTGGCATTCTCTCAATCAGCTTTATGAGGTAGTCTCCTGGAACGGTTTTGAATTAACAGTGTGTCTTGTCAAGAGTCAATCTGTGGAATTACTTGCCTTCTTAATGTGTTTGAGACCATCAGTTGTGTTGTGCAGCGGTAGGGTTAGTAATCAGTGGACACCCCTATTTGACTACTGTTGTAATCCATATTATGGCACGAACCACTCAACTCCGCAAAGAAAAACTACAGTACATCATTACTTTAAGGCATGAACGTCAGTCGATATGGAAAATGTTAAGAACTTTGAATGTATCATTAAGTGCAGTTGCAAAAAACCAGCAAACGTTATGATGAAACTGGCTCTCATGAGGATCGCCCGAGGAAAGGAAGACAAGAGTAGCCTTTACTGCAGAGGATAAGATCATTAGAGTTAGCAGCCTCAGAAACCGCTATTTAACAGCACCTCAGATTAGAGCCCACATAAATTCTTCACAGAGTTCAAGTAGCAAACAAATCTCAACATCAACTGTTCACAGGAGACTGCGTGAATCAGGCCTTCATGGTCGAATTACTGCAAAGAAGCCACTACTGAGGCTGAACAACAAGAAGAAGAGAATTGTTTGTGCCAAGAAACACAAGGAATGGACATTAGACCAGTGGAAATTTGCACTTTAGTCTGATGAGTCCAAATTTGAGATTTTTGGTTCCAACCTTCGTGTCTTTGTGAGACACAGAGAAGGTGAGTAGATGGTTTCTGCATGTGTGGTTCCCACTGTGAAGCATGGAGGAGGTGTGATGGTTAGGGGGTGCTTTGCTGGTGACACTGTTGGTGATTTGTTCAAAATTCAAGGCATACTTAACCAGCATGGCTACTACAGCATTCTGTAGCGCCATGCCATCCCATCTGGTTTGCGCTTATTGGGACCATCATTTGTTTTTCAAAAAGACAATGACCCCCAAACACACCTCCAGGCTATGAAAGGGCTACTTGAGCAAGAAGGAAAGTGATGGAGTGCTGCATCAGATGACCTGACCTACACAATCACCCAACCTAAATCCAGTTAAGATGGTTTGGGATGAGTTGGACCGCAGAGTAAAGGAAAAGCAGCCAACAAGTGCTCAGCACCTCTGGCAACTCCTTCAAGACTGTTGGGAAACCATTCCAGGAGACTACCTCATGAAGCTTATTGATAGAATGCCAAGAGTGTGCAAAGCTGTCATCAAAGTAAAAGTAAAAGGGGGCTACTTTGAAAAATCTAAAATATAAAACATATTTTGATTTGTTTAACACTGTTTTTAACAACATTATTCCATATGTGTACTTTCATAGTTTTGATGTCTTCAGTATTAATCGACAATTGAGAAAATAATTAAAATAAATAAAAACCATTGAATGAGAAGATGTGTCCAAACTGTTGACTGGTACTGTATGTATATATATATATATATATATATATATATATATATATATAAATATATATATATATATATATCTATGGCCCATTCCCTAGGAAAATCCATCCCTGATAGCACTAGGGATCATCCCAGCACACCTAGGTCACAGGTGTTGGGGTAATAATGTTCTGGAAATAATAGAGATAATATTCTTATTTGCTAGCATATACAGGTCCCAGCAAGCCCTTTTCATGCCCAAGTTTAATGGCAGATGGGGGATGCTGGAACTTTTAATATATTAAGTTATTACTTACCGTCTTAAAGTGATGGTACACACACACACACACACACACACACACACACACAATGACACACATTTAAAAGTCCATTTTAAAATAATAATATCTGCACACATCCGTCATTCTCCACTTTATTACTTTCATCTATATATTTGGGGGGAAAAACATGAATGACACCTGATTTGTTCATGATGGATCCAACTGTAAATGACAGGCAATTCTGCCTCATTCCAATAGAAATGACCTTTAGTGGATTTGACCATGGACCTGCTGTCAACCTGTAGCAGATCCCATAATTTTCTAAATTCTGAAATACTGTTGCTTAGTAAATCTTTCCATACATATTTAATAAACAGGATAAAGATGTTCTCTTTAGGCACATATTCTGTAAGAAACTCAAATGGACAGCTAAGGACTAAGTAACCCCTATTCAGTTTGGTACATATGCAACCCATGTCAGCTCACAGTGCTGGTCAAAGCAAGATGAGGTAGAGAACAACCTACTACAATAATATTAAGATCTTTAAGGCTGGGTACACAGTTAACAATGTGTACTCAGCCTGACCTACCAACAGGACCCTGAATGTGGAAAGTGCATAAACACTTGCCGATGTTGAGTCTGACAGGGGGTAGTCACATGACATGCAGCATTCTTCCTTTCATTATTAGCAACATCCCCTATCAGACCTGCTGTAGGGTTAATGGGGGACGTTGCTAGTAACCTGCGGGAGCGCACATATCATGGGTACACACCAGATGATATACCCGATACTGTATGTCACTCCAATCTGCAGAATCAGTCGACATACCGTCTCGTGTGTTCTCACCTTGAGATAATGATTTCTTTCCAGAATTATTCCTGCAGGTGCTCAAGCAAAGCTGAACATCAAGGGAGGATATCGCACTGCTTTGCTGACTATATTCATTTGAAATTCATTCTTTCTTACTAGTTCTTTTAACTCACTGGCCAAACAATCTTTCTTCAAGGATCTAATCTCCTCCCAATCCTCTAGCCCTCCCCCACAAGCCCTTTGCCACTTTCAAATACATTTGTTGTCCTCCATGCTCTGCTTTTCCAACTTGCCTGTTCACCTCCAACTTTTTCTCATTTTTACACATCAAAAATAGATTCTATCACACAGGAAATCTCTTCCTACCAAGCCCCTTCCTCCTCTCCACTTTTGTTGAGTTATGATGCCACAATTTTGTCCATAAGAACAATTTTCCTATTCAACTTACAGGCAATATTCATAGTAATTACTATGGGAGATATACAGGTTATTTTCTAATTTATTTCTAGCACCTACAAGGAGAATAGTTTAATGTATGTATGTATGTATGTATGTATGTATGTATGTATGTATGTATGTATTAAGGTGCTGATTCTGGTTCACACGCAAAGTGGCTATAGTTGCGGGCAGCCGTGGAAGCCTATATTACTACTTTATGCTAACATGTGTATCCATTCAGCTAATGTGGGGGATCGTATGTATGCCAGCAGAAACCAGTTCCACCCATTAATTTTATGCCAGCAGCAGCATCTGCCATCATTAGTAGGATCTGTACTTGAACCAGCCCCATGCTGGGTGCAAGAGATCTGTGAGATACCTTCCCCATATATACAACTCAGAATCACACAGAGCTTTTGATTTATGCCCATGACACACACATGTTTAGGGAGCTCAATGTGGTCACCTTGCCCCTGCCCAGTCCCCATCACAAAACACCCCATTTCATTAAAAGACAGATTTGGACAAATTGTGTCCAGCTCAGAATATGAAAAGCATACAGAAAAGTTGCTTCTGTGCCTGCAGTACTGTATATGTTCCTGCATTGTGTACCTGCTGCATTAAGCCTGTGATGACTGGCATACGGTTGTTATACCATCTAATAAACCAATCCCTGATTAAGCTATTCATCATGTGGACTGACCTCAATCGCACACTGCTGACACCTATCAACCCCATAGGTTCTGCCAATAGTAAGAGTCAGTTAGAGGAGAAGTTCTGAGATTGTTTTCATTTACCACACAGAAAAAGACCGCTAGCCATAAAAAAGGCAAAGATCACATGGGAGGATGCACAAAAAATGTTAAATATATACAACAGGCAAAATATATACAAGAGCCAAAAAAAAAATATTTTAAAGGTTAAGAAAAAAAGCACGGTAAATGCTATTAAAAATGTTAGTACATAATCTAAAAGTACATGAAATACAGTTTATTTTCTATTGATTTTGAATATGATGGGTGGGATGTAATGAAGTCAGAGTTCGGCAGCCCTGCAGGATGCTGGCTGAACTCAGATGTTTATTTAAAGGGGCAATCATGTACATGGCAAAATAATGCCTTGTACATGATTGACCCTTTAAAAAATGTCCAAGCTTGGTCTGCATCTTGCAGGGCCGCTGAACTCGGACTTCATTACATCCCGCCCCCTATTGTCATTTCTTGGCATATAGCAGCCTTCAGTTCATTAATGGTTCTTGGTCGATGTTTGTAGACCTCAGCTGACAGATGGCCTCGTTGGCTGTGTAGAGGCCTCTCATGAAACTGAGGATTGCTTTCCACCCAGTGACAAAAATTATGCTACTGTAGCTCACATAGCCAGACAAATGAAAGTGAGCTACATGAAGAAATTGCAACGATTATGCCTGAAATGAGCCACCAAATTATGTTAAACTTCAGAAATCGACTGTACAATGTGGATAATGAATACAGGCCACGATCAGGACAATATCATATTAAAACCAAATTAAAATTAACTGTGTTCCATGCACTTTTCAATTTACCATGCCTTTTCTGGTAACCTTTAAAATCTGGGAAATTTTTTGCCTCACCCTGTATAAATGCAAGGGAATCTTTTTTTTTCTTATCAGTTTTTCTTACCCTAAAAATTTCCTTTTCACAACATATTGAAGGAATCTCATACTTTATGTACTTTGAACTCTTTAAATCAACATTGTTGAGGACAGCTATAAATAATTCACTGTAGTCCATCTATATAAATATATTCATTAGCAATTTCACTTGATAATCAGAAGTGCCATTGTTCCATTCATTTTTATTCTTCAATGTGAATGATGTTGCACTTATGACAACAGACACATACTGTATGTGTATTGTGAGGCTTAAGGGGATTATATATATTCCCGGTATAAAAAACAGAGGTAATAAAAGACATTCATATAAAATACAGTACACATAGTTTATACTGATTCACATAGATGATAACATTTGAATCTGTCCAATTTCAAAGGATGCAATGTCCGGCTACCACCTCACCCTTACATGTGTGAGCTCCTTAGGTGAGGATCCTTTTTATAGGGTACAGGCTGCTACAAAATCAACCATGGGTTTGATTTTATAACAGCCTGATTGCAATCAGAACTTGGTCACTGTTGCACTGCTCATTGACCCCCCTCCCCCCTTTGACCAGAAACAGTGGAATGGATTCCTTTGAGTGATCTCCATCCCGAAGTATCTGAAGTGTTGTCAACCATTCCTTACCAATTGTGACCTACACGGTCCAATAATGTAGGAAAAATTCTAAGTGCTCAACCAACAAGAGTTAAACTCAAGGCGGGGGCAGAGCACAGTACCCCTTAAAGCCTGAAGCAGAAAAGGGTGTGTTCCCCGTAATTCAAGAATTACTACAACAAGTGGTGTTGGTTAAAACCCAATGCCAGGTGAATACGCCCCTATTTTTGATTAATAAGAGCAATGGGCGAAGCTACCAATTATTTCAGGACATAATTAATGCAATTGTTGGACCCTTGCACCCTGTGGTGCCAAACACTACCACCATCCTAGTGCAAATCCCCACAATCACTCACTTTTTAGTATTTGATCTGTGTTCAGCATTTTTCTCTATCACCATACACCCAGACAGTAGGTACCTTTTAGCATTTACCAACTTGGGTACACAGTATACCTGGATGTGAATGGTCCAGGGGTTGCTTAACAGGCCAATGATCTTTAGCCAGTCCCTTGATGAAAACCTACAAGCACTCATCTTTCCATGTGGATCTACACTAAATCAGTATGTAGATGATATGTTACTTTGCTTTTAAAACATTACTCAAAAACAGCAGAACTCTTTAAGTTCCTTTCTAATAATGGACACAAGGTTTTCAAAGACAAATTACATCTTTGCCAAACAAAGATGCCCTAAATAGGCCATTGCTTATCTGAATGCCTCAGATATCTTTCTCCAGATAGGATTGCAGCCATACAAACCACAAGGTTGCCCATTAATAAAAGAAAATTAAGGAGTTTCCTTGGAATGGTGTGTTACTGTAGAAAGTGGATACCTAATTACTCTCAGCTAACTGCACCATTGTATAAGTTGACTAACGTTTGTGTACCAGAGCTCCTCATACATACAGATCAGACAACATTATCATTTCAACAATTGAAAAATGACTGGACAAAAGCCCCTGCTTTGGGGGTGCCTAACTACAAACAAGAATTCTCCCTGTTTTGCCATGAATACCTCGGTCATGCCACAGGTGTTCTCACACAATTATATGGTGGAAAGCAAAAACCTGTTACCTACTACAGTGCCCAATTAGACCCAGTGGATAGAGGCCAACCTGTTTGCATAAGAGCAATAGCAGCAGCAATATTACTAGTAGACATGTCTGCAGACATTGCTTTGGGCTGTGATCTTAAAGTTTATGTTCCCCATGCTGTAGCAGCCCTACTTACCTGCCAAAAGACCAGACAGGTGTGCACCTGACAAATAGCCCTCATTATGCCCATCAAGAATTACCTTCATTAAGTGTAATGTTTTGAACCCTGTTGCATTACAACCAGTAAATAAAACTGATGAGTTTCAGAGCGAGGAATGGGGAGTAGAACTAAACACCTCACTATATTGTTTAATACATGCAGATGAGCAGTCCACCCCAAGGGTGGACCTGAAACAAACACCACTTTAAAATTCTCATTTAGTTTACTATGTTGATGGCAGTTGACACTGACAAACAGAAACTAGGGCTACCCAGTCAGGATACTCTGAGGGAGATGACACAAAACTATTTTTTATTCCCTACTCCCGCCACCACACTCAGCACAGCTGACAGAACTTAAAGCTCTAACTAAAACATGTCAACTAGATGAAGGGAAAACTGTAAATAGATACACAGACAGCACATACGCATTTGGCGTTACACACGATTTTGGTGAACTTTGGAAACAGCCTTTCTCACAGCAACAGGCAATCCAACTACACATGCAGATGCAGTAAAAGACCTACTGGATGTTATACAACTGCCTTCACAAATATCAGTCATTAAATATCAAGCTAATGTGACTGGACATGATGAAATTACCAAAGGCAACCAAAGGGCAAATGCTGCCACAAAGTTGGCAGCCCAAGAGGTTAAACAGAAAAAAAATTTATGATTAATGATGAATGTATACCAAGTTATCAGACATTAATCAATATGCAAAAAGTTTGTGATTTACAGGAAAAGACCAAGTGGGAAATTGCAAATGTACTCAAGATACAGATGGAGCCACACTCATCTGAGGCGGCTCCATCGCAGGCATGCGCTCTCAGAGTGACTAGACAATCCGTCAACCTAGTCACGCCATGAGTGCACAGAGAAGCTCCCATTCTGAGCATCTCCATCCAGGTGCACAGACGGAGATGCTCTCCATTGAATTGAATGGGGCACGTCTCCATGCATGGGTGTAAGTGCCCGGCTGGCAAGAGACGATTTCAGCACTAGGCACACCTGAGCTGGTGTGCCTAGACACAAACAGAGCCATTATTAGTGTGGCTCCATCTGTAGCAAAGACCTGTGGCACAGTTCTGAAGCTAACCCTGAACTCATCCATGCAGGTAAGTTGGCCATGATAAGTTAGGATGCTTCAATATATATTGGTTTGTGTAAATACATTCAGTGGTTGTGTAGAGGAATATGCTGTGGCTAGTGCAAGATACTGGTACAAGATTTTATATGTAGGCATAGCATGCCATATGTGATATCATCAGATCAAGGCCCACATTTTACTGGAATAGTGTTATAAAAGATGTGCCAACTTTTTGGAATTAAACAAACAACAATTACACACCGCATACCATCTGCAATCGAGCAGAAAAGTGGAATGCTATAATGGGACTATTAAGGACAAACTGGCCAAAATATGTAAAGAGACTAGTTTGCAGCGGCCAGAACCTTGCCAGGAGTATTACACTCAATCAGAACCACACAGAGTGGAGAGTTGAATATTTCCCCCTATGAAATACTATTTGGAAAATTGCCCAATGTTGCTATTGCGACGCATATGAACTCAGTAAAACAAACTGTGAACCAACTTATTTCATTAATTAACCAGCAAAAGAAGATACAAGCTACTGTGACCAGCACACATTAAATTCCTGTGGAAGGTGCTTTTTTCATAACCTACAACCTGGTGATGAGGTGATGTTCAGAAATTTCCTGAGATTGGTCTCACTGGCAGACCAATAGGAAGGACCAATCCAGTCTTGCTGACAACTCCAACTCCAAGTCTTGCTGACAACTGACAACTCCAACTGCTGTTAAGATAGAGGAGAAGACATCATGGATTCAATCCACACACTGCAGAAAATTCACATCTCCTGATGCAGCCTCTTCACCAGTAAAACCAACAAGTGAGTGGTTTGGGCATAATAATCCATTAAGCCACTTGCCAATGCAGTATTTCTGTAAAGGGTACATAACTCCTTGAAGATTACTGTGCAGACCAATGACAATGCTAAACAGAAAGATGCTGGTGGGCCAAAGGCCAGACCATTCTCACGTGGGCATTTCTGATTACATTAATATTTAATTCACTTGAGTTTGGTATACTCACTCCAAGCTCTATTAACAATGTGACCAGTGATACAGGTAATGAAAAATACAACAGTGGTATGCTAGGCAGAGTACGTATATGCAAAATCTTACAAAAGCAGAATTACATATATGAATTCACTGGTAACTCTGTGATAGAAATGCATAGAAGAATTGCAGAAACTCTCAATAAAAGTAAATGTTGTATTTGTACCCACCTACTTATCAGTGTATACCCCTGCTGGCTGATGACATAAGCACCCCATATATGATAGACAGGGAATGATCCTGTCATAAGCTGAAAATGGTAGTAACGTATGTGCCAACAACACACCTAATTTACAATCTGTAGTGGATTTTCCATATCTGGATGTCTTGGAAGTAGGCTTGCTGTCTGCACCAGCTTTACAAGTGACTGCAGCCACAGGTAAACCTGAGTTCTGCTTTAGTATAAATGAAATGTTGCACCCTTATGTGTACAATAGAAAAATATTGAATTTGAAAGTCCAAAACCTAGGGTAAACTAACTGCACTGAAGCTACATTTGTAATTAAAATGTCTGGCAGATGCTCACTGAGGGACCTCAGATCCTGTTGGAATTCAATAGATGCTAATGGAGTATTAACAGTTAACACTTTGTTTCAGTTACAAAGAAAGATATGTACTCTTAACAATAGTACATGTGGAGATGCCAATGGTAATAACACAGGTTTCTTTATGATATATATGGGAGCCATTTATACCAAAATGTTTGGAATGCCCTTGCCCAAAGGCATGTATTGGGTTCATGGGAAATGGGCATTCTCATGGATTTCTTTAGGTGCTAAAGAACAATATGCTCTCCCAGACAGTTCCCTTTGTAAGAGCCACTAATTATTAGATCAATACCCTTATAAATATTCCCATAGAAAATGATTTGGTGCCAAATGATTAGACATATTTAAAACATCACAGAGGCGATGTATCTTTTATATTATTTGATGGTGAACGAACTGCTGGAACTCTGTTTCCATTGTCCACTATTTGTCTTGTGAAAAAGGCTGTGTCACAGATATTGACAGTACAACATCAGGTGGTAGGGGAATTGGTGGTTTCAATTAACCAGACAGTAGAGGAACTTGCTCAAGTGAGAAGAATGGCTTTATAGAACAGATGGCACTGGATAAAATGTTAGCAGCAGAAGGTGGCATATGTGCAGTGGTAGGAGAAGAATGTTGTACTTATATTGAGGATCACAGGGCTGAGATTGGTGCCCATCTAAGCAAAGTGGAAAAACTGCAGTAGGAAATTAGACATTTAGGTGCTGGTAAAGGTTGGGATCCCCCTAGATGGTTAGGAGGTAGTATTGCAAATATTTTCTCTGGAATAATATAGTACATTATGTTTGCTGCCATTGTTGTAGGAATAATATACCTATCAAGTGTAGACCTGTAGTTTGTGTGCAATCTTGTAAAGGTTTCAGAAAGTTGAAATTACACCAAGAAATGACCATTGTAGTGATCAGGGGGGTCCAATGGACCAGGTAACCCAGGAAAACAGTCAGGAACAGCAAGAGAGGCAGGTGGTGTATGCTGAAATGAAAAATAATTTGAAAGTTTGCAACTCATGGAAGTTGACCCTATATACCAGACTTGGAAGGGTATTAGGAAGCTAATATTATATATTTAATTTATGAGTTGAATAACAAGGAAGAAACCGATAAAGAGGAGTATGTTCAGCACAAATTACAGTCAGGTCTCTATAAACTGTAGCGAAACCCTCTTAGCTGACACCAGAAGGTTCACATGAAAAGTTAGGGACTTCCCATCCGATGCGATGAGCATTGGCGCTAAGCCAAATCCCTGTGGAAATACGTTTTTCCCTGTGTCTACCTAACCCTTACTAGAAATTGTGAATTGGAACCTTTCTGATTTACAGCATGTATTAAAGTGCCAAGTATATTGGCAGAGAGAGGAATTATATGGATAATTGAATAAGCTGGTATCCTGCTGGATAGGGAAATAAAAAGTAGGCAAAATTTAAAATGTCATTTGATATTAAAGTCATAATCACAATATGCTGAGCTAATTAATTGGAAATCCCCCATGAAGGGAGTATATGAATTATAATATATTCTGATATTTTAAATGTAATTGGTCTATGTATATGATTGGCCCGTTGATTCAATTGGTTTATGTAATACTGATATGAAGGTATATAAGATTGAATCAATGTGTATGTCTTCAATTCACAATACATTTTTATTGTGCTCATCACTCTCAATAAATGTACCAAAAGAGACTTCAACCTTTAATAGGCTTGTTTTTTTCATCTCATTAATGGATGGGCTATAACAAGCATAATGAAGTTTCAGTTATTAAAGTTAAACATTTAAATACCTGTTTACTGGTGTTGTTCAGCTATTTATTTTCAAATTTAGTTTACAATTTGTGTATGTGAATGCGTATTGACCAGCACAGTGGAACTTAGATTGCATCTAAAGGAACACTATGGCTATTTAATACAAGCTACAAGTGAGTCAAATATTTAGCTGATGAAAGGTGATAAATTACAATGTATTTGACTATGCAAACATTTGCCCAGTATACCTTCATTAACTACAGTATGCCTCACTGAGCAAAATGGGCAATGGGTGCAAAAAGTGGACACTAAAGTAGACAAGTTAGTGGTGAGGGATGAGAAAGACACTGATAAATCAGAGAGGGCTAACAGGGAATTAAGGCAAATTGGCACAGATATGCAGTCTGATTGTTATGAGAAGAAAAGCCAGTACATACAGTTATAAGAAAGGAAGTATGTTTTTTTTTACAGTGACCAAACAGGGAGTTCAGTGTTGAGCATCCAGGTTCTACATTTGGTTTCTGTAGTGGAGAGTTAGTGAACTTAAAGCTGTTTTTTACAGCAGTCACTTTGTAGTTGAGATAGGTTTTTGAATTTTCTCCTTCTGTGCTCATTCACTTTAACACCAGTATAATGCTATAATAGATTTAAATCTGTGCTATACAAATGCAGTACATGTATTAAACACTGGGAGTAGTAGTCATTTGTCTATGATAGTTTTTAACTCTGGGCTATACAAATGCAAGACATATAGTAAACAATCAGCGTAGTACTCGTTTACCTATTATTGTTTTTAAATCTGTATTATTCATATGCAAGCCATATAGTAAACATTGGTGCTAGTAGTCATTTATCTGTAGATGACAAGAAGAGAGATGGCATCAATTCACAATCAGTGCCAGTTGAAGCTATGGCTAACAATGCCAGTTTAATGCTGAGGTTATATTTAAAATGCAAACTGTGCTTTTAAATGTTTGCACTTCCACCCAACAGTCTTCCAGCCTTCTAATGACTGATCTTTGATGACCATGGTCCTCTCATATCTGCTGGTAGTGTAACTAATAAATCATTATTTATTAGACCCTGAAGAGGTTTTCTCTGAGCAGAAGTAAGATTATCCCATCTTGGTCTATCCACATGTAAGAACATCTCATGCTCCATAAGATAAGTTTTTATGCTCGCACTATAAGACTATGGATCTAATGGCTAGGTCTTCTTAAACTTTTATATGATGCTACCTCCCCTTTCATGTCAGCAAAATATTTTTTTAAACCAACCAATTGTAATATAATATATATATATATATATATATATATATATGTACAGTATATATACTGTAAATACTCTATATGGGCAAAAGTATTTGGCCACCCCTGTTTGAATTGAATTTCACTAATTGAATTCAGGTGTTTCAATTGCACCCATTGCAACAGGTGTATAAAATCAAGCACCCAGCCATGCATTCTCCATTTGCAAACATTTGTGATACAAAATGGGTCATTCTGAAGAGCTCAGTGACTTCAAGCATGGTATTGTAATAGGATGCCACCTTTGCAATAACACAGTTTGTGAAATTCCATCCCTGCTGGATATTCCACAGTCAACTGTAAGAGATATAATTCGAAATTTTAAGCATTTAGGAACAACAGCAACCAAGCCATGAAGCGGAAGTCCATGTAAAATCACAGTGGGGTCAATGACTACTAAGGTGCATGGTGCATAAAAGTCACCAACGATCTGCTGATTCCATAGCTGAAGAGTTCTGCACTTCTACTGACATTAAAGTAACCACAAAATTTGTGTGGCAGGAGCGTAATAGAATTAATTCCCATGGCCGAGCAGCTGCATGTAAGCCTCACATCACCAAGTTCAGTGCCAGATGTTGGATGGAGTAGACTGTGGAGCAGTGGAAGTATGCTCTGAAGTGTGACAAATCACACTTCTCTATTTGGCAGTTGGATGGGCGAGTCTGGGATTGGTGGATGCTGGGAGAACTTTACTTGCCTGACTGCATTATGCCAACTGTGAAGTTTGGTGGGGGAGTGATAATGGTATGGGGATTTTTTTTCAGGGTTTGGGCTATGTCTCTTATCTCCAGTGAAGGAAAATCTTAATGCTTCAGCATATCAAGACATTTTGGACAATGCCATGCTTCCAACTTTGTGGCAACAGTTTGGGGAATGCCCTTTTCTATTCCACAATTACTGTGTCCCAGTGTATAAAGCAAGGACTATAAAGACATTGTTTCATGAGTTTGGTGTGGAAAAACTTGACTGGCCTACACAGAGCCCTGACCTGAACCACATTGTGCACCTTTGGGTGAACTGGAATGAAAATTGTGAGCCAGGCCTTCTTATCCAACATCAGTGCCTGACCTCACAAATGCTCTGTTGAATGAATGGGCACAAATTCCCTCAAAAACCCTCCAAAATCTTGATCTTGGTGCCTGTGCTGTCCATGAAGGGGTTGGGGTGCTGTTTAGGGGGGGTTGATGATCATAGTGCCTGTGCTGTCTATGGAGCTGTGGGGGTGCTGCTGGGGGAGGGGATAATCATGGTGCCTATGCTACATATGGGGGGAGAGGGTCAGTGAAGCATGGCGATGGACCAAAATTATTATTTTTTTGATGAAGATTGCTTTATCTCCATCTACCAATGACGGCCACTGCGCCACTGCATCCTCCCCGCTCAAAGATTTCGCACGCAGCGATTAGAGAGTGCATTCACCAAGCATTTACAACAGCAAACCGCTGAATCATGTTTAGTGGCCAATCAATGTCCAGCGGTGTCTCGATGGATGCAGCTGCTTCCTTCCCGGCAATCAGCACTGATGGTTGACAGAAAGTTGCAGCAGCTCCAAGTCCTCACCACTACTTGTGTCCTACAGCAGCTCCGTGAGATGGTGAGTGATGTGGGAGCTGTGAGGGATATGAAGGTTATCTATCTATCTATCTATCTATCTATCTATCTAATCTATTTATTTGAACACAGACAATATTTGTACTTCAACTGCCCCTGCTTATGCACGTGTATACATATATGTGTCTGTGTGAATGTACATATATATCTCAAAAGGTGGAAATGATAGGTGGAACTGCAAGTCTTCAGAGAGGCAATAAATTTCTTTAGTTCGTGTCACAACAATGCCGACATTTCAGAGTGTGTTGCCGCTCTTTTATTAAAGTAACAGCCGCCCACCATTTCCACCTTTTACAATCTACAAGAAGTGAAGGCACTTGGGTACTCTAATTTTATTTATGACAGTGCCAGTCCTATTGACTATTATATATACTGTACGTTTATGTGTGTGTACATATATAGTATGGATGGTGTAATGGCTAGCATTACTGCCTCACAGCACTGAGGTCATGGGTTCGATTCCCACCGTGGCTGTATCTGTGCAGAGTTTGTATGTTCTCCCCGTACTTGCGTGGGTTTCCTCCGGGTACTCCGGTTTCCTCCCACAATCCAAAAATATACTGGTAGGTCAATTGGATCCCAACGAAAATTAACTCTAGTATGAATGTGTTCATGTACATGTGGTAGGGAATATAGATTGTAAGCTCCACTGCTGCGGAATATGTGTGCGCTATATAAATAACTGGTAATAATAACAATAATATATATATATATATATACTGTATTTATATATATATATATATATATATATATATATATATATAATGGGGGGGGAGTAAGGGTACCGGCGACTTGTGTTGTTTAAAATGCAATAGTTAAAAATAGATTTTAAAAGCCAAAAAATATGTAATAATACAAACGAGCTTTAATAGCACATAAAAGCGAATCACAACATAAAACGTACTTCGAAATATTAAGAAAAGCATAAAAACATAAACATAAAAGGTCTTTGTAAAAGGTAAGGAAGCTCTGACTTAACTCTTTAAAAATAGGCAAGGGAGTCACCACAGGGAGCCCAACGCGTTTCGTCACAACTGTATATATACATACCACTTATATGGAAACCCCCCCATGCAAATCCTGCGTTTGCCACTGCAGTTTAATAATAATACACCAATGAAAATACCAGTGAGAAAAAAGTTTCTTTGCAAAATGTTTGCTACATCTTTCAATTGCCAAATTGAAAGATTTTGTATAAAATACCAATATAGCAATTATCAATCAATTTTGGACAAAGATACTACAGATGATTTATAGAGAACAATTCTATCTCCCAGTATAGAGCCTATTGATTAGAAATATATATTTCAGAGGAATTATGTGATTATGACCAAATTCACATAATTACTGTACAAGAAATCGGTATGAAATTTTAAGAAAGGAGAAATATTTGTTATTTCCCTGTGCAATGTCACCTATTTACAAATAATAGGTGATAAAGTAAAAAACACCCATATATAAAAAAATTAAAATATGAGGGATATCCCACACAAATAAGATTTAAAAAGAAAGAAAGATAAAATACACATTATTTGGTGGAATTAAACTTAAATCATTGCTTTGAATTTCCAAATGAATTACAAAAGCATTTATATGCCTGGAGGGGTTGCAATCCTAAAGCCAAATTAGAATACAGGTCCCATTAGTTAACAGTTAAAGGATGTTCTGGATTCCTGGGCAGATTAGTTAGGGAGTGTTGATTTAGGGTGGAGTTATAGGTGGGGTTGTATTGTTTTGTAGCTTGTTTGTTAAGGACCGGGTTTCTTTTTATTTTGGAAATTACCTCCAGTCACCATTTGGCAGTAGTTCTTGAGGTGTTCTTCCTACCAATACACAGGTTAGGCTGATGCTACTCTACTGGGGTCAGCCTCATTACCTTGTTATGTTGGCCATTTGTGTCATTGAGAAGAGGCATGTCCCATTACCTTGGAGTTTTGTCTTTTCTTTATTTGCTTCCATACTGTACCTCTGTAGTTGATTTCCCACCATTCATGTAGTTATTTTAGAAAAGTGGGGTATTGCTACCTGCTGGGACATTGGCCATTATGGCATTTTATTAACCTTAGATAAAGCAAAAAAATCACAATCTTACCTCACACATTCTCAGTGAATAAAACAAGTTTGTAATAAAGAAGTACCTAACATTTTCATCAACTAACAACAATAACAACTATTCTTGGACTTTCACTAAATTTCTCTCTTTCACTAATTAATGCTTTTTTTCCTTAAAAATAATAACAAAAATAAAGAACCATCAATTAAACTAAGCCCTTGAACTTTAATTGGCAATTAATCAATCAAACTGGAATAACTGCAGCTTCCAGTTTGAGGGGTTACTGAAACCCTTTTTATCATAAGACAAGACAGAAGATATAGGAAGCACTGTTTGCCCAGATATATTTTAATAACAATAACATTAAATATAGCATATATACTTAAAGCCAATGAAAATATATTTAATTTAATAACTACTAGATTAGCCTTAGATATTGGTTGTTAGAGTCCAGTAATTATAAAGAACATTTCAAAACTTATATACTATTATTTCCAATTATCAATAGATGAGTTATGTATTAGATATAGTCCAAGTGATTATTAGTTGTTGGTACTTTCAATTAATAAATATCATACAGACAAACCAAGTTGTTAGTGGATTTGACTGCTGGAAATCAGCCTTAGCATTGGGAATATGCTCTAAATCAATGCATAGAATTAAGTCAGTTCAGCTCCACATGAAAAGCATTCTGATATGCTGCATGTAAATTAGCGAATTCAGCTCCACATGTGTTGGGTTGGTACAAGTCCTCTTACCTCCCAGTTGCTGGTAATCCCTATTATGGTGCTAGTAAGTAGGAATCCTGCTCAAATAATCCTTCCAGGAAACACAGGTAACAATTACAGTGCTGTCATTTTCTCTCTGTTCAACTTTATAACTTTGGCAGGAATGATATAAACCAGGACTGTAATGCTATTTGTCTCAAAAGTGATTTCATGTAGCTTTGCATATAATCCATGAGTTCTCAATATTACAAGGTCCTTGTGTACGTGATTTCAATGTGTCTCCAAATATTGGGAGTAAATACCATAGACATCTAAATAAATTACTTTGAAGTGATCTAGTAAGTCTCAGAAATCATAAATTACAAAATGTCGAAAAATTGCTGGTGCATTAACTAATCCAAAAGGTATCACTATATATAATGTTGGTTGTATCTGGTTCCAAAAGTTGTTATCCTTTCATCTCTGGATACATATTAAATTAAATGTTCCCCTTAGATCAAGTTTTGAGAATATCTTGGCCCCTCCAAATTGCTGAAATGTTTTGAAAATGAGAGGCAATGGATATCTGTTCCAGTGCATTGAGAACTATAATGTAAACATTGCCTTAGGCCTTCATCTTCCTTGCAAATAAAATAAATTGGGGTTTCAGTGGGTGATGTGGATGGACAAGTAAACAATGAAGCTATACATGCTCATTTTTGATTACCCCTATTGGACAAATAAAGCCTCTGGCTAAATTATCTTTAATATACTCTTTTAAGGCATGCAACACAGGATCTTCTAGCTAGAGAGAGTATTTAAACAAATGTAATTTGATCATCAGGATACATTTCCACAAGAAAACCAAAAGTCCTATGAAGTGGTTGAGTTTCTGCTTATCTTATGCCATAAAAAGCTTTATAGTCTTGGCACCCACAAGGGGATCAGTACTAAATGCCGCCGGCCGGAATGCCGGCGATGGAAATACCGACGCCGGAATCCTGACCACACAATCCTGACAGGGGTGGCGAGTGGAACGCAGCCCCTTGCGGGCTTGCTTCGCTCACCACGCTGCGGGCACTATCATATTATCCCTCTATGGGTGTCGTGGACACCCACGGAGGGAGAATATGTCGGGATTGTGGCGGTCGGGATAACGGCGTCGGTATTTCCACCGCCGGCATTCCGGCCGGCGGCATCTTGACCGCATCCCCCCACAAGGGATGCTCCAAACTGGACACTATTGGCCTGATTCAGATTTTTAGGGAAGGGAAGCAGCTGTGCAATACCATGCAAACAAAATGCAAATGCAGCAGGAGATGTCTGTAGAAAATAAAAAACTCCTGCATGCATCTGCAATCCAAGTGCTGCGTCCAAAGCTGCAGCACTGGATCACCATAGCAACCATCACAACCATTGGTTGCGATGGTCATAGCATTTGGCTAGTCTGCGTAAGATGAAGCTTACGCAAACTGGCTGGGTCCAGGAATCCTGCGTCTGATGCTGTGGACCTTGAGCTCAGCATGCCTATAAAATGGGGGCAATACACCCCATTTTAAAAAACTGACCCGTTTGACCCCCAATCACAGTAACATGACAATCATGCTGCAGCTATGAGGGGACTGCAAGTAATCTCTAAGGACCTATTCTAAGTGTAAGTGTAAGTTTTTATGTGCATGCACAGCACAGAAATCCCTATTTTACACACAGTAAAACACAAATAAATCCATCTCTACATGAGACCCATTATGTGTTGTCCTGGAAATAAAAATTCCTGAACATGAATATGTTAAATGTTTAGAAAATGGGAACTATTAAACTTTTTTTTGGGACTGTTGCCAGTAATGTCATAAGAATTAGAAGCTTGGATGAAGGAGCAGGTTGAGCAGATTTGCAAATTTGCACTGGGTGCCAGAACATCTTGTCCTGATGCTGTGCTAAACTAATATAATAAATGTATTTTATTTTGTGATCTGGGATCTGCATACATTAATCCAAGGATTATAAATAATAGTTGAACAGCTTTTAAAACACAAGTTGCATCCAAAGATAAAGTGTGTTTCTTTTGGACTTTTTGCTCAGCCTGATTACCTCTAACTCTACATCAGCTTCAATGTGTGCTTAACTTGATATGATAAAAGCACAGGAAATGTTGTAGCACACAGTGGTAGCTGTGTGTGCCCTAGGCTCTTGGTTTCTGTCTGCTGGGCAGAACCTAATTGGAAGCACTGATTGTAGGGGTACCTGTGAAAGGCTGATATAAGGTGCATCAGTTGCTGTCTCAAGGTGCATACACAAATGATGATTCCCTCCCTGAACAATATTGCTGAACAATTTCCCTTGAACTTCCTGGTGTCTTTGGACAAACTATATTGAGCATACACACTGAACGATATTACCAATGAATGATGAATGATATACCATAGTCGTTCACACTAGGCTGAAAGGAGGGTAATTTAAATACTGGGCTGGTATTAAAGGGGGCATGGGCATGATCTCAGGAGGGGATAAATAGTGGCAGCCATTTAAATTCTTTGCATTTATGCCCTGTGGCTAGTTTGGTGAGGTTTTTACCCGCTAAACGCTGTTACATTGCTATTTTGCTCTGCTTTGTTTTTGGCTTGCCTTATAACAAAGTGTATCTACTTCTTCTATATTTTGTGATGTATCCCTTTCATTACTGACAGATGACAGCATATGCTGGAGTTACATTGCTAGTTGTTAAGGAGAGGTCGTAGAATCAGAGAAGGATTCATTCTTGCTGTATGAAGGAGTGGCCAGTGGCAAACGCAGGATTTTCGTGGTTTTTTTTTTTCGAACATGCATGTCACTGTGTGTGTATATTAGAGATGAGCGGGTTCGGTTCCTCGGAATCCGAACCCGCCCGAACTTCAGCTTTTTTTACACGGATCCGAGCGACTCGGATCTTCCCGCCTTGCTCGGTTAACCCGAGCGCGCCCGAACGTCATCATGACGCTGTCGGATTCTTGCGAGGCTCGGATTCTATCGCGAGACTCGGATTCTATATAAGGAGCCGCGCGTCGCCGCCATTTTCACACGTGCATTGAGATTGATAGGGAGAGGACGTGGCTGGCGTCCTCTCCATTTAGATTAGAAGAGAGAGAGTGAGATTGAGACAGAGACACTTGATTTACTGGAGCTTAGGAGTACTAGAGAGTGCAGAGTTTACTAGTGACTGACCACTGACCAGTGACCACCAGTGCAGTTTTATTTAATATAATCCGTTCTCTGCCTGAAAAAAACGATACACAGTGACTCAGTCACATACCATATCTGTGCTCAGCCCAGTGTGCTGCATCATCTATGTATAATATCTGACTGTGCTCACACAGCTTAATTGTGGGGGAGACTGGGGAGCAGTTATAGGTTATAGCAGGAGCCAGGAGTACATACATATTATTAAAATTAAACAGTGCACACTTTTGCTGCAGGAGTGCCACTGCCAGTGTGACTGACCAGTGACCTGACCACACTGACCACCAGTATAGTATACTATATTGTGATTGCCTGAAAAAGTTAAACACTCGTCGTGTGACTTGTGTGGTGTTTTTTTATTCTATAAAAAACTCATTCTGCTGACAGACAGTGTCCAGCAGGTCCGTCATTATATAATATATACCTGTCCGGCTGCAGTAGTGATATATATATATTTTTTATATCATTATTTATCATCCAGTCGCAGCAGACACAGTACGGTAGTTCACGGCTGTAGCTACCTATGTGTCGGTACTCGGCAGTCCATCCATAATTGTATACCACCTACCCGTGTTTTTTTTTTTCTTTCTTCTTTATACATACTACATCTCATTATCATCCAGTCTATATTAGCAGCAGACACAGTACAGTACGGTAGTCCACGGCTGTAGCTACCTCTGTGTCGGCACTCGGCAGTCCATCCATAATTGTATACCACCTACCCGTGGTTTTTTTTCTTTCTTCTTTATACATACTACATCTCATTATCATCCAGTCTATATTAGCAGCAGACACAGTACAGTACGGTAGTCCACGGCTGTAGCTACCTCTGTGTCGGCACTCGGCAGTCCATCCATAATTGTATACTAGTATCCATCCATCTCCATTGTTTACCTGAGGTGCCTTTTAGTTGTGCCTATTAAAATATGGAGAACAAAAATGTTGAGGTTCCAAAATTAGGGAAAGATCAAGATCCACTTCCACCTCGTGCTGAAGCTGCTGCCACTAGTCATGGCCGAGACGATGAAATGCCAGCAACGTCGTCTGCCAAGGCCGATGCCCAATGTCATAGTACAGAGCATGTCAAATCCAAAACACCAAATATCAGTAAAAAAAGGACTCCAAAACCTAAAATAAAATTGTCGGAGGAGAAGCGTAAACTTGCCAATATGCCATTTACCACACGGAGTGGCAAGGAACGGCTGAGGCCCTGGCCTATGTTCATGGCTAGTGGTTCAGCTTCACATGAGGATGGAAGCACTCAGCCTCTCGCTAGAAAACTGAAAAGACTCAAGCTGGCAAAAGCACCGCAAAGAACTGTGCGTTCTTCGAAATCCCAAATCCACAAGGAGAGTCCAATTGTGTCGGTTGCGATGCCTGACCTCCCCAACACTGGACGTGAAGAGCATGCGCCTTCCACCATTTGCACGCCCCCTGCAAGTGCTGGAAGGAGCACCCGCAGTCCAGTTCCTGATAGTCAGATTGAAGATGTCAGTGTTGAAGTACACCAGGATGAGGAGGATATGGGTGTTGCTGGCGCTGGGGAGGAAATTGACAAGGAGGATTCTGATGGTGAGGTGGTTTGTTTAAGTCAGGCACCCGGGGAGACACCTGTTGTCCGTGGGAGGAATATGGCCGTTGACATGCCTGGTGAAAATACCAAAAAAATCAGCTCTTCGGTGTGGAAGTATTTCACCAGAAATGCGGACAACATTTGTCAAGCCGTGTGTTCCCTTTGTCAAGCTGTAATAAGTAGGGGTAAGGACGTTAACCACCTCGGAACATCCTCCCTTATACGTCACCTGCAGCGCATTCATAATAAGTCAGTGACAAGTTCAAAAACTTTGGCCGACAGCGGAAGCAGTCCACTGACCAGTAAATCCCTTCCTCTTGTAACCAAGCTCACGCAAACCACCCCACCAACTCCCTCAGTGTCAATTTCCTCCTTCCCCAGGAATGCCAATAGTCCTGCAGGCCATGTCACTGGCAATTCTGACGAGTCCTCTCCTGCCTGGGATTCCTCCGATGCATCCTTGCGTGTAACGCCTACTGCTGCTGGCGCTGCTGTTGTTGCTGTCGATGGTCATCCCAGAGGGGAAGTCGTAAGCCCACTTGTACTACTTCCAGTAAGCAATTGACTGTCCAACAGTCCTTTGCGAGGAAGATGAAATATCACAGCAGTCATCCTGCTGCAAAGCGGATAACTGAGGCCTTGACAACTATGTTGGTGTTAGACGTGCGTCCGGTATCCGCCGTTAGTTCACAGGGAACTAGACAATTTATTGAGGCAGTGTGCCCCCGTTACCAAATACCATCTAGGTTCCACTTCTCTAGGCAGGCGATACCGAGAATGTACACGGACGTCAGAAAAAGACTCACCAGTGTCCTAAAAAATGCAGTTGTACCCAATGTCCACTTAACCACGGACATGTGGACAAGTGGAGCAGGGCAGGGTCAGGACTATATGACTGTGACAGCCCACTGGGTAGATGTATGGACTCCCGCCGCAAGAACAGCAGCGGCGGCACCAGTAGCAGCATCTCGCAAACGCCAACTCTTTCCTAGGCAGGCTATGCTTTGTATCACCGCTTTCCAGAATACGCACACAGCTGAAAACCTCTTACGGCAACTGAGGAAGATCATCGCGGAATGGCTTACCCCAATTGGACTCTCCTGTGGATTTGTGGCATCGGACAACGCCAGCAATATTGTGTGTGCATTAAATATGGGCAAATTCCAGCACGTCCCATGTTTTGCACATACCTTGAATTTGGTGGTGCAGAATTTTTGAAAAAACGACAGGGGCGTGCAAGAGATGCTGTCGGTGGCCAGAAGAATTGCGGGACACTTTCGGCGTACAGGCACCACGTACAGAAGACTGGAGCACCACCAAAAACTACTGAACCTGCCCTGCCATCATCTGAAGCAAGAAGTGGTAACGAGGTGGAATTCAACCCTCTATATGCTTCAGAGGTTGGAGGAGCAGCAAAAGGCCATTCAAGCCTATACAATTGAGCACGATATAGGAGGTGGAATGCACCTGTCTCAAGTGCAGTGGAGAATGATTTCAACGTTGTGCAAGGTTCTGATGCCCTTTGAACTTGCCACACGTGAAGTCAGTTCAGACACTGCCAGCCTGAGTCAGGTCATTCCCCTCATCAGGCTTTTGCAGAAGAAGCTGGAGACATTGAAGGAGGAGCTAACACGGAGCGATTCCGCTAGGCATGTGGGACTTGTGGATGGAGCCCTTAATTCGCTTAACAAGGATTCACGGGTGGTCAATCTGTTGAAATCAGAGCACTACATTTTGGCCACCGTGCTCGATCCTAGATTTAAAACCTACCTTGGATCTCTCTTTCCGGCAGACACAAGTCTGCTGGGGTTGAAAGACCTGCTGGTGAGAAAATTGTCAAGTCAAGCGGAACGCGACCTGTCAACATCTCCTCCTTCACATTCTCCCGCAACTGGGGGTGCGAGGAAAAGGCTCAGAATTCCGAGCCCACCCGCTGGCGGTGATGCAGGGCAGTCTGGAGCGACTGCTGATGCTGACATCTGGTCCGGACTGAAGGACCTGACAACGATTACGGACATGTCGTCTACTGTCACTGCATATGATTCTCTCAACATTGAAAGAATGGTGGAGGATTATATGAGTGACCGCATCCAAGTAGGCACGTCACACAGTCCGTACTTATACTGGCAGGAAAAAGAGGCAATTTGGAGGCCCTTGCACAAACTGGCTTTATTCTACCTAAGTTGCCCTCCCACAAGTGTGTACTCCGAAAGAGTGTTTAGTGCCGCCGCTCACCTTGTCAGCAATCGGCGTACGAGGTTACATCCAGAAAATGTGGAGAAGATGATGTTCATTAAAATGAATTATAATCAATTCCTCCGCGGAGACATTGACCAGCAGCAATTGCCTCCACAAAGTACACAGGGAGCTGAGATGGTGGATTCCAGTGGGGACGAATTGATAATCTGTGAGGAGGGGGATGTACACGGTGATATATCGGAGGATGATGATGAGGTGGACATCTTGCCTCTGTAGAGCCAGTTTGTGCAAGGAGAGATTAATTGCTTCTTTTTTGGGGGGGGTCCAAACCAACCCGTCATATCAGTCACAGTCGTGTGGCAGACCCTGTCACTGAAATGATGGGTTGGTTAAAGTGTGCATGTCCTGTTTTGTTTATACAACATAAGGGTGGGTGTGAGGGCCCAAGGACAATTCCATCTTGCACCTCTTTTTTCTTTTATTTTTCTTTGCGTCATGTGCTGTTTGGGGAGGGTTTTTTGGAAGGGACATCCTGCGTGACACTGCAGTGCCACTCCTAGATGGGCCCGGTGTTTGTGTCGGCCACTAGGGTCGCTTATCTTACTCACACAGTCAGCTACCTCATTGCGCCTCTTTTTTTCTTTGCGTCATGTGCTGTTTGGGGAGGGTTTTTTGGAAGGGACATCCTGCGTGACACTGCAGTGCCACTCCTAGATGGGCCCGGTGTTTGTGTCGGCCACTAGGGTCGCTTATCTTACTCACACAGCTACCTCATTGCGCCTCTTTTTTTCTTTGCGTCATGTGCTGTTTGGGGACGGTTTTTTGGAAGGGCCATCCTGCGTGACACTGCAGTGCCACTCCTAGATGGGCCCGGTGTTTGTGTCGGCCACTAGGGTCGCTTATCTTACTCACACAGCGACCTCGGTGCAAATTTTAGGACTAAAAATAATATTGTGAGGTGTGAGGTATTCAGAATAGACTGAAAATGAGTGGAAATTATGGTTTTTGAGGTTAATAATACTTTGGGATCAAAATGACCCCCAAATTCTATTATTTAAGCTGTTTTTTAGGGTTTTTTGAAAAAAACACCCGAATCCAAAACACACCCGAATCCGACAAAAAAAATTCGGTGAGGTTTTGCCAAAACGCGGTCGAACCCAAAACACGGCCGCGGAACCGAACCCAAAACCAAAACACAAAACCCGAAAAATTTCCGGCGCTCATCTCTAGTGTATATATATATATATATATATATATATTCCATGCACAGCACTTCAGGATTTTTAAATGCAGACTTTACTTTCTCAATATTTATCCTGATGGTGGGCATGGTAGACCACGAAATGTTGAGAAAGTAAAGCCTGCATTTAAAAATTACATATATACATACAGTACATCTGTATATATACTATACATAGACATACGTACAACATACTTATATACATACATACACATACACACAGAAGACAGACACATCCAAACCACCTATTTTAACAGTAAGCACAGCCCCCCCTTCACACACGCAAACACACACACACACACACACACACACATACATATCCACATAATCTCACACAAACAACTGCTGTGGTAATAGGGGCAATATGTGCCTCAGCCAGCCAGCATAATATATTATAGACTACCCCCCCACCCCCCCCCCAATGACCGAGTCTCCCCAATTTTTGTGGCACAGACCTGTCTACTCCAGCGTCAGTGAGAGCGCCAGAGACAGGCAGTCATTGATTTACTATTTCAGCCTTTCCCCTTTGCCCGCCGTCACCCTGCGTCCGGCTTCCTCAAAGCCTTATACTAGAACTGCCTGAGAGGAGCTGCGCGCTGTCCTGCAGCTCCCCCTACAGGCAGTCAGTGGCCAGCCTCCAACACCCACACTGTCATGTTAGGACACCACTGCCACAGCCGCTGCAGACATAACCTGCCTGGGCTCCCCTGCTCTGTTACAAAAAAAAAATAATAGTTCAGCAGCACTGATGCATCGGCAGCCAGGGGGAGGTTTCTAGGTACTCAGAAACCCCCCCTGCGTGCGTGTATAGTGGCGGATGCAGAGGGATTCTCTCTGTCACATGCTTCTACTTTCTGAAATCCGTGATAATAGCCTGGATGACTACCCAAACTTCTTGCACATGGATGATGTCATCTTTAGTGAGTTGTTGGGTTTGGTGACGCCTCGCATCCAGAGGCAGGATATAAGGCTGCGAAGGGCCATACCTGATAAGGAGAGGCTGATTGTAACCCTGTGACCTCAAGTTTGGCTTCATCACACACACACTCACACACACATATATATGATGTAGCTATGTGACTGGCGGTCACAAGACTGCCAGTCACAATACCGACGCCTGTATCCCGCTCCATAAAAATTCCGACAGTCGGCATGCCAACTGACTGGGACTATTCATACTCGTGTGTGTCCACAAAACCCATATATTGGGAATAAAACCTGTGGTGAGTGATGACTTCCAGCTCTAAGGGCTCACTAATGGGAGGGGGCACTGATCCGAGTGGGCGAACTGTAATATTAAAAACAATTAGTTCAAGTAAATGCATTTTTCTAAAAATATACTTACCTGGAGGAATGGAAATGCAAAAGCAGTGAAAAGAAAAGTGTGCCAAATGGAGAAGTTGCCCATGCCAACCATTCTGCGTTGAGGAAACAGGTGCATTATACTAAATTATAGGTAGCAGCTGACTAGTTAAACATGGCCAAATTTTCCACTAGCACACTTCTCCACTCTTGTCATTGCTTCACAAATGTACACCAGTTAAGGATTAAACATCACAAAAATAAACGCAAACAAAACGAAACCATAAATGGTGTTGGGTGAATTTGCAATATGTATATCTACTTACCAGCTCATCACTGCCAGCTTGCTCCTCTTCCAATCCCTAAGTCAATGCCGGCATCAGTGAGCAACATGACTGTGTCTCGGGGTCTTGTCCCAGTGTGAAGAGGAGGAAATCATAGTATCACAGTGATGGTTTGTGGACTTCATTGGCCCCCACTTCTGAACGCTGCAACTCCTTATACTTCTTATTTTTCTTAAGGAACACTGTCCACAAATTTTTAATTTTCATCTTGATGCAGCAGATGTCAGTTTCACTATGTCTGCATCTACTGTACATGACAAGCTGCTGGAATGCCTGTGTCTTCTTTTGCTTGTTGACGTAATCTTTTGATGTAACCTTCCAGAGGCACTCCTTGGCATGGTAAAGGTCAATGAATCCACTCCAGAAAATTTTGTTGGGCTGGAGTGTAGACATTTCTGTAATTAAAAATTTGAAGGAAATAAAATTTACAAACATATACAATGAAAGTTACTTAAATAATAAATTAAGTGGGGTCTTCATTGTTTGGCAGTGGGTATATTTAACCCCATTTAGCAGCAGGTACAGTCCCTCACATTGTACCATGTGCAGCTCCTCACACTGCACCAGGTACAGCTCCATAGACAGTGCACCAGGTAAAGCCACTCTTATTGTACCAGGTACAGCCCCATAGAGACTGCTCCAGATACAGCCCCTCACATTGCACCACGTACAGCCCCATATGCATTGCACCAGGTACTGCCCCTCACATTACACCAGGTACAGCCCCTCATATTGCACCATGTACCGCCCCTCATATTACACCAGGTGCAGCACCTCACATTGCATCAGGTACTGCCCCATACACATTATCCCAGGTACAGCTCCTCACATTGCACCAGGTACTGCCCCTCATGTTGCACCAGGTACAGCCCCTCACATTGCACCAGGTACAGCCCCATAGACATTCCACCAAGTACTGCCCCACACATTGCACTAGCTACATCCCCTCACTTTGCACTAGGTACTTCCCCTCACATTGTACCAGGTACTGCCCTTCATGTTGTGCTAGGTACAGCCTCTCGCCTTGCACCAGGTACAGCCCCTCACAGTGCACCAGGTACAGCCCAATAGACATTGCACCAGCAGTCCCTAGAAAGTACTCAGTAAAAGAGCAAATTAACCACTCTCCTGCCTGCTGCCTTGCTTTAAGCCCCATGTGTGCAGAAATGGGACCAGGGAGTGTCCGTTGAGTGACTGTGATGACGTATATTATTTGTCGTTAGTTGTACGTGGCATACACACTGAATGATCTGCACCGAGAGGTGAATGATATAGCCAAAACTGAGCTGCATGCAATGCCGACAGGAACCCTTGCAATGACAAATAGCCTACATTGCTTAGTATGCACAAGTAACTGCACGCTCCTGTGGTCACAAGCAAAGGATGCTACTGTAGGTTTGATGTGCTGCACATCAAACCTACCAATATTGCTAGTGACCTTGTTTATGCTTATGAAGGACAGAACAATCATTCTCTCATTCATAAAACTTGTTTCAGTGTGTACACAGAATCTGTGCTCAAGGGCATTCATTCTGATATCAGAACAAATACCCATCATTTATTGATTAATGTCCTGGACTATTGAGAAATCTCTAAGTGACATCTATGTTCATATAACCCCCGGGTGGGTGTCTCTCAGGAGCAAATTCAACGCAGTACAATAATAACGCATGAGCATGATAAATCATTTTAAGAGCATAGGTGTGTGTTACTTACCTGGTGTAAGGTAAGTGTAAGGTAAGTGGTGATACTCTACAGTACTTACCTAATCAAGCCTAGTTGATTTGTTCACCTTTGCTCAGGTTGTCTCGAACAAAGACATAAGGAGTATTTTTCTGGTGGCAAAGAACTATAGCTAAGGTTTTCCAAATAAGTTATAATTTATTTCTCAGATAAGGTTGGATAACCACAATTACAATCACAGTTTCCCAACAATACTGTACAGTACATATAAGTTCCAGCCAATTATATTTACTAGTAGTTCACAATTACGATGAGTTTAACAATTTATTTCACTGGAACTCTGTGTAGACTGATGTTCCTGTCATTTCAAACCTATATCATTTACCTGGACCTGATAACACAGATCGCTTCTCTTGACGTAAACACATATTCATACAATGGCCCTCATTCCGAGCTGTTCGCTCGGTATTTTTCATCGCATCGCAGTGAAAATCCGCTTAGTACGCATGTGCAATGTTCGCACTGCGACTGCGCCAAGTAACTTTACTATGAAGAAAGTATTTTTACTCACGGCTTTTTCTTCGCTCCGGCGATCGTAATGTGATTGACAGGAAATGGGTGTTACTGGGCGGATACACGGCGTTTCAGGGGCGTGTGGCTGAAAACGCTACCGTTTCCGGAAAAAACGCAGGAGTGGCCGGGGAAACGGTGGGAGTGCCTGGGCGAACGCTGGGTGTGTTTGTGACGTCAACCAGGAACGACAAGCACTGAAATGATCGCACAGGCAGAGTAAGTCTGGAGCTACTCTGAAACTGCTAACTCGTTTGTAATCGCAATATTGCGCGTACGTCGGTCGCAATTTTAAGAAGCTAAGATTCACTCCCAGTAGGCGGCGGCTTAGCGTGTGTAACTCTGCTACATTCGCCTTGCGAGCGAACAACTCGGAATGAGGGCCAATATGTAGAAATATGCTACGAAATGCATTGTCGTAGTTGTTAAAGCAGAAACAATACACAGAATACCCACTATATTTCTAGAGGGATGCGGTTAAATTGCCGGCAGTCAGGAACCTGACGGTCAGGATACCGACGTCGCAATCCTGACCACTAACAATGCAACCAGCCGGAATCCCAGCTAACATAGGCTATTTCCACTCATGGGTGTCCAAGATTGGAAATAGAACCTGTTGGGAGTGCAGTGAGTCACCAAGTCCGCAGCATGACGAGCGCAGCGAGCCCGCAAGGGGCTTCATTGCACTCATCCCCCTGCCGGCATTCTGGAAGCTGGGATCTCAGCATCGGTATGCTGACCACCGGGATCTCGGCCGCCGGAATACCATACCCAACGCTTTCTAGATATTTGTTTATGAGAACAAGAATAAACCACTAATTTCTGTAGCTAACACTACAATTAACATCAAAATATATTTACAATAATTAAGTTCAGTTGTGTCTTTATTGGTGGTGCACATTTGGAGTTGCTATTTAGTTCCAGTTTAACTAGCGATCTTCAATTGTTGCTCAGGATGAGTTAGAGGTACATGAGTAATGACCTCTCCAGTACTTCATTACTTGTACTTAGAATACATAGAATAAACTATACTCAATTCAGAGTTGCTATTTTATTTGCAAAGTTCTACTTTCTTGTATAGATGCAAAATATCCTTGAAAAATTGTGTTTCAATATTTTGTTATTCTTATAACTGCTGTGATGTCTAAATGTACTTCTTTATTGTCACATTATGTATCCCCCTCAGATGAACTGTTATTTTATAAGTCAATTGTTGTACTTGCACTTATGTATATTTATAAAAGCATTGAGAAAATAACTCCTTCCTGTAGGCTACAAGGTTACACTTGTATGATAATTCTCCTTCACTCTCTGCTACAGTTCTTACCCTTGTCATATGTATACTGTACAAATACGAGTGTAGTGAATTTATACTGATACTGGAAGTCTTTGTTGTAGTTGAATTGTGGTTAATTGCTCTTAGTTTCGACACACGGCTGAATGAGGCATTGGAAGTTATATTAATCATCTCAGGAGCAATTGTGGTTACGGGCCTTATTCAGATTGGATCGCTATTGATCAGAAATTGTGATTTTCTCTGAACTGCTGTTGTTTAAAAATTCATAAGAACAGCCACCCAGAAAGGTAAAAGATGCCCACCAATGCATTTGCAAATTTACGTATGCATTCACATAATTGCATCGACAACTCCGGTTGACGAATACTAGTGATGTGCACCGGAAATTTTTTGGGTTTTGTGTTTTGGTTTTGGGTTCGGTTCCGCGGACGTGTTTTGGATTCGGACGCGTTTTGGCAAAACCTCACCGAAAAATTTTTGTCGGATTCGGGTGTGTTTTGGATTCGGGTGTTTTTTCAAAAAACCCTAAAAAACTGCTTAAATCACAGAATTTGGGGGTCATTTTGATCCCATAGTATTATTAACCTCAATAACCATCATTTCCACTCATTTTCAGTCTATTCTGAACACCTCACACCTCACAATATTATTTTTAGTCCTAAAATTTGCACCGAGGTCGCTGGATGGCTAAGCTAAGCGACACAAGTGGTCGACACAAACACCTGGCCCATCTAGGAGTGGCACTGCAGTGTCAGACAGGATGGCCCTTCAAAAAAATACTCCCCAAACAGCACATAATGCGAAGAAAAAAAGAGGCGCACCAAGGTCGCTGTGTGACTAAGCTAAGCGACACAAGTGGCCGACACAAACACCTGGCCCATCTAGGAGTGGCACTGCAGTGTCAGACAGGATGGCCCTTCAAAAAAATACTACCCAAACAGCACATGACGCAAAGAAAAAAAGAGGCGCAATGAGGTAGCTGTGTGACTAAGCTAAGCGACCCAAGTGGCCGACACAAACACCTGGCCCATCTAGGAGTGGCACTGCAGTGTCAGGCAGGATGGCCCTTCAAAAAAATTGTCCCCAAACAGCACATGATGCAAAGAAAAAAAGAGGCGCACCAAGGTCGCTGTGTGACTAAACTAAGCGACACAAGTGGCCGACACAAACACCTGGCCCATCTAGGAGTGGCACTGCAGTGTCAGACAGTATGGCACTTAAAAAAAATACTCCCCAAACAGCACATGATGCAAAGAAAAAAAGAGGCACAATGAGGTAGCTGTGTGACTAAGCTAAGCGACCCAAGTGGCCGACACAAACACCTGGCCCATCTAGGAGTGGCACTGCAGTGTCAGGCAGGATGGCCCTTCAAAAAAATTGTCCCCAAACAGCACATGATGCAAAGAAAAATGAAAGAAAAAAGAGGTGCAAGATGGAATTGTCCTTGGGCCCTCCTACCCACCCTTATGTTGTATAAACAGGACATGCACACTTTAACGAACCCATCATTTCAGTGACAGGGTCTGCCACATGACTGTGACTAAAATGACTGGTTGGTTTGGGCCCCCACCAAAAAAGAAGCAATCAATCTCTCCTTGCACAAACTGGCTCTACAGAGGCAAGATGTCCACCTCATCATCATCCTCCGATTCCTCACCCCTTTCACTGTGTACATCCCCCTCCTTACAGATTATTAATTCGTCCCCACTGGAATCCACCATCTCAGGTCTCCGTGTACTTTCTGGAGGCAATTGCTGCTGGTGAATGTCTCCACGGAGGAATTGATTATAATTCATTTTAATGAACATCATCTTCTCCACATTTTCTGGAAGTAACCTCGTACGCCGATTGCTGACAAGGTGAGCGGCTGCACTAAACACTCTTTCGGAGTACACACTGGAGGGAGGGCAACTTAGGTAGAATAAAGCCAGTTTCTGCAAGGGCCTCCAAATTGCCTCTTTTTTCTGCCAGTATACGTACGGACTGTCTGACGTGCCTACTTGGATGCGGTCACTCATATAATCCTCCACCATTCTTTCAATGGTGAGAGAATCATATGCAGTGACAGTAGACGACATGTCAGTAATTGTTGCCAGGTTCTTCAGTCCGGACCAGATGTCAGCACTCGCTCCAGACTGCCCTGCATCACCGCCAGCGGGTGGGCTCGGAATTCTTAGCCTTTTCCTCGCACCCCCAGTTGCGGGAGAATGTGAAGGAGGAGATGGTGACGGGTCACGTTCCGCTTGACTTGACAATTTTCTCACCAGCAGGTCTTTGACCATCTGCAGACTTGTGTCTGCCGGAAAGAGAGATAAAACGTAAGTTTTAAATCTAGGATCGAGCACGGTGGCCAAAATGTAGTGCTCTGATTTCAACAGATTGACCACCCGTAAATCCTGGTTAAGCAAATTAAGGGCTCCATCCACAAGTCCCACATGCCTAGCGGAATCGCTCTGTTTTAGCTCCTCCTTCAATGTCTCCAGCTTCTTCTGCAAAAGCCTGATGAGGGGAATGACCTGACTCAGGCTGGCAGTGTCTGAACTGACTTCACGTGTGGCAAGTTCAAAGGGTTGCAGAACCTTGCACAACGTTGAAATCATTCTCCACTGCGCTTGAGTCAGGTGCATTCCACCTCCTTTGCCTATATCATGGCCAGATGTATAGGCTTGAATGGCCTTTTGCTGCTCCTCCATCCTCTGAAGCATATAGAGGGTTGAATTCCACCTCGTTACCACCTCTTGCTTAAGATGATGGCAGGGCAGGTTCAGGAATGTTTGGTGGTGCTCCAGTCTTCTGTACGCGGTGCATGAATGCCGAAAGTGGCCCGCAATTCTTCGGGCCACCGACAGCATCTCTTGCACGCCCCTGTCGTTTTTTAAATAATTCTGCACCACCAAATTCAAGGTATGTGCAAAACATGGGACATGATGGAATTTGCCCAGATGTAATGCATGCACAATATTGCTGGCGTTGTCCGATGTCACAAATCCCCAGGAGAGTCCAATTGGGGTAAGCCATTCTGCGATGATCTTCCTCAGTTGCCTTAAGAGGTGTTCAGCTGTGTGCCTATTCTGGAAAGCGGTGATACAAAGCGTAGCCTGCCTAGGAACGAGTTGGCATTTGCGAGATGCTGCTACTGGTGCCGCTGCTGCTGTTCTTGCTGCGGGAGGCAATACATCTACCCAGTGGGCTGTCACAGTCATATAGTCCTGAGTCTACCCTGCTCCACTTGTCCACATGTCCGTGGTTAAGTGGACATTGGGTACAACTGCATTTTTTAGGACACTGGTGAGTCTTTTTCTGAGGTCTGTGTACATTTTCGGTATCGCCTGCCTAGAGAAATGGAACCTAGATGGTATTTGGTACCGGGGACACAGTACCTCAATCAAGTCTCTAGTTGGCTCTGAATTAACGATGGAAACCGGAACCACGTTTCTCACCGCCCAGGCTGCCAAGGCCTCAGTTATCCACTTTGCAGCAGGATGACTGCTGTGATATTTCATCTTCCTAGCAAAGGACTGTTGGACAGTCAATTGCTTACTGCAAGTAGTACAAGTGGTCTTACGACTTCCCCTCTGGGATGACGATCGACTCCCAGCAGCAACAACAGCAGCGCCAGCAGCAGTAGGCGTTACACTCAAGGATGCATCGGAGGAATCCAAGGCAGGAGAGGACTCGTCAGACTTGACAGTGACATGGCCTGTAGGACTATTGGCTTTCCTGGGTAAGGAGGAAATTGACACTGAGGGAGTTGGTGGTGTGGTTTGCAGGAGCTTGGTTACAAGAGGGAGGGATTTAGTGGTCAGTGGACTGCTTCCGCTGTCACCCAAAGTTTTTGAACTTGTCACAGACTTATGATGAATGCGCTGCAGGTGACGTATAAGGGAGGATGTTCCGAGGTGGTTAACGTCCTTACCCCTACTTATTACAGCTTGACAAAGGCAACACACGGCTTGACACCTGTTGTCCGCATTTGTGTTAAAATAATTCCACACCGAAGAGCTGATTTTTTTTGTATTTTGACCAGGCATGTTAATGGCCATATTCCTCCCACGGACAACAGGTGTCTCCCCGGGTGCCTGACTTAAACAAACCACCTCACCATCAGAATCCTCCTTGTCAATTTCCTCCCCAGCGCCAGCAACACCCATATCCTCATCCTGGTGTACTTCAACACTGACATCTTCAATTTGACTATCAGGAACTGGACTGCGGGTGCTCCTTCCAGCACTTGCAGGGGGCGTGCAAATGGTGGAAGGCGCAAGCTCTTCCCATCCAGTGTTGGGAAGGTCAGGCATCGCAACAGACACAATTGGACTCTCCTTGGGGATTTGTGATTTCGAAGAACGCACAGTTCTTTGCTGTGCTTTTGCCAGCTTAAGTCTTTTCTTTTTTCTAGCGAGAGGATGAGTGCTTCCATCCTCATTTGAAGCTGAACCACTAGCCATGAACATAGGCCAGGGCCTCAGCCGTTCCTTGCCACTCCGTGTCGTAAATGGCATATTGGCAAGTTTACACTTCTCCTCAGACGCTTTTAATTTTGATTTTTGGGTCATTTTACTGAACTTTTGTGTTTTGGATTTTACATGGTCTCTACTATGACATTGGGCATCGGCCTTGGCAGACGACGTTGATGGCATTTCATCGTCTCGGCCATGACTAGTGGCAGCAGCTTCAGCACGAGGTGGAAGTGGATCTTGATCTTTCCCTATTTTTTTAACCTCCACATTTTTGTTCTCCATATTTTAATGTGTGGAATTATATGCCAGTATCAATAGCAATGGCCTACTACTATATATACTGCGCACAACTAAAATGCACCACAGGTATACAATGTAGATGGATAGTATACTTAATGGATGACGAGTGACGACACAAAGGTAGGTACAGCGGTGGCCTACCGTACTGCTATATATAGTATACTGGTGGACACTGTCAGCAAACTGCTAAACTAGTCTAAAAAAATGCACCACAGGTATACAATGTAGATGGATAGTATACTTAATGGATGACGAGTGACGACACAGAGGTAGGTACAGCAGTGGCCTACCGTACTGCTATATATAGTATACTGGTGGACACTGTCAGCAAACTGCTAAACTAGTCTAAAAAAATGCACCACAGGTATACAATGTAGATGGATAGTATACTTAATGGATGACGAGTGACGACACAGAGGTAGGTACAGCAGTGGCCTACCGTACTGCTATATATAGTATACTGGTGGACACTGTCAGCAAACTGCTAAACTAGTCAAATGCACCACAGGTATACAATGTAGATGGATAGTATACTTAATGGATGACGAGTGACGACACAGAGGTAGGTACAGCAGTGACCTACCGTACTGCTATATATAGTATACTGGTGGACACTGTCAGCAAACTGCTAAACTAGTCTAAAAAAATGCACCACAGGTATACAATGTAGATGGATAGTATACTTAATGGATGACGAGTGACGACACAGAGGTAGGTACAGCAGTGGCCTACCGTACTGCTATATATAGTATACTGGTGGACACTGTCAGCAAACTGCTAAACTAGTCTAAAAAAATGCACCACAGGTATACAATGTAGATGGATAGTATACTTAATGGATGACGAGTGACGACACAGAGGTAGGTACAGCAGTGGCCTACCGTACTGCTATATATAGTATACTGGTGGACACTGTCAGCAAACTGCTAAACTAGTCAAATGCACCACAGGTATACAATGTAGATGGATAGTATACTTAATGGATGACGAGTGACGACACAGAGGTAGGTACAGCAGTGCAATCTGCACTGTACTACTCCTATATAATATTAATTATACTGGTGGTCCCCAGTCCCCACAATAAAGCAGCACACTGTGAGCACAGATATGGAGTGTTTTTCAGGCAGACAACGTATACTGGTGGTCACTGTCAGCAAAACTCTGCACTGTACTCCTGCTATAGCTGCTCCCCAGTCCCCACAATTAAGCAGTGTGAGCACTCAGCACAGATATATCATGCAGCACACTGAGCACAGATATGGTATGGAGCGTTTTTTTCAGGCAGAGAACTGATAAAAAAACTGGTGGTCACTTATCAGCAAAACTCTGCACTGTACTCCTAACAGCTGCTCCCCAATCCTCCCCACAATTAAGCAATAAAAAACAAACAAGAATCAACTGTCTTCTACAATAAATGGAGAGGACGCCAGCCATGTCCTCTCCCTATCATCTCCAATGCACGAGTGAAAATGGCGGCGACGCGCGGCTGCTTATATAGAATCCGAATCTCGCGAGAATCCGACAGCGGGATGATGACGTTCGGGCGCGCTCGGGTTAACCGAGCCATACGGGAGAATCCGAGTATGGCTCGGACACGTGTAAAAAGGGTAAAGTTCGGGGGGGGGTTCGGTTTCTCGGAAACCGAACCCGCTCATCACTAACCAATACATGCGCAGGATATACGTGGCTGAAGTCACAGAGGCATCATGTTTTTAATCGCAGCAATTGCAGCTGATGTCAGATGCACACCCAAAAAACGGCCATGACACTCCTGCGTTTTTACACCCACTCCCCACAAACGCCATATAACATCCTACAAATGCTAACTTCTTGGCGGTCACTTTATTGGTCCTGCGATCACACTGCAAACCCATTTCAGCATTCACACACATGTAATGTGGTTGCAGCACATGCAAAGTCGTTCGATAATCGGCCAATTTGCGAATTTGCAATTTTTGCAACTGAAGCTAAATGATGCCCTATATGTTATCTGTTAGGTGCCCCTCCTGAGGTAGTTGTCAGTTTCCTAAGGCCTGGCTCCTTAAGTGATCAACCACTCACTAACAGGCAGTTTCTAGCTGCTCCTATATACCACAGCTGCTTCTATGAAGGCATGCAGCTGCTAACTTTGTATACAGAGATGCTGTAGTGAGACGAGCTGAGGCACGCACTGTGGTTGGAGCTGTCCAGTCCTCTTTAAAGCCAGTGACTAGTAATTAATGTAAGCTATCAGCTAGAGCATGGTGATGAGGTATACTGTGTAATTACAGACCTCTCTGTCGCTCACACGGAGGGACCCATTATTCAACGAGTGATAAAACTTGTTGTGAGTGATTAAACCATTGCATATGATAAATGGTGCTCCAGCCAACAAGCTCCAAACGGTCATTTTTGAAACCCATGGCAGTTAGGAACTGAACATATAACAGTTAGGAGCTGATTGGCTGGAGCACCATTTATCATACTCAATAAGCTTTATCTTTCACAATGAGTTTTATCACTCATTGATAAATGAGCGCCTGGGTTTCTTTACATGGGAGTCTCTCTGAAGGGAATCACCTCCCTCTCTCTGGCTACTCAATGCCCACCTTTTGGGTAGAACCGTAAGCCTCACCACCGGGCTTTACTTCCCAGCATCTGCTGGAGGATGCTGGGACTGAAAGACACTGCCTGAAAGCTCTGCTTATGAAGACCTATGAGACAGCGCTGCTGTTTGCAGCCTACATAATGATCTCCTCCTCACAGAACTGAGTAATCTCCTCAGAGTTGTTCCCCTCCCTCATAACATGCTTCCTCACAGCAGGCTCCCTCAGCAATACACCCAGTGGCAGATGTACTAAACCATGAAAAGTGATAAAGTGGAAAGTGATAAAGCAGCAGCCAATCAGCTCTAACTGCCATGTTATAGGCTGTGTTTGAAAAATCTTAAAAACAGAATATAGAAAAATTAACCAAGTGCTCTATCACTCCACTTATTGCGTAGCCAGTAATATATGGCTACTCAACACTTTTAGATAGATAAAATCAAAAGAATAATACTGGTATTATAGCGCACAAGAATTGGATATAAACAATATATTAAAACATATAAGAATATGTCAATGAATCATAACCACCGGTCGTTTTTTCACGGCTTCATAACATATATTCATTAAAAACATACAATGTAGCAGAGTCTCTGTCTAGTACTCAATTTGGCAATAGTTTCTACTCAATTTACTTGTTAAAAGTTCACTTGCATACAAGCACAACAATTAGTCAAGCTGCAGTCTCCGTAATGCAACTGATAAGAATCACTGTGTGTCTAGTATAAGAAAAAACCTAGAGGCCAAGAAACAGTCAATTCAACAGTCCTTTAGTTCAGGTGAGATCCGCTGTGATAAATCAATATAATATTTGTTTGGTCTGGCCAGACAGTTCAAATGCAAATAATCTCCCCACTCCCCACAGCACTCTACTCCGAGATATCCTCCCCGGCTGCTGGTGCTTGATAACCTTTATAGCAATCATCTCTGGAAGATCGTGGATGGAAGGTTTCCAATACAGAAGTGCTGCGGTCAGTAGCAAAATCTGATGAAGCCGCTGAATCCGGAAGGAGGCGGGGGAAACGTGTTAAGATTCCAATGACCTGATCTCTAACCACAGTGATCAGAGTTTTTAGCTACTGGCCGCAGCACTTCTATATTGGAAACCTTCCATCCACCTTCCCATTTTTTATTTTGTGTTTGAAAAATGACAGGAGCTGGTTGGCTGGTACTTTCTCCATTTTATAACTTTTATAACGGTCTCTCCCTGCCGATTATCTCAGGACTCCCCTTGACAAACTGCCACATGCTTCAAATGGTCACTTACTGTACCACACCTCATGTGACCTGCCTCTGACCTCTTGAACAGCTGCAGAGGTTGCTGGGAATTGCTGGGAATTGTGGTCAGGGCCATGTCATGCACTTGCCTTATAGCGCAATGAACGCCGTCAGACGTCATATCTTGCATGGTGGGGTATTACATACAGTACAGTTTGTAAACACATTTGTAGGTCTACTTCAAGACAGATTTTCTGTATTGTAATCTATCACTCCTATTGTTTTGTATCATAGGTAGAGAAAAATAAAATCTAAGAGGTAATTTAGCTAAACTATTGCGTACAGTAACTAAGAGTGTCTTTTTTATCCACCATTTGCAGCATAAGACATATATATTTACTCTCAGATTCAACATCAAAGCATCATTCTATTGTGCATAACAGTACATTAACAATGCCAGGGTCACGGTGTGTGAGCCTCATTCTAACATTGAGATCATTTTACAAGACCTGCATTTGCCAAGAGCAGTAGAGAATAAAAGGACATTGAGAGCTATTGAGCCTTTCACCCTTCTTCTTATATCTGCAGTCCTTGTGACAAGGGATGTGCCTGACAGCCCCTACAATGCACAATTTGTCCAAACGTGGCTGATTTATCATCTAACGTTCCTGCCATCTGTTTTCATATTGCTTCCAGCATAAGATAAGTGGCTCTTGACCATGTGCTGCGAGCTGAGTAGATTGCGAAGTTCATGAGTTAGCAGAATTTATGATAAGGCAGAAATTTTTCTTAGGGCATCAGTCATCTGAGCAGAACCCAGAACGGACTGCATCCCATCCAGATGTTTGCTTACCGAGAGAAGCTTTGATTGCATATAAGATGCTTGGTCATATCTCTGAGACTTTTACATGTATTGATTCCTTTCACGATCTGATATGTTTACTGTTCAAATAATATTTCCCCCAGTGAATTAATTTATTTCAAATAAATAGTTTTGCATTTTTTTCTAAAACATTTGAAAAATGTCTATGTCCTTATTCAATTGTTATATCAGTGAATGTTTGGTTTTGTTCCAGCATACTTTTCATTATTTCATGAAACACCTAGGGCGAGCAGATTTTGCTCTCTACAATGTAAGAATAGAAGGTTTTCAGTGCATGTGCAATAGCCTCTATGTATCTGTGAAATATATTATTTTGTATTCTGTCCTACTATTTCTCACACATCCATCTCCACAAAGTTGTTTGATGCAGATGTACTGGATATCTGATGTCCTTGTGTGCTTCTACAATTGTAAAGAGTGTCACACATCTGATAGATTGCAAGACTTTTGCAGTTAAGCATTTTCTTTTATTATTTTACAGATGCTGGCAGAAAGTACAAAATATGTATATGTTTGTGCCAACACACTTGACAAGATGCATGTGAGAGACTTTTATCATAGTCTATAATGTAAGGCAGGGAGAATTTTACCCATACAGCTATGTAATTGCAAAGTTGTGACATTGAACAATGAATTGAGAACCATTCATCATTAAATGCACTTTAATGTCTGCTTTGTACATTTGTTGTTGTTTTATTAACTACAGTCTGAGATATTTGTGAATACTGTTTCACAGCCAGTGACCTGCTCAATTCCCATCCTGAACCCTCTAACACCTTCTCTTCATTTGATCCCACAAATGAAGATGAAATATCTGCACTCTTCTCATCTGCCTACTCTACTTTCCCTCCCCTTGATCCTATACCCTTACAAATAAGTAAAGCAGCTCTCCAGTGCTCGGTATCCGGACTCCAGGTCGACAACAAAAAGGTAGACACCCATTAGGTCAACGCCAATTGGTCGACACACCTTAGGTCGACATGGACAAAAGGTCGACGTGGACAAAAGGTCGACATGGGTTTTTCACAATTTTTTTATTTTTTGGAACCTTTTCATACTTAATGATCCACGTGGACTACGATTGGAACGGTAATCTGTGCCAAGCGAAGGCACCATGCCCGAAGCATGGTGAGCGAAGCGAGCCATGCAAGGGGACGCGGTGCACTAATTGGGGTTCCCCGTCACTCTACGAAGAAAACGACACCAAAAAACCATAAAAAACTAATGTCGACCTTTTTCCATGTCGACCTTGTTCCTGTCGACCTTTTGTTCATGTCGACCTAAGGTGTGTCGACCAATTGGCATCGACCTAAGGTGTGTCGACCTTTTTGTTGTCGACCTGGAGTCCCATACCCCTGTGCTCATCCCAACTTTAACTAAAATCTGTAATATCTCTCTGTCTACTGGTATCTTTCCATCCACCACTACAATCCATTTTGAATGCAGCTACAAGGCTGATATTCCTCGCTAGACATTCATCGTTTGTGGATTCACTCTGTCCGTCCCTCCATTAGTTATTGGTATTCTATCGTATTCTACCGTATTCAATATAAAATACTTTTACCTACATACAAGGCTTTTAACCAAACTGCACCAACATACATCTCTTCACTCATCTCAAAATATTTCCCTACTCGACTTCTCCGCTCTGCAGAGGGTCTGCACCTCTCATCCACATGCATTACTTGCTCCCACTTAAAATTACAGGACTTTATCGCACACTCTGTGGTATGCCCTCCCATGCACAATAAGTTTCCAAACCTTGAAATGTTCCCTGAAAACTCAGCACCCCAGGCAAGTTAATCATTTTCAGACCCACCCACATAACCTTCAATGCATCCCTATCTAATTACATTCCCTCTGTACAGTCCACACATGACCTCACATATTCTATCTTTCTTCACTTTCACACCCTCCTGACCCTTGGCCAACATTGCTGGGCGACCATATCATACAGCGCATTATGAACCTTTGTAATCTGTTGGACCATTATGCAATAGGTAGCATCTATCCTTGTTTATCAACAGGGCTGTTTCTAGCCAATTTGGCTCCCAGTGCGAGATTTAAAAATGCGCCCCCCCATGACATAAAAAATGTGCCCCCCCCACACACAACTAGATTAAAAAAACAACAACTTGCGAACGCACCCGGCAAGGGGGCGTGGCCTCATCTAAATGGGTGTGGCCTCGTCTGAAAAGACTACCTCACAATCCAGTTTTTGACCCTGCTCCAACAGATCACGACCACCACAGGAAAAAAATTCTACCATATTAAGCCCCACACAGTAATGCCCCCTGCACCATATTATGCCACACACCGCAATGCCCTTGATACATTAAATACCCACACTACGGCAGGCAAGAGTCCCCATTTCACACATTACGGCAGGTGTCCCCATTTTACACATTGAGAGAGAGAGAATACTTACAGAGGCGATTACCGCTCTTCGGCCCGCCTCACCAGTCGCTCCTTACGCCGGCCTTTCCCTCTTCCTAACTTGGATCCCTCTCTGTACTCTGCTCGGGGGGGGGGGGGGTTTCGCGGAGTGACGGGGTTGCGTCGTGACGTAACGACGCAATCGCGTCATTCAGTGAAACTCCGCCCCCCGAGCGGGTTACTCGGGGAGAAATAGGAGGGAAAAGCAGGGAGCCACAGTTAGTGCTGCGGCGGGCGCCCAGTCTCCTCGCCTGCCCCAAGAAACGGCCCTGTTTATCAATGCCTATCTCCCTATTGCTTGTAAGCTTGTGAGTATGGCCTTCCTACCTCTGTCTGTCTGTTTTTACTGAGATTTGTTATTACTGTTCCAATTGTAAAGCGCAACAGAATATGCTGTGCTATAAGAAACTGTTAAGAAATAATACATTTGTGGTATTGTGGGTCCAGATGGAGAAAGCACATGGTACACTAGGGTGCATGGTGAGTCAATTTGCTTAGTAGGCTGCAAAATACCTCAATCTGTATGATCACACAGGGCAGATGGGGCATTTTACTGTGATTCACCACACAAAACACCTCAGCATGAACCCATCTTGTAAATCCAGTGGGAGAATAGGCAGGATCTGTATGGGTGGGCTACTCTATTAGGAGATTATGAGAACTCATGCAAATTCTGGAGTCTCCCAGGCAATTTGGGAAAGTAGGCAAGTATGTTAAAATGGTATTATTAATTCTCTAATCCAATGATCCATTCTATTGTTAACATATCATTAGGAAGTCCGAAATGTTGCACTCGTTCAGAGAACACTATCTTGGCCCTCAAACCCATGAATGAACCCTTATAAATGTCTCAGGTTGAAATCATGGTGGGGCCCCCTACATCCAGCAGCTTGGTGAAATGTAAAATTCTACACCTGAAGTCATTTCTATCAGCCCATCTGCCAGCCCATACCCATACCTTACAGTTAGAGATGTGCACTGACCCCCGTGTTTTGGTTTTGCTAAAGCTAACCTCATGTTTTGGTTTTGAGTTTGGATCTGTATATTTTTTTTAAATTGATAAAAACTGTTAATCACATACTTTGGGCCTTATTGTGACCCTCAGGGGTCACAATATTGTTTTCATCCAGTTTAGGCCATTGGCTGTAGAGAGCTGGCTGGTTAGTAAGTGACAGAGCAGCAGCACGAACACACTGCAGTTTATAGCACATCTTGAAAACATTGCCAGACAGCAGTGGCAGAAATGTGGTACAAGATGGAATTGTCCTTGGGCCATCCCATGCACCCTAATGTTGGATATTAAAAAGCACATGCACAGTTTAACAATCCAAGCTCGTCAGCATCAAGGACTGATAATTTTGTGGCTGAAGTGCTTGGTTTGTTTGGGCCCCCACAAAACAAACTATCAATGGGCTAAAGGCAGCTATGCTAACAGTGCTGTCAGTGTTCTTTACAGTGGCGAGATGTCAAAGTCATTATCATCCTCACAATCACCCTCATCAGTGTGTACATTATCCTCAAACTATATTATTTCACCCCACTGTAATCCACCCTTACAGAAGTCTCTGTATTTTGATGTAATTTCCAGACGTTGAGTTCATTTTGATGAACATCAGCTTCTCCACATTTTGAGGAAGCAGCCTCCTGCACTGATAGCTGTAAAGGTTTCCGGCTGTGCTGAAAACTCTTTCCAAGTACACAATGGAGGGTGGGCAACTTAAGTAATGTAAAACAAGTTGTTGTTTTTTTTCCTTTCAGTAGTGAAAGGGACTACATGACACGCATATTCTTTGATGTTGAGTTACTGTAAAGGTGTCACTAATTTTGGCCAATTCTTTAGACCGACCAGATGTCAAAATGTTGTATTGGCTCCTCTGCATACCCACTGGGTCTCTTGGGAAAGAGATTTTTCCTGGCAGCAGCAATTTGCAGAGAAACTGAAAGAGCAGATGTTGTTGTATCATGTACAGATGTGTCCTATTACTTTGTTGCACACGATACGTTTGCATTATGGGCTAAAAGTTGCAGCATAGCATTCCAGTGCAGGCTAATCAGGGAGGGGGGAGCCACAGTTCAAAGCCAGTAGTGGTGCTCCCGCTGCTCATTTATACATTCCCCCTCCTCTCCCAATGTAAGGTCTTGTTTTGCAGATGTGGGTTGCTTTTTAATGTTCCTCTATCACCCAAAACATAAAAAGGGTGGAAATTCACCTTGTTACCACCTTTTGCTTTAATTGGTGGCACAGCAAATTGAACTGCTCTTGAAGCCACTAGGGCAACAGAGGTTGTGGTAAAATTGGCGGCAAAGCCCCCCCATGACTCATACACACACTGGACGTCACTCAGAGAGCAGCAGCAGGGACAGCTCACGGAGGACATTGTCACTGTCTCGTGGGATTTCCCTTCACTATCCCACAAGGCTGACTATGCATAAATGAGCTCTTTGGTGGCCACTGTTCATGAACAGCTGTCCACCAGAGGGAAACTCCTCTGATTGAATATCATGGTATGTGGGGCGCCTAATGTGTGGGGGCCCGGGACGGCCATCACTGTCATGCCTCCTTTAATGCAGCCCTGATGCTGTTGCTGAGTGCCAAAAATGTCCCAAAATATCTTGGGCCACAGGCAGCATGCATGCACGCCCCTTCATAATTTTTTAAAAAACCCTTTACTACCAAGATGATTATGTGAGCTAAACAAGGCCAGACTGTCCCACAGGAGAATTTCCCAGTGGGCTCCAATGTCTGGGCCCCTCCTCAACCTCTAGAGATGAGGTTCCAGACTGTGTTCTTATTACACATTATACTGTACATATGTGATATTATACTGCACAGAACTATGATGTATTTTCTACAGTGCATTGCTGTTATTAATCTGGTACATTATCATGCATACATTAGCAGCAATTACTGTGTATATTTATCAAGGGGCCCAGACCATGAAATCGCTAATAGTTAGCCAAGCCTCTGTGGTGAGAGTTCACCCCCCCGCAACATGGGTCCCTACCACTGCACTCCTCCGATGGGACCTTCATGCCCCAGTCTAACACTGGGGCTAAACATAGGACATGTTGGAAATCACTGAGCTGTAATATTTGTGGCATTATCAGAAATCCTGAGTAGTGTCCAAGTGGGGTAAGCCATTTTTCTATGACATCCCTTAGTTTTTGTAAGAGGTTGTCAGTGGTATGTCTCTTAGTGTAGCCAGCAATACACAGAGTAGCCTTCTTCTGAATGAGCTGGCATTATTTGTTATATTCTGCTTCTGCTGAAGGCGATTCACCCACCCAGTGGGCTGTCACAGTCATGTTATCTTTAGTTTGCCCAATACTGCTTGACCACAAATCTGTGGTTAAGTGGATAGTGGGTACAATGGCATTTTGTAGGTGAAGAAATACTTTTTTTTTTACATCCTGGTTCAGGCGAGGTACAGATATGTCCCACTATAGCTTTGCTGCTTTTAACAGCATGCTGTAGTGGTGCTATGATGTGAATGCAGCACGGTATACCAGGTACCATACAGGTGAATGCACATGCACATGCTGGCTCTCATTAAAGACTATGGCATAGCAAGCTGTGCTGCCCTTGCTATAATGCATATGCATCTTTATTGCTTGTCTAGTAAATTGGAACTGATATAGAATTTAGCAGTGGGGACACAGGACCTCTAATAACTGTCTAAAACCCACTGCATTAATAGCAGATATTGGCTGCAGATCTAATAGTAGCATAGCCATCATGGCGTCAGTGAACTTCTGTGTGACTGGGTGACAGCTGCCATACTTTATTACTCTTGCAAAGGATTGTTTAACAGTCAATTGTTTTTTTTTAAAAAATCCTAGTCTTTTTGATTCATCCCCAGCAGCAGCAGCAGGCCTAATGCTAAAGGATTCTTTTGAGGAATCCTGGATAGGGCAATTGGATGCAGGACAGGGTGAAGGTTCAGTTAGTAGTGTAGATTGCAGGTGCTGGGATCTAGGGGGTAATTCCAAGTTGATCGCAGCAGGATTTTTTTTTAGCAGTTGGGCAAAACCATGTGCACTGCAGGGGAGGCAGATTTAACATGTGCACAAAGAGGTAGATTTGGGTGTGGTGTGTCAAAGTCGAAAAATATTGCAGAACACACATCACGTACAAACTGCACACACATGCCCACTGCGCGTGCACTTGTTCTGCCGTGCGTGCACATATCCACAATTTGCGTATGGTCGCTCCCGCGGTCCTGCGCATCGGCGCGTGGTATGGGTATTTACGGCAGAGTTTGTGTACGCATGGAGAGCCATCAAAACACATTACATATTTAATCCAAATAGTGCACCACATCAGAAAGTTATAGCTGGTTAAATGGTTGCAGAACAAAGGGATTCACCTTTACAGGATAAGAGGGGACAGACTAAGGTTATAAGGTGATATTTGGTATCCAGCTGTAGGGTATTTTAAGGGTAACATTACGGTGTTGGTCTGCGGAAGATCGCATGTTCCTGCGGATAGTTATGTACAGAAGCAGAATATAGATATAAACTGTATTTACTGTATATTATGTATGCAGCGGGAATCCAGAGGAGACCACCCACAAGAGCAGTTGAGAAAGACATCGCCTACCTTTTCAAATCAACCTATGACCTCTCCTGTACTGTAAAAGTGCATTCCTGTGTCCAATGGACAAAGGGATTACAGTATCCATTGTATTGCTTTTGGAAGAATTGTATAAATAAAGCCTGCTGCAGCCTGGCCACACACAAGACTCACAAAGTTATCTATCAGATGACCGGGGACTGGCCGGGTAGCGCAAGCGATTCCAATCACGTATGTACATTGACTGTAGCCATTATTCTGTTATATTGTCTTGTATTGTAGTGTATAATTTGTATTGTAAACCCCCTTTCAGAAATAATCCACTGTGGTGTCGGAACTCAGCGGTAAAATCACAATTGGTGTCGGTCCTCATTGCCCTGCTAAGGTTTAAAGTGTATTATTATTGCATTGCATTGTTGTAGAAGGTTTAAAGTGTATCTCTGGGTGTGTACGCGCTGAGAGTCCTTTGTACCGTCAGCGCAGCATGTGTACGCAAAGTCTGTACACTACGGGACTCTGTACGCTAATAGCATAAAAGGTGCATAGAGTGTGAATTAAGTATAGCGGCCGCAGCAGCTAAAGGTTTAAAGTGTATTTAAGGTATGTTTAAGGTATAGCTTTCTTTCCTGTAAGATAATCAGCTTTATCAATTGAGGGCATCGTCCGGTTTTCCACATATCCACAGCCTAACAGGTCACAGCAGACTTAACCTATCAGCAAAAGGGTGGACAGGTATCCTACGTATCCTTTTCTTGGTCGGTGGATGCACTGAGAAACCCTATTTATTTGCTGATTAGATGACATCTGCTCTGTATGGTTTGTAGGGATGCTGGTAGAATTCGTAAGGTAAACAGAAAAAAAGCTATTTAAAATCTGTGAATTTATTTTTTGGCGCCAAATGCGTACACAACAAAAGCGTACACCCATACTTTTTGTACACCCGCTCACATTGTTGCCATAGGACTGATTGCTAGATTCATAATATAAATATTAAGGAAGTAAGTGTAAAACACAAACGCAGTCTGGCCTAGTTATAAGGGTTTATACAGAAAAGAAACTGTGTGGCTTGTTAAGTGAGCGATTATAGTTAATATTGCTCACATTTATAGAAATTGTGTGAGTTGTTTTTTTGCGTCCGCACATAAGTACACGTGGTACGGAACGTGAGGACAGTGTACACAAAACGTGCACGTGGGGCAAGGCCGCACACGAGGCATAGAGGTACGCAAGATTGCTTAATTACGCAAGCTTGCATAGCGTTGTGTGCGCAGAATAAAACCACACGATAGTTCGTTTAGTTTAAAGGTGGGATAGTAGCAACGCTACAATAGCACAAGATTGCCCAGTTTCCAAAGTTTAGTATAAAACTCTTATTTACTGTATTGCCTCTGGGAGTAAAACTGCTTGTCTGAATGAATGATAATTTTCTGTACAGAAAAACCAAAGTGTATTTGAGTGAGCGAACGTAGGAGCGAATGGAAATTTGAACCCCGGAATTCAGAATCTCATCGTGTGGTACATCAAGTGAGTGGAGACTTGGTGGCGTGAGGCGGCTGACTCACGTTAGTATAAGGTTTAATACGTAAGTCGTGAGGAGACTTACAGGAGCGTGGTAGGGAATTGTGAATTGTGTTGTGACCTATATATATTTTTTTTAATATACGCTCCGGCTGAGGTTTCGCACCCTGAAAATCGATTCCAGTGGTCGTATGGTAGATAAGTAACAAGTACCTATACGCTGTGCGATTGGACCGCGCATTTGTGGGTGCGATATATAGCGCAACGTGATATCCTTTTTAAAAGCCTTTGTGTAAAATCGCGGTATCATCAGCACTGTATAGAGGATACGCTAGCGTGATTTGTGTATAATAAAGTGCATAGGAAGTTTTCGCTGGTTTCTCTCAGGAAAATCTCCAACGGCCGATACTTTACTGGAAAGGGTAAGTTATTACTAAAAACTTCCAGTAAATATAGGTCACATAGGGCCCTAAGTTGGGTACATTGCCTTCGCTATCGACAGTGTATGGTAGTACTGGCCAACGTGGGCGGTGAGCGGGTGAAGAGCGCTCGGAGAACTTTCACCGTTACCTTATATTGAGTATTTTGGTGTTTGTGGGAAAAGGCCCACAATTATGGGAGCCAGTTGCTCAAGTAAGGGACGTTTTGTAACCAGGTTTCAGGTTAAAGAGCTGCGGCCCATGGGGTCAGCAAAGTTTGAAGGAAAAAGTATTGAAGACTTTTTGTCTGAATGGGAATGTATGACTGAAAAGATAGGGTACCATTCCCTAAAGTGGGCAGTTTTGAACCAGAGGTATTGCAGAATTTAAGGATAAGGATATGTTTAATAAAATCCAGAAAACAAAGGATTAGACATACAGATTGTTTAAATTTATGGCAACAGGAGGGGGATATGCAAAGAGAACAAATTCGCAAAACAGGTTCAAAACCTAGCGGGAATGGGAACACAAACACACCATTGTCGACACAGGTCGAAGGGGAAGAGATGGCTACAGTCAATGGTATATCCGTAAATGATAGTAGTATGCAAAAACAATGTATTAACCCTAATTTTTGCAAGATGTATCCTGTTTTGAAGTCTTTTCAAGGTTATAGGTCACAAGAAGATGAAGGATCCAGCCAAATTCCAGCTCTCCTCCAAACAGTCACTTTGCAGGAAACTCAGATGGGGCCTGTCCAACCAGGTAGAGCAGTAACAGTATTCCCCAATGAAAGAACTGGTGAGGTCACAGCTACCGGTAAGTGTGAGACAGTTCATTGCACAGAGACATAAACACCTCACAGTAAACAGATTAGGAACGGAACGGTAGGATTACGCCCTGTCTTGGAAATAGTAACTCCCAATGGGGGAACCGATAGTCAGGGAGTAGTCCTCACCAGGAATAATGCAATGTAGTGCCTGTGGCCCAGAGATGAGCTGCGATCAATCATTTCAGAATTCCCCAACCATCGGAAGCATTTAGCCAGATGTCAGAAATTCATCAGAGATCTGGGTAATGCGTATGAACTGACAAACAAACACTGGCGGATATTTTTAAAAGCGTGCCTACCCCCTAATATTGACACCCAAAAATGTATAACTGATTGTAGGTTAGAGTCGGATAGTCTTATGACTGACGAAAACAATCAGGAGAACTTAGGACGAATTAATAGACAACTAGAGTTGTGTTTCCCCATTCACGTTAAGTGGAGAAGAATTTTCTCCATAAAACAGAGGGAAAATGAAATGACATCTGAATATTTCCATCGGGCCTGCAAATAATGGATAGATACATTGGGGTATCAGATACAGGGAACGATACGAATTACAGGGAGGTGGCTGTCTCTGTGCTAATGGACGGACTCGATAAGACAGTAAGGGACAGAGTACAAACATCTTTGCCTAATTTAAGAGGGGTAACAGTAGCTTGCCTTAGAGAGTGCGCAATTGTACACCACAAGAATATTGTTAGGCATAGAAAACAACAGGAGGAGAGGCTGAGGATTGAAAGTATACAGGTTCTTACACCAAAGCCTCATCAGCCTAAACCTCAGACCCCTGCTGTTTGGAAAAGACCGAGAATATGTTACAGTTGTAAAAAGGAAGGGCATTTTGCCAGAGATTGTAGGTATAGTAGAACACATAGCCAATATAGACCCCTAGACAGAGAAAACAAGCCACGTTATTAAACACATAGACGGGATCAAGGGACATATAGTAAGGAATCACGATACAGTATAGAAAAACACAGATTCGGTTAATGGGAAGAACAGAATAAATGCAACTTTACCCTTTTGACAGAACTTACTGGGGTTAGGAGGAGGCCTCTAAACTTCTGCTTCTCTCTCTAGCAGAAGTAACCCCTAAGTAACTTAACAGGAGTTTTGTTGGCGATGGTAAACATATTGAGTGCTCCCACCCAGGAAGCACAAAATATGTTAGATACCCACGAAGACTAATATTGTATTTCACTGTTTTAGATGCATGTCCATCACAGGTAGAGGAAATTATCTCAAAGATACCGGGTTCCCTATGAACTTAGAATGGACAAGACACTGGATTGATGGCTGGGATAGTCCCAGTAGAGATATAACACACATAGAATTTTTTTTAGGGGAACAGACCGATTAGGGAATCATTCCCCGTAGTGCCCAATCCAGATGTCAAACTTTGTAAAATCTTCTTTGCCTCTACAAACTTATCTGTTACTAAACTCTGTGATTTGTCTTCAAAGTTTCCTCTTCATCTCTTACGTTCACCGACAGGATTACAGTTCAAACATCACATGCCTACTCTGTCTTTTCAGAGTCCTGCCCAAACCCAGTATATCTCACCAGCATAGGGACACCAGTATCAGTGTGCCTGGTCATGCACAAAGGGTGGAGAATGGAAATACTGGTGAAGGGAGACTGTGCATAGATACCGATATACATGATGGTGTGACAGCCTGATGGTGAACGCAAATCTGACAAATTTTCTTTTTATTATTTCCCCTCTCTTTTCACTTTTCACAGATGGTTTACTTCACACAACTGATAATACACAACAGTTAAACACAACTGAAATGCAAAATTTGTGTTCTCTCCAGGAAAAGGTGGTCTGGAGGTCAAAGGGGTATGACCAGGAGTCCTCAGGACTCTGGACAGGTGGACACGGTAAGCCAGTGGCCCCCAGAGCATATCTTCCAAGCTTAGCTGAGGCAGCACACTGTCTAACTCATCTGGGTAAAGAGGGTATGTTTAAGCTGGTGAGAGCCTACTGGTGTGCGCCAGGATTCTCTACTCATGCAGGTAAGAGAGCAATGACATGTCTTACTTGCTTGAGGAAGAATATTGGAAAGTCAATACCAACAGAGCCATCCCATATCCCTCCGACAGACGGCCCTTTTCAGGTATTACAAATTTATTTCATACAGTTACCACCCTGTAGGAATTTAAAATATGTGTTAGTCTGTATTGATGAATTTTCCAATTGGGTAGAAGCGTTCCCTGCTGCCACAAATACTGCTACGTTCACTGCCAAGAAAATTGTGCAGGAATTTGTGTGTAGATATGGTATCCCTAGAATAATTGAAAGCGATAGGGGTACCCATTTTACAGGTGAAGTCTTTCAGGTAATGTGCAAACTGATGGGAATTAATAGCAAGCTGCATACTCCGTACCGACCACAGGCGAGTGCGAAGGTGGAGAGAATGAACAGCACTATTAAGAACAAGCTGAGCAAAGTGATGACTGAGACTGGATTGTTGTGGCCAGAAGCTTTGCCACTAGTATTGTACAGCATCAGAACCACTCCCAGGTCCCCCCTTAACCTATCACCCTTTGAGATTCTTTTTGGCCGACAACCTCATGTAATGATAGACCCCCAGGATGATTTGAAATGCAATAACGAAGTGACTGTAAAATATTTGGTTAGGATGAGCCAGCAGCTGAGGAATCAAAATAGAAATCTAAAAGCTGGTGATTCCTGACCTACCGAACAGTAATTGTCATGACATTGAACCTGCGGATTATGTAATGATTCGAAATCTTCTACGCTCAGATTGCCTCATTGATAGGTGGGAAGGACCATACCAAGTCTTGCTAACCAGCACGACAGCATTAAAGGTTGCCGAAAGAGAGACTTGGGTCCACTCATCCCACTGTAAGAAGGTCGCTGACCCGGAGAGAACCCGTGACAAAGAGCAGAGTGTAGAGAACATCGTATCACTGGAGTGTCTGTTCCGGGAAGGTTGAGAGGCCGAACTGTTGAGACGGCACCTGAGCGTGGAGAACAACAAGACCAGAGGCGGTTGTCGCACTAGTTTTTCTTTTTTTTCTCTCCATCTCCCACTACCCTCTGTCTCTTCTTCTCTTTCTCCCCCCCTTCTTGTCTCCCTTCTCTTCCCTTAACAAGATGGATCTACCCCAAGAGACGGCGTTCCAGGTTTTCCTGTTAATCATGTTGTTGACCAGGACAGTCTGTTTCGGTGAGGGTCCCAGAGAGGTCGAGAAAGGATCTGGAATGGGTTCTGATGGCGAAGATGGATTTGTAGAATCTCAGGAGCAACACATCACTCGAGCAAAGGCGAGTTTCAGAAAGCGATCTGGTAGTCAGGGAGCTCGGAGGTACTGTGAAGGGTTATTTTCTGAGGAAAATTGCATTTGTAGGAATTGTGAGAACATAGTCGAGGATGGGTGCATCCAGAGATGTCAGTCCAGCCTTAATATCAACATGGACCGTCATCCATTGAGTGATTACCACTCACTAGTGGGTAAGGTCTGAAACCAGACAGAATGCTGGGTGTGCTCACAAGTACCTCAAGGTCAGAGTAAATCAGGATTAGTACCGTACCCTTTAGCAATAGATGAGGTACTCGAATTACGGGGTGGGAAACCGGTGGACAAGAAATTCAATATTTCTAGGCCCCCTAGTTTGAAGCTCCACCAGTATCATGTAGATAGATCCTTATTATGTTTCAATATTTCCAATTACCGAAAACCGGGAAATTGGGAAGTGACGTGGAATAACCAGACAATGGCCTTTTCGCACAGAGCTGATAGGATACCCATAGACTCTGAACTTGTAAGCCAAATAGCCAACAGTGGAAGGTATTTTCGGTATAGGTATACTCGAGGAAGCAAGACCATGTGGGTTGGAGAAGTATCACCAGGGTACTGTGCTCATATCATCCAGCCTGATACTTCAACTGAGCAGATGGGAGAACTAGGGATTGGGTTTTTCACTTGGAAAGTTTGTAATATGGTAATGTCATATTCTATCCCCTATGTTCTCCGCGATGATGCCTATTTCATATGTGGGAGGAAGGCGTACAAGTGGCTTGCCCCGAGCTCCGAGGGATTATGTTATATTGGAAGAGTGTTGCCAGAGGTCATGACCATAACCCATGATAAGATGAAAGATGTTCACCGCAGTGCTCAGGCTCCTTACACTCATACTCACTTTGAACACATTGTCAAGAGACACCTCATAGAGAGGACAGAGCACGTAGCCTATGATTTGATCCACGAATCCACCGGGACTCAATTCCTTCTCGCAGAAGACATCACCCATACTGCCAGAGGAATTATAAATTATAGGTATATCCATGCACTAGCGAACTTGATAGATAATATTACTGAGATGTATGACCACACCTTCAGGTATACGGGAAGGGAGTTACAAGCTTACAAGACGGAATTGATCCAGCACAGGATGGTCCTTAATTATATCACAGCCGTGACGGGTGGGTACTGTGTCACTTTGGCAACTCAATATGGTGTGAAGTGCTGTATGTATATTACAAACAACACTGACGACCCCACGGAGATTATCGATCAAAAGATGGACGATATCTTGCAGTTGAAGTGGGAGTTCCGGAGGAGACACAACCTTACCCTTTCGGCTGTGCGTAATGAGCTGACCGGCTGGGTCTCATGGTTGAACCCACGAAATTGGTTCTCAGGAGAAGGAGAGTGGGCTCAAAATGTTATTATGAGTGTAGGGAAGTTTCTCCTTTGTATCCTTGGAGTCATCAAAATTATTGGCTTGGTATTTAGGTGTGTTTGAATTCTGATGCGGCGCAAGCACAGCACAAATTTGATGAGTTTAAGGAGCGAGGGCATTGTCATAGCAGCAGATTTCATTTACGATCCATCCATAGAGACAGTGTTATGATAAGGATTGCAAATTAATTCCATGGCCTGTTTCTTTCACCCATTTTTCCTTTGTCTCCCCCTCTGCCCAGATACACCCATCCGGAAAAGACATCAGCCCTACCCAAGAATGTTTATGTAAATGTTATGTGAATGTATTTTAGACATGTGTCTTATCTTCATCTCTACAACCTTCAGTTAATGACACACATAGTCGACAGGTGATATCCACATATACTACCACTCACATATGTTCCCCCTCCATGTATCATCAACTAAATGTGCACCCCATTTGTTGGAACAAGAAGCTGAAAAGAGCTCGGTAGTGTTGTTGGCCCACTTACAGACCCTTCATACGGGACAAGAAGGATTTAATGTATACTTCGCAATACCTCGAAGCTTATCTAAAACATATACAGCACGATGATACATGCCCCTCAGACATGGATTCATACATACATGCTTTTTACTATCCCACTAGGTCTTACATTTCCCGCCTACAACTCTCCTCCGACCATCCAATCGTCTGTAGATATTGTATTGATATTTTTCTGTTTAGTGATTAGATAGTGGCAGTTATTGGTGACTGCCAAAGGGTGGACTGTCAAAGTCGAAAAATATTGCAGAACACACATCACGTACAAACTGCACACACATGCCCACTGCGCGTGCACTTGTTCTGCCGTGCGTGCACATATCCGCAATTTGCATATGGTCGCTCCCTGCGGTCCTGCGCATCGGCGCGTGGTATGAGTATTTATGGCAGAGTTTGTGTACGCATGGAGAGCCATCAAATCACATTACATATTTAATCCAAATAGTGCACAATGTACATCTAATCTCCTTGCACCACATCAGAAAGTTATAGCTGTTTAAATGGTTGCAGAACAAAGGGATTCACCTTTACAGGATAAGAGGGGACAGACTAAGGTTATAAGGTGGTATTTGGTATCCAGCTGTAGGGTATTTTAAGGGTAACATTCCGGTGTTGGTCTGCGGAAGATCGCATGTTCCTGCGGATAGTTATGTGCAGAAGCAGAATATAGATATAAACTGTATTTACTGTATATTATGTATGCGGCGGGAATCCAGAGGAGACCACCCACAAGAGCAGTTGAGAAAGACATCGCCTACCTTTTCAAATCCACCTATGACCTCTCCTGTACTGTAAAAGTGCATTCCTGTGTCCAATGGACAAAGGGATTACAGTATCCATTGTATTGCTTTTGGAAGAATTGTATAAATAAAGCCTGCTGCAGCCTGGCCACACACAAGACTCACAAAGTTATCTATCAGATGACCGGGGACCGGCCGGGTAGCGCAAGCGATTCCAATCACGTATGTACATTGACTGTAGCCATTATTCTGTTATATTGTCTTGTATTGTAGTGTATAATTTGTATTGTAAACCCCCTTTCAGAAATAATCCACTGTCGTGTCGGAACCCAGGGGTAAAATCACAATTGGTGTCGGTCCTCATTGCCCTGCTAAGGTTTAAAGTGTATTATTATTGCTTTGCATTGTTGTAGAAGGTTTAAAGTGTATCTCTGGGTGTGTACGTGCTGAGAGTACTTCGTACCGTCAGCGCGGCGTGTGTACGCAAAGTCTGTACACTACGGGACTCTGTACGCTAATAGCATAAAAGGTGCGTAGAGTGTGAATTAAGTATAGCGGCCGCAGCGGCTAAAGGTTTAAAGTGCATTTAAGGTATGTTTAAGGTATAGCTTTCTTTCCTGTAAGATAATCAGCTTTATCAGGTGTGTTCAATCTGCAATCTAATTTGCAGTGTAAAAATAAAACAGCCAGTATTTACCCTGCACAGAAATAAAATAACCCAACCAAATCTAACTCTTTCTGCACATGTTATATCTGCCTCCTCTGCAGTGCACATGGTTTTTCCCAACTACTAAAAAAAATCCTGCTGCGATCAACTTGGAATTACCCCCCTAGTTGGGAGAAAGGAGCTTGCTGAACTACTTGTTGCTAATTTTTTAGCAGCAGTTTCCGATGTTGGCAAAAACTTTTTATGAGCTCACTGCAAATGACGTAACAGGGAGCAGATTCTTAGATGATTAACATCCCTACTCCTACTTACTTTGGTTTTGCAAAACCTACAGAAGGCTTGACAAATGTTGTCAGGACTTAGGAAAAAAATAATTCCACACAAACAGCAAACAGATTTTTTTGGTCCTTTGCCCAGGCATGACAATGGTCTTCTTGTCATAGGCCAGAAATACTTTCACTGTTGCCTGACTTGCACAAACAACATCCTCTTCCTCATCTGCAACATACTCATTAGCACTGGCATCAGCTACGCAAATATATCTGTTATCCTCTTGCACTTCAACGGCAGCATCCCCAATTTCTATGCCAGCAGGTTGACTTGTACTGCTCATCTCCACAGTTGCAGAGGGGCATAAATGGTGGAAGGAGGCTTTTCTATGAGTACAGTATCAACAGTATCAGAAGGGTTAGGCTCACACATGGACACACTTAGAATCTCCTCAGGGATTTGTGTAATTTCTGTTTCTGAACACACATTTTGTACTGCTGCCTTTGCGGTTTTCATTTTATTGACAACTCTACTAGACTCTGATTGAAAAGGTCCTGCATCATAATGAGAGGCAGAAGACAATGCCTGACTGACAGTGTCAGAACCACCACTCATAAATAAAGGCTAAGGTCTGAGCTTTTCCTTGCCACAGTGTGTGGTGAATTGCATATTGAGTATTTTATGTTTTTTGCACTAAACGTTCACTATAATATGTATTTTTTGTTTTTGTCTTTAACCTTGTAAAATATTGATTGTTTGCTTTCAGGTGCTCTGACTTAAACCCTAAATACCCTTAAGCACTGGCTTTACATAATGTTGAATGACTAGTATTGCAGCAATAGTATCTGGTTGCTGCTCCTGCTGTTCTCTGAACTGATTGTTGTACATTTTTTATCTGGAAGCTTGGCTCACACTATGTGGAGTCACAGGGCTTACGTAAAGCGAACAAAATTCACGGAGGTACAGAGAGTACTGTGGTGCATAGAGCAGTACAAACAAATTATAGACTAGATTTCATTTTTTAAACTGCCAGCTCTGCTCACACTGCATGGAGTCAGACCACTTTTATGCATGAACACTGGGGTACAGAACATACTGGCACAGTAGAGTGCACAGAAAAGCACAAAAAGAAATATACAATATTATTATTATTTTTTTTAACTGGAAGCTTGACTCACCCTGAATAGAGTCAGACTGCGTTAACACATGTGCATTGGGGTACAGAGCATTATGGGGTAGGTAGAGCGTACAAATTATACAAAATTATATATTTTGTTAACTGGCAGCTTGGCTTACACTGTGTGGAGTCACAGGGCTTACATAAAGTAAACAAAGTGCACTGGAGTATAGAGAGTATTGAGGTAGGTTGAGTTCACAGAACAGTACATACAAATGATACAACAAAATAGTTTTTTTTTATTTTTTTATCAGGCAGCTTGGCTCACACTGCATGGAGTCAGAACACTCATATGCACACACACTGGGGTACAGATCGTAATGGGTTTTTTGTACAAAAAAACAGTGCAAACAAATAATACAACAATATATTTTTCTCTATTTTAACTGGAAGCTTGACTCACACTGCAAGAATTCACAGGGCTTATGTGAAGTGAACAAAGTGCACTGGAGTAAAGAGCATACTGGGGTAATTAGAGTGCACAGAACAGTCCAAGCAAATTATAAAATATTTTTTTTTGTAAGTGACAGCTCAGCTCTCTCTGCATATAGGCCCTCATTCCGAGTTGATCACTCGCTAGCTACTTTTAGCAACCGTGCAAACGCATAGTTCCGACCACAGGGGAGTGTATTTTAGCATAGCAGGAGCGCGAACACCTGTGCAGCAGAGCGGCTGCAATCACATTTTGTGCAGAACAAGACCAGCCCTGTAGTTACTTATTCTGTGCGATGATTGCTGTGACTAATGACACGCTAATGATGTCAGAAACCCGCCCAGCAAATGCCCGGCCACGCCTGCATTTTTCCAAACACTCCCAGAAAACGGTCAGTTGCCGCCCAGAAACTCCAACTTCCTGTCAATCTCCCTGCGTTCACCAGTGCAACTGAAAGCGTCGCTAGAACCTGTGCAAAACCACAATGCTCTTTGTACCCGTATGCCGCGCGTGCGCATTGCGGTGCATATACGCATGCACAGTTTTGCTGTTTTTTTAACTGAACGCTACGCAGCGACCAACAGCAGAGCATAATGACTTAGGTAGAGGGCACAGAACAGTACACACAAAGTATACAACAATACAGGTTTTTAAAAAAAATATTTTTAACTGACAGCTCGGCTCACTTTGCATGGAGTCAGACTGCTTTTATGCATACTCACTGGAATACAGAGCATAATGAAGTAGTTAAAGTGCACAAAATAGTACAAACAAATTATACAACAATATTTTTTTATTTGTTTTATTTCTTTAATTGGCAGTTTGGCTTACACTGTGTGGCATCACAACACTTATGTGAAGTAAACAATGTGCACTGAGGTATAGAGCACACTGGGGTAACTGGCAAATCAGCTCACTCTGCATGGAGTCAGATTGCCATAATGCATGCACACTGGGGTACAGAGCATATTGGGCTAGGTAGAGTGCACAGAACAGTACAAACAAATTCTACAACAATATATATTTTTATATTAACTGGCAGCTTGGCTCACATTGCATGGAGTCAGGGGCGGATCCAGAAGAAAATGAAAGGGGGGGCACCATGATAGGGGAATGGTAATAGTTATATTTACATGCACCTAAGGCATGTGTGCTCCCAGATAAGGGGTGAGGTATCACAGAGGGCATGGCCTCACAGAATACGCCATTAGGTAATGATTGGCTATAGGAGCGCATCCTGGTTTATTGCCAATGTTTCACCCTGATGAAAAGGCTGATTGAGCCTTGAAATGTTGGTCACCTGATCCATTAGTTATGGGAGCCTGGAAGGCACCCCAGAACAATATAATTATTAAAGTTTTTAGTTGGTGGTGGCAGGTGCAGCATACCTTTTTTGGGCACTGCGCTGAGACTCAGACTGCAGGACATGAACTGCCCATCTTTGATTAGCAAAAGCAGCCAGCTGGATCTCCAACAAGCAGCATTAGACTTCTGCAGGACAACCCTGTCACAATCACAGGGGCCAACTTCTCAAAGCTGAGGCTGAGTTTGACTGCACCTAGCATGGAGGAGGAAGTGCTGGGATACTGTGCGGTGCAGTGAGGGTTAATGAAGCCATCTGCGCTGTCATAAGTAATAGTCTTACTCGATGCTGGCATTTGAACCCCGTGCCTGGGCTGGACTCTGGCCGGCTGGCAGTGGGGGAGGTAGCTGCAGCTCCAGCCTCCCCATTGTTTACCATATGGGCTTGCTGTTAGAGCCACGGCGGGTCCTAGTGCCTGCCGGCTCTTTTATCAAATCTGATTGACGGAAATAGCAGTAGTGCTGCTATTGTTCTCCCTTTGATAAAAAAGAAGTCAGAAACGACAGGGGGGGGGGCACGGGCCCAAGTGCCCCCCCCCCCCTGGATCCGCCTATGCATGGAGTCAAAGGGCTTATGTGAAGTGAACAAAGCACATTGGAGTACAGAGTGTATCTGAAGTAGGTAGAGTGTACTGAACAGTGCAAACAAATTTTACCACAATATATTTTTTAATTTATATTATTTCAACTGGTAGCTTGGTTCACACTGCATGGAGTCAGTATGATTTTATGCTCAAATACTGGGGTACATAGTGTACTGGGGTAGGTAGAGTGCACAGAACAGTATAAATTATACAACATTTTTTTATTGTTTTTTTTTAACTGGCAGCTCAGCTCTCACTCCAAGGAGTCAGATCACTTTTATATGTTTGTTTGTGAAGTGGACAAAGCACACTGGGGTGCAGCATACTGGGGTGCAGTGCACAGAACAGTACAAACAAATTCTAATTTTTTTGCAACTGACAAACAGTAGAGTTAAACTGCTTATGTGAACACAGTGGGTGGGGCCCGCGTAGTCAGTGCAGCACCATGGTGTGATGGAATTAGACTAAGGGAACTGGACACAGCTTGTAGATGGACACAGCACAGCCACTTGTGGTAGACAGACACAGCACAACCACTTAGATGGTAACAGCACAGCCACTTGTAGATGGACACAGAGCAGCCATTTGTAGTAGATGGATACAGCACAGCCACTTAGATGTACACAGCACAGCCACTTGTGGATGGACACCGCACAGCCACTTTAATGGAGACCACACAGCCACTTAGATGGATACCACACAGCAGAGCAGAGAGCAGCACAAAGCAGCATGACTGGAGTGATAACCACCATGTCCTTAAAGAATCCAAACCTATGAGAATCTGACACCAGGAGGTTGACATTTTGCCTCAATGTGGAATCTGAGCCAGACGGGAAAATCCGAGCCAGGACTCGGATTTAGTCTAATCCCTGAAGATCAGGCAATTCAAATTAATAGTATTCCTAACTGCTCATGTCATGTATAATGTACAGATATACATCTATGTATATAAATGCAAAAGCCCTCACTGACTGACTGACCCATCTCTAATTCTCTTACTTTCTGATATGTTAGGAAGCTGAACTCTAACATATGTATTCTTCAAGTGGGAAGTAGGAAAACTATATAATTAGAATTTGAATAACCTCCCCTAAGGGGATGAAAAGGGGAATAACAAAATGACATCATTACCCATGCATGGCTTGCATTGCGTGAATGGTAATGCCCAAACGGACAACCGGATCAAAATTTGGATTGCACCTCAAGTTTGTAGAATTTAATAAACTACAAAAATGGTCCTGACACTTTTTACCTTATCTTCTAAGGGTGCTCCTCGAGTAATGCGAAGAACCATCTCTTATATAATAACCCAGATCTGTGACTCTGTGATTGTGTGTATAATGCTGGGCATGGCTAGGAGCTCTCATTGGGTTAGCGGCAGGTCTATCACACCCAGACCACAGCTGATTGGGTGAGAAATGCCTTCCCACACAGGTTACATCCAATGGGAGGCTCTGCCCTTTGGCTACTGTGTGTTCCCAGAGCAAGATTAACAATGGGCCTGATAGAGCTGCAGCTCTAGGTCCACACCCCAAAATACTATAGGCCCACCGCATCTGCAGCAACATACCCTCCAACAATTTACATATAAAAATCGGTACAAATTCAAAAAGGGGGCATGGCCACAGGTAAAGGGTTGTGGCCATGCTCCTTTGCCTATACTTCCAATGGAACTTTGGAGAGCCAAAAATCGGTACAGATCATAAAAAAAGGTACTGTATTAGCCAAAAAGGTACAGTTGGAGGGAATGCCACTGCATCTGCAGCAAGTCTATGCGCTGTAGATAGGGGAAAAAAAAATATTTTACTGCAGCGTCCTTTGTCCTACTGCCAGTCTGCCTGCCCCCTCCGGCATCAACAATCCCCACTTCCTAACCACGGAACAGCTGCGGCCACCGGCATAGATGTGTATGAAAGCGGCTCAGCGGAATGCTTTCATAACCCTCCCTGCGCTGCATACTCTCAGAGCCCCGGAGACTCTTCTGCGTGTGATGTCACAGAAGTGCCTCCCCAACAGAGCTGCGCCCAGAGCCCCAGAGGCTCTGACTACGCAACACGGCACCTGGGCTGCCGGCCTGGAAGCCCCGAGATGGCTAATGTAACGGAGTGAGTGATATCACGGAGGGTAATGTCTGGATGCTGAATCAATGTAAAAGATGACAGTGCTGTGCAGTGCAGTGGGTGTGCAGTGTTACTGACACTGCACAGCACTCACCTTTTACTTACATTGATTCAGCTAGTCAGTCAATTCTGCCAGCCAGTCACTATTGTTAGCGCCAAACGCGTCGCATTACAGGGAAGTAGACGCACTGAATAAACTACAGCTCCCAGCAGCTCTTAGCGCCAAAGCATTCTGGCGCTAAGGGCTGCTGGGAGCTATAGTTTATTGAGTGCATCTTCTTCCCTATAATGCGGCACGTTGGAACACCGGCGCTAACAATAGTCACTGGCTGCTTGGCTGCTATGCGAGTCTCCGGGAGAGCCACTGCCAAAGGAGGACAGGAACTTATCTGCTTCCAGGAGAAGCAGGAGAAGCATTACCCGCCCCTCCCCCACTCGCAGTACCTCCGGGCCCCATCTGCCACAACCCCACACCTCCCCTCCACCACCCTCATTGGCTCCAAACCCCCTTCCCCACACGCAGCACCCCTGCAACCGCCCCTCCCCCACCCGTGGCACCACTGCACCCAGCCCCTCCCCCACCCTTGGCACCCCCACAATCGCTCCTCCCTCACCTGCGGTGGCTCTGTACCCCCACCTGCAGCACCACTGCACCAGCCCGTCCCCCACCCACGGCACCCCTGCAACCGCCCCTCCCCCATCCGCGTCTTCCCCGCACCCGCTGCTCCCCCAACCACAGCACCTACTAGGTGATTCATCAGGCCGTGCATGCAGTGTTCATGGCCTTACAAAGGGCTACGACCCCTTAACCATCGCACGCCCTTTGTCCTTGTAATATTTAACCACTCACACAATTATGATTGGAGGTAATACTCCATATAATAAAAATATTGCACACCACAAGGGAGTGCAAAGGTTAAGGGGGCGTAGCCCCTTACGGCGGTGCGAAGAGCACCCACAGGGCGCGATGAATCACCTAGTGGAATAATATTTACTTACATGAAGATGTCTAAAATTAATATATCTATAGATTTACCAAATTTTTAACACTCATTTATATTTACATGCGTGAAAACCAGAAACTCCCTTGCGAAGAACGGGTAGAACAGCTAGTATTATAGATATGTAATATGTTGAATAATACAGTACAACTCGTTGTGTATGATAAATGGTGCTCCAGCCAATAAGCTCCTAATTGTCATGTGAAAAATGACAGTTGGGGACTTGTTGGCTGGAGCACCATTTATCAAATGCAATGAGTTTTATCATTGACAATGAGTTTTATCACTCGTTGATAAATGGTCCCCATAAAATATTGCATCTTATCTGGTAAATACACTGCTATAACTTGTTGATCCATATATCCTGTCAAGTATACAAAGTTAATCCATATCTGGCACTAATTTAAAATGAAATGTTAGGACAACATTATTATGTAGCCCTTGCATTTCATTCTATAAATTGTAAACGTCGGTTTACATACAGGACTAAAAGCAACACTTTAAAAAGACATTCAATACACTTTAAATGGAGCCGCTGCGCCGCTGTACTCAATACTTAGCCTACGTACTTTTTACACCATTAACGTACAAAGCCCCGTACCGTGTACGTACTTTGCGTACAAATGCCGCGCTGGCCGTACAAAGTACACTCAGTGCGTACACACCCAAAGATACTCCGTGAGCACTTAGCAGCTCTACATGTGACTGTAATACACTTATAACCTTAGCAGGGAAAGGAGACACGACACCAGATTGTATTTAAAATGCCGGGTTCCGACACACCAACATATAATTACTGAAAGGGGGTTACAATAACAATACAATACAATAGAATAATGGCTACAGTCAATGGTACATACGTTTTAGTTTCGCCTGCGCTTCCCGGCCCGGTCCTCAGTCATCAGGGTAGATGACCTTCAGAGTCTGTGTATGACCGGGCATGCAGCTGGCCTTTTATACAATAGTCCAAAACCTAACACAATGGATACTGTAATCTCTTTGTCCATTGGATACAGGGATGGTCATTTACAGTACAGGAGAGGTCATAGGTCGGTTTGAATAGGTGGGGGATGTCTGTTCCAGGTGCACTTGCAGATGTTCTCCTCTGGGTTCCCGCCGCATACCAAGTGTACAGTAAATACAGTTAATATTTATATTCTGCTCCTGCGCATAACTATTCACAGGAGCATGCGATCCTCTGCAAACCAACACCGGAATATTGCCTTTAAAATACCCTACAGCTGGATAACAAACACCACCTTATAACCTAGTTCTGTCCCCTCCTATCCTGTAAAGGTGAATCCCTTTGTTCTGATACCATTTAAACTATTGTAACTTGCTGGTGTGGTGCAGGGAGACTATGTGTACATTGTGCAATATTTGGATTGAATATGTAATGTGTTTTATGGCTTTTTCATGTGATCACAAACTCTACCATAATTACCCATACCACGCGCTAATATGCAGGACCGTGGGAGCGACCATACGCAAATTGCGAATATGTGTACGCACGGCAGAACAAGTACGCACACGGAGGCCATCTGTGTGTAGTTTGTACGTGAAGTGTGTACTGTAATATTTTTCGACTTCGACAGTCCACCGTTTGGCAGTCACCAATAACTGTCACTAACTAATCAATAAACAGAAAAATATCTATACAATATATATACAGAAGCTTGGATGATCGGGGGAGAGTTGTAGGTGGAAAATGTATGACCTAGTGGGATAGTAAAAAAGCATGTATGTATGAATCAATGTCTGAGGGGCATGTATCATCGTGCCGTATATGTTTTAAATAAGCTTTGAGGTATTGCGAAGCATACATTAAATCCTTCTCATCCCGTATTAAGGGTCTGTAAATGGGCCAACAAACACTACTGAGCTCTTTTTGGCTTCTTGTTCCAACAAATGGGGTGCACATTTAGTTGATGATACATGGAGTGGGAACATATGTGAGTGCTAGTATATGTGGATATCACCTATGTGTGCCATTAACTGGAGGTTGCACAGATAAGACACATATATAAAAATACATTCACATAAACATTTTGGGTAGGGCTGCCGTCTTTTCCGGTTGGGTGTATCTGGGCAGATGGGGAAACAAAGAAAAACGGGTGAAAGAAACAGGCCATGAAATTCATTTGCAATCCTTATCATAACGCTGTCTCTATGGATGGATCATAAATTAAATCTGCTGCTGTAACAGCGCCCTCGCTCCTTAGACTCATCAAATTTGTGCCGTGCTTGCGCCGCGTTAGAATTTGAACACACCTAAATATCAAACCAATAATTATGATGACTCCCAAGATACAAAGGAGAAACTTCCCCACACTCATAATGACATTTTGAGCCCACTCTCCTAAACCTGAGAACCATTTGCGTGGGTTCAACCATGAGACCCAGCCGTTCAATTCATTACCCACAGTCGCTAAGGTAAGGTTGTGCTTCCTCCTGAACTCCCACTTCAACTTCAAGATCTCATCCATCTTCTGATCGATGATCTCCGTGGGGTCATCAGTGCTGTTCGTAATATACGTACAGCACTTCACACCATATTGAGTTGCCAGAGTAACACAGTACCCACCTGTCACGGCTGTAACATAATTAAGGACCATCCTGTGCTGGATCAGTTCCTTCTTGTAGGCTTGTAACTCCCTTCCCGTATACCTGAAGGTGTCATCATACATCTCAGTGATATTATCTATCAAGTTCGCTAGCGCATGGATATACCTATAATTTATAGTTCCTCTGGCAGTATGGGTGATGTCTAATGCGAGAAGTAACTGAATCCCGGTGGATGTGTGGATCAAATCAAAGACTGCGTGCTCTGCCCTATCTATGAGGTGTCTATTGATGATGTGTTCATAGTGAGTATGAGTATAAGGAGCCTGAGCACTGCGGTGAACGTCTTTCATTTTATCGTGGGTTATGGTCATGACCTCCAGTAGTACTCTCCCAATATAACACAATCCCTCGGAGCTCGGGGCAAGCTACTTGTACGCTTTCCTCCCACATATGTAATAGGCATCAGCTGGGAGAACATAGGGGACAAAATGTAACATCACCATATTGCAAACTTTCCAAGTAAAGAAAGCAATCCCTAGTTCTCCCATTTGCTCAGTACAAGTATCGGGCTGGATGATATGGGCACAATACCCTGACAATACTTTTCCAACCCACATGGTCTTGCTTCCACGTGTATACCTATACCGAAAATACCTCCCACTGTTGGCTATTTGGCGTACAAATTCAGAGTCTATGGGTATCTTATCAGCTCTGTGTGAAAAATTCATTGTATGGTTATTCCACGTCACTTCCCAATATCCTGGTTTTTGGCAATTGAAAATATTAAAACACAATAAGGACCTGTCTGCATGATATTGGTGGAGCTTCAAGCTAGGGGGCCTGGAGATATTGAATTTCTTGTCCACCAGTCTCCCACCCCAGAATTCGAGTACCTCATCTATTGCTAAAGGGTATGGTACTAATCCTGACTTACTCTGACCTTGAGGTACCTGTGAGCACACCCAGCATTCTGTCTAGTTTAATACCTTACCCACTAGTGAGTGGTAATCACTCAACGGATGGCGGTCCATGTCGATATTAAGGTTGGACTGACATCTCTGGATGCACCCATCCTCGACTATATTCTCACAATTCCTACAAATACAATATTCATCAGACAATAACCCTTCTCAGTGCCTCCGAGCTCCATGACTACCAAGAGCGCTTACTGATACCAGCCTTTACTCGAGTGATGTGCTGCTCCTGAGATCCTACAAATTCGTACTTGCCATCAGAAGCCATTCCAGATCCCTGCTAGACCTCTCTGGGTCCCTCACCAAAATAAATTGTCCTGATAAGAATCAGAATTACTAGCAGAACCCGAAACATAGTCTCTTGTGATAGATCCATTTCGTTAGGGGAAAGAAGGAAAATAAGGAGGAGAAAAAGAAAGGAAAATGTAGGGGAGGGGGTGAAAAAAGAAAATGGTGCAACAACCGTCCTAGATCTTGTTGTTCTCCGTGCTCAGGTGCCTTTCAACAGTCCTGCCTCTCAACTTTCCCGGAACAAACACTCTAGTGATACGAGGTTCTATCCACCTTGCTCTTTGTCACGAGTTCTCTTCGGGTCAGCGACCTTCTTGCAGTGGGACGAGTGGACCCAAGTCTCTCTTTCGGCGACCTTTAGTACTGTCGTGCTGGTTAACAAGACTTGATATGGTCCTTCCCACCTGTCTATGAGACAACCGGAGCATAAGAAATTTCGAATCATCACATAATCCCCAGGCTCAATGTCATGACAATTACTTTTCGGTAGGTCAGGAATCACCCGCTTTAGATTTTTTTGTTGATTTCTCAGCTGCTGGCTCATCCCAACCAAATATTTCACAGTTACTTCATTATTGCATTTCAACTCATCCTGGGGGTCAATCATTACATGAGGTTGCCGACCTGAAAGGATTTAAAAGGGTGATAAGTTAAGTGGAGACCTGGGAGTGGTTCTGATGCTGTACAACACTAGTGGTAAAGCTTCTGGCCACAGCAAAACAGTTTCAGCCTTCACTTTGCTCAGCTTGTTCTTAATAGTGCTGTTCACTCTCTCTACCTTTGCACTCGCCTGTGGTCGTCACGGAGTGTGTAGCTTGCTATTAATTCCCATCAGTTTGCACATGACCTAAAAGACTTCACCTGTAAAATGGGTACCCCTATCACTTTCAATCATACTAGGGATACCATATCTACACACAAATTCCTGCACAATTTTCTTTTAGTGATGTGCACCGGACATTTTTCGGGTTTTGTGTTTTGGTTTTGGATTCGGTTCCGCGGCCGTGTTTTGGATTCGGATGCGTTTTGGCAAAACCTCCCTGAATTTTTTTTGTCGGATTCGGATGTGTTTTGGATTCAGGTGTTTTTTTACAAAAACCCCTCAAAAACATCTTAAATCATAGAATTTGGGGGTCATTTTGATCCCATAGTATTATTAACCTCAATAAACATAATTTCCACTAATTTCCAGTCTATTCTGAAAACCTCACACCTCACAATATTATTTTTAGTCCTAAAATTTGCACCGAGGTCGTTGGATGACTAAGCTAAGCGACCCAAGTGGCCGACACAAACACCTGGCCCATCTAGGAGTGGCACTGCAGTGTCAGACAGTATGGCACTTCAAAAAATAGTCCTCAAACAGCACATGATGCAAAGAAAAAAAGGGGTGCACCAAAGTCGCTGGATGTTTAAGCTAAGCGACCCAAGTGGCCGACACAAACACCAGGCCCATCTAAGAGTGGCACTGCAGTGTCAGACAGGATGGCACTTCAAAAAATAGTCCCCAAACAGCACAAGATGCAAAGAAAAAAAAAGGTGCACCAAGGTCGCTGGATGGTTAAGCTAAGCGACCCAAGTGGCCGACACAAACAACTGGCCTATTTAGGAGTGGCACTGCAGTGTCAGACAGGATGGCACTTCAAAAAATAGTCCCCAAACAGCACATGATGCAAAGAAAAAAAGAGGTGCACCAAGGTCGCTGGATGTTTAAGCAAAGCAACCCAAGTGGGCGACACAAACAACTGGCCCATCTAGGAGTGGCACTGCAGTGTCAGACAGGATGGCACTTCAAAAAATAGTACCCAAACAGCACATGATGCAAAGAAAAAAAAAGGTGCACCAAGGTCGCTGGATGGTTAAGCTTAGCGACCCAAGTGGCCGACACAAACACCTGGCCCATCTAGGAGTGGCACTGCAGTGTCAGACAGGATGGCACTTCAAAAAATAGTCCCCAAACAGCACATAAAGCAAAGAAAAAAAGAGGTGCACCAAGGTCGCTGGATGGTTAAGCTAAGCGACCCAAGTGGCCGACACAAACAACTGGCCCATCTAGGAGTGGCACTGCAGTGTCAGACAGGATGGCATTTCAAAAAATAGTACCCAAACAGCACATGATGCAAAGAAAAAAAAAGGTGCACCAAGGTCGCTGGATGGTTAAGCTTAGCGACCCAAGTGGCCGACACAAACACCTGGCCCATCTAGGAGTGGCACTGCAGTGTCAGACAGGATGGCACTTCAAAAAATAGTCCCCTAACAGCACATGATGCAAAGAAAAAAAGAGGTGCACCAAGGTTGCTGGATGGTTAAGCTAAGCGACCCAAGTGGCCGACACAAGCACCTGGCCCATCTAGGAGTGGCACTGCAGTGTCAGACAGGATGGCACATCAAAAAATAGTCCCCAAACAGCACATGATGCAAAGAAAAAAAGAGGTGCACCAAGGTCGCTGGATGGTTAAGCTAAGCGACCCAAGTGGCCGACACAAACAACTGGCATATCTAGGAGTGGCACTGCAGTGTCAGACAGGATGGCATTTCAAAAAATAGTACGCAAACAGCACATGATGCAAAGAAAAAAAAAGGTGCACCAAGGTCGCTGGATGGTTAAGCTTAGCGACCCAAGTGGCCGACACAAACACCTGGCCCATCTAGGAGTGGCACTGCAGTGTCAGACAGGATGGCACTTCAAAAAATAGTCCCAAAACAGCACATGATGCAAAGAAAAAAAGAGGTGCACCAAGGTCGCTGGATGATTAAGCTAAGCGACCCAAGTGGCCGACACAAACAACTGGCCCATCTAGGAGTGGCTCTGCAGTGTCAGACAGGTTGGCACTTCAAAAAATAGCCCCCAAACAGCACATGATGCAAAGAAAAAAAGAGGTTACCAAGGTCGCTGGATGGTTAAGCTAAGCGACCCAAGTGGCCGACACAAGCACCTGGCCCATCTAGGAGTGGCACTGCAGTGTCAGACAGGATGGCACTTCAAAAAATAGTCCCCAAACAGCACATGATGCAAAGAAAAAAAGAGGTGCACCAAGATCGCTGGATGGTTAAGCTAAGCGACCCAAGTGGCCGACACAAACAACTGGCCCATCTAGGATTGGCACTGCAGTGTCAGACAGGATGGCACTTCAAAATATAGTCCTCAAACAGCACATGATGCAAAGAAAAAAAGAGGTGCACCAAGGTCGCTGGATGTTAAAGCTAAGCGACTCAAGTGGCCGACACAAACACCAGGCCCATCTAGGAGTGGCACTGCAGTGTCAGACAGAATGGCACTTCAAAAAATAGTCCCCAGACAGCACATGATGCAAAGAAAAAAAGAGGTGCACCAAGGTTGCTGGATGGTTAAGCTAAGTAACCCAAGTGGCCGACACAAGCACCTGGCCCATCTAGGAGTGGCACTGCAGGGTCAGACAGGATGGCACTTCAAAAAATAGTCCCCAAACAGCACATGATGCAAAGAAAATAAGAGGTGCACCAAGGTCGCTGGATGGTTAAGCTAAGCGACCCAAGTGGCCGACACAAACAACTGGCCCATCTAGGAGTGGCACTGCAGTGTCAGACAGGATGGCACTTCAAAAAATAGCCCCCAAACAGCACATGATGCAAAGAAAAAAAGAGGTGCACCAAGGTCGCTGGATGGTTAAGCTAAGCGACCCAAGTGGCCGACACAAACAACTGGCCCATCTAGGAGTGGCACTGCAGTGTCAGACAGGATGGCACTTCAAAAAATATTCCCCTAACAGCACATGATGCAAAGAAAAAAGAGGTGCACCAAGGTTGCTGGATGGTTAAGCTAAGCGACCCAAGTGGCCGACACAAGGACCTGGCCCATCTAGGAGTGGCACTGCAGTGTCAGACAGGATGGCACTTCAAAAAATAGTCCCCAAACAGCACATGATGCAAAGAAAAAAAGAGGTGCACCAAGGTCGTTGGATGGTTAAGCTAAGCGACCCAAGTGGCCGACACAAACAACTGGCCCATCTAGGAGTGGCACTGCAGTGTCAGACAGGATGGCACTTCAAAAAATAGTCCCCAAACAGCACATGATGCAAAGAAAAAAAGAGGTGCACCAAGGTTGCTGGATGGTTAAGCTAAGCGACCCAAGTGGCCGACACAAGCGCCTGGCCCATCTAGGAGTGGCACTGCAGTGTCAGACAGGATGGCACATCAAAAAATAGTCCCCAAACAGCACATGATGCAAAGAAAAAAAGAGGTGCACCAAGGTCGCTGGATGGTTAAGCTAAGCGACCCAAGTGGCCGACAAAAACAACTGGCCCATCTAGGAGTGGCACTGCAGTGTCAGACAGGATGGCACTTCAAAAAATAGCCCCCAAACAGCACATGATGCAAAGAAAAAAAGAGGTGCACCAAGGTCGCTGGATGGTTAAGCTAAGCGACCCAAGTGGCCGACACAAACAACTGGCCCATCTAGGAGTGGCACTGCAGTGTCAGAAAGGATGGCACTTCAAAAAATAGTCCCCAAACAGCACATGATGCAAAGAAAAAAAGAGGTGCACCAAGGTTGCTGGATGGTTACGCTAAGCGACCCAAGTGGCCGACACAAGCACCTGGCCCATCTAGGAGTGGCACTGCAGTGTCAGACAGGATGGCACTTCAAAAAATAGTCCCCAAACAGCACATGATGCAAAGAAAAAAAGAGGTGCACCAAGGTCGCTGGATGGTTAAGCTAAGCGACCCAAGTGGCCGACACAAGCACCTGGCCCATCTAGGAGTAGCACTGCAGTGTCAGACAGGATGGCACTTCAAAAAATAGTCCCCAAACAGCACATGATGCAAAGAAAAAAAGAGGTGCACCAAGGTCGCTGGATGGTTAAGCTAAGCGACCCAAGTGGCCGACACGGGAAGTAAAGCTGAACCAGGTAATTATAGACCAGTTAGTCTTATATCTATAGTGGGGAAAGTATTGGAAGGTATTCTAAGAGATAGTATTTAGAAGTTCCTTGAAACCAATAAGGTCATTAAAAGGAATCAACATGGGTTTATGAAGGACAGATCCTGTCAAACCAACTTACTTGGCTTTTATGAAACAGTAAGCGCAAACCTAGATCAGGGTAAAGACGTGGATGTAATCTTTTTAGACTTTGCCAAAGCGTTCGATACTGTACCACACATGAGACTTATATACAAGCTACAAGAATCAGGGCTAGGAAGCACAATATGCACTTGGGTCAAAAACTGGTTAGATAATAGGAAGCAGCGCGTTGTGCTTAATGGATCTTTTTCAACTTGGACTGAAGTGCTAAGTGGTGTGCCGCAAGGCTCAGTATTAGGACCGCTATTGTTCAATATTTTCATTAACGACCTAACAGAAGGTCTAGAGAGCATGGTGTCAATTTTTGCAGATGATACCAAATTGTGTAAGGCTATAAATACAGAGGAGGATGCCGAGTCTCTTCAGAACGACTTAGTTAAATTAGAAGCATGGGCAGCCAAATGGAGTATGCGCTTCAACACAGACAAGTGTAAGGTAATGCACTGTGGTAACAAGAATAAAAATTACACCTACCTACTAAATGGGGTAAAATTAGGGGATTCTGTACTGGAAAAGGACTTAGGTGTCCTCATAGATAGCAAGCTAAGCAGTAGTACCCAAAGTAGGACTGCAGCAAAGAAGGCTAATAAGATATTAGCATGCATAAAACGGGGTATTGATGCTAGGGACGAGAGTATTATACTCCCGTTATATAAATCACTAGTGAGGCCACACCTTGAATACTGTGTACAGTTCTGGGCACCGTACTACAAAAAGGATATCCTGGAGCTTGAAAAGGTACAGAGGAGGGCGACCAAACTAATTAAGGGCATGGAGACGATGGAATACAAGGAAAGGCTTGAAAGACTAGGCATGTTTACATTGGAAAAGCGGAGACTAAGAGGGGATATGATCAACATCTACAAATATATAAGGGGACAATACACAGAGCTTGCGCTGGACCTGTTTTTGGTTAGATCAACACAGAGGACTCGTGGACACTCGCTCAGGTTAGAGGAAAGGAGATTCCGCACAATACGGCGTAAAGGCTTTTTAACGGTAAGGACAATACGTGTTTGGAATTCCCTGCCCGAGGGAGTTGTAATGGCGGAATCTGTCAACACCTTTAAGAATGGGTTAGATAAATTCCTATTGGATAAGGATATCCAGGGGTATGGTGCATAGTCATGCATTATAGTTACGATAAATAGGGATAAAATGCAATGGCTGACAGCAGCATCAGTCAGAAATTTTAGTCAAATCATCATGCATAGGACACCACAAATAGGTTGAATTCGATGGACAATTGACTTTTTTCAAACTCAGATACTATGTTACTATGTTACTATGTTACAAACAACTGGCCCATCTAGGAGTGGCACTGCAGTGTCAGACAGGATGGTGCTTCAAAAAATAGCCCCCAAACAGCACATGATGCAAAGAAAAAAAGAGGTGCACCAAGGTCGCTGGATGGTTAAGCTAAGCGACCCAAGTGGCCGACACAAACAACTGGCCCATCTAGGAGTGGCACGGCAGTGTCAAACAGGATGGCACTTCAAAAAATAGCCCCCAAACAGCACATGATGCAAAGAAAAAAAGAGGTGCACCATGGTCGCTGGATGGTTAAGCTAAGCGACCCAAGTGGCCGACACAAACAACCTGCCCATCTAGGAGTGGCACTGCAGTGTCAGACAGAATGGCACTTCAAAAAATAGTCCCCAAACAGCACAATATGCAAAGAAAAAAAGAGGTGCACCAAGGTCGCTGGATGGTTAAGCTAAGCGACACAAGTGGCCGACACAAACAACTGGCCCATCTAGGAGTGGCACTGCAGTGTCAGACAGGATTGCACTTCAAAAAATAGTCCCCAAACAGCACATGATGCAAAGAAAAAAAGGTGCACCAAGGTCGCTGGATGGTTAAGCTAAGCGACCCAAGTGGCCGACACAAACAACTGGCCCATCTAGGAGTGGCACTGCAGTGTCAGACAGGATGGCACTTCAAAAAATAGTCCCCAAACAGCACATGATGCTAAGAAAAAAAAGGTGCACCTAGGTCGCTGGATGGTTAAGCTAAGCGACCCAAGTGGCCGACACAAACAACTGGCCCATCTAGGAGTGGCACTGCAGTGTCAGACAGGACGGCACTTCAAAAAATAGCCCCCAAACAGCACATGATGCAAAGAAAAAAAGAGGTGCACCAAGGTCGCTGGATGGTTAAGCTAAGCGACCCAAGTGGCCGACACAAACAACTGGCATATCTAGGAGTGGCACTGCAGTGTCAGACAGGATGGCATTTCAAAAAATAGTACCCAAACAGCACATGATGCAAAGAAAAAAAAAAGGTGCACCAAGGTCGCTGGATGGTTAAGCTTAGCGACCCAAGTGGCCGACACAAACACCTGGCCCATCTAGGAGTGGCACTGCAGTGTCAGACAGGATGGCACTTCAAAAAATAGTCCCAAAACAGCACATGATGCAAAGAAAAAAAGAGGTGCACCAAGGTCGCTGGATGATTAAGCTAAGCGACCCAAGTGGCCGACACAAACAACTGGCCCATCTAGGAGTGGCACTGCAGTGTCAGACAGGTTGGCACTTCAAAAAATAGCCCCCAAAGAGCACATGATGCAAAGAAAAAAAGAGGTGTACCAAGGTCGCTGGATGGTTAAGCTAAGCGACCCAAGTGGCCGACACAAGCACCTGGCCCATCTAGGAGTGGCACTGCAGTGTCAGATAGGATGGCACTTCAAAATATAGTCCTCAAACAGCACATGATGCAAAGAAAAAAAGAGGTGCACCAAGGTCGCTGGATGTTTAAGCTAAGCGACTCAAGTGGCCGACACAAACACCAGGCCCATCTAGGAGTGGCACTGCAGTGTCAGACAGAATGGCACTTCAAAAAATAGTCCCCAGACAGCACATGATGCAAAGAAAAAAAGAGGTGCACCAAGGTCGCTGGATGGTTAAGCTAAGTAACCCAAGTGGCCGACACAAGCACCTGGCCCATCTAGGAGTGGCACTGCAGGGTCAGACAGGATGGCACTTCAAAAAATAGTCCCCAAACAGCACATGATGCAAAGAAAAAAAGAGGTGCACCAAGGTCGCTGGATGGTTAAGCTAAGCGACCCAAGTGGCCGACACAAACAACTGGCCCATCTAGGAGTGGCACTGCAGTGTCAGACAGGATGGCACTTCAAAAAATAGCCCCCAAACAGCACATGATGCAAAGAAAAAAAGAGGTGCACCAAGGTCGCTGGATGGTTAAGCTAAGCGACCCAAGTGGCCGACACAAACAACTGGCCCATCTAGGAGTGGCACTGCAGTGTCAGACAGGATGGCACTTCAAAAAATATTCCCCTAACAGCACATGATGCAAAGAAAAAAGAGGTGCACCAAGGTTGCTGGATGGTTAAGCTAAGCGACCCAAGTGGCCGACACAAGGACCTGGCCCATCTAGGAGTGGCACTGCAGTGTCAGACAGGATGGCACTTCAAAAAATAGTCCCCAAACAGCACATGATGCAAAGAAAAAAAGAGGTGCACCAAGGTCGTTGGATGGTTAAGCTAAGCGACCCAAGTGGCCGACACAAACAACTGGCCCATCTAGGAGTGGCACTGCAGTGTCAGACAGGATGGCACTTCAAAAAATAGTCCCCAAACAGCACATGATGCAAAGAAAAAAAGAGGTGCACCAAGGTTGCTGGATGGTTAAGCTAAGCGACCCAAGTGGCCGACACAAGCGCCTGGCCCATCTAGGAGTGGCACTGCAGTGTCAGACAGGATGGCACATCAAAAAATAGTCCCCAAACAGCACATGATGCAAAGAAAAAAAGAGGTGCACCAAGGTCGCTGGATGGTTAAGCTAAGCGACCCAAGTGGCCGACAAAAACAACTGGCCCATCTAGGAGTGGCACTGCAGTGTCAGACAGGATGGCACTTCAAAAAATAGCCCCCAAACAGCACATGATGCAAAGAAAAAAAGAGGTGCACCAAGGTCGCTGGATGGTTAAGCTAAGCGACCCAAGTGGCCGACACAAACTACTGGCCCATCTAGGAGTGGCACTGCAGTGTCAGAAAGGATGGCACTTCAAAAAATAGTCCCCAAACAGCACATGATGCAAAGAAAAAAAGAGGTGCACCAAGGTCGCTGGATGGTTACGCTAAGCGACCCAAGTGGCCGACACAAGCACCTGGCCCATCTAGGAGTGGCACTGCAGTGTCAGACAGGATGGCACTTCAAAAAATAGTCCCCAAACAGCACATGATGCAAAGAAAAAAAGAGGTGCACCAAGGTCGCTGGATGGTTAAGCTAAGCGACCCAAGTGGCCGACACAAGCACCTGGCCCATCTAGGAGTAGCACTGCAGTGTCAGACAGGATGGCACTTCAAAAAATAGTCCCCAAACAGCACATGATGCAAAGAAAAAAAGAGGTGCACCAAGGTCGCTGGATGGTTAAGCTAAGCGACCCAAGTGGCCGACACGGGAAGTAAAGCTGAACCAGGTAATTATAGACCAGTTAGTCTTATATCTATAGTGGGGAAAGTATTGGAAGGTATTCTTAGAGATAGTATTTAGAAGTTCCTTGAAACCAATAAGGTCATTAAAAGGAATCAACATGGGTTTATGAAGGACAGATCCTGTCAAACCAACTTACTTGGCTTTTATGAAACAGTAAGCGCAAACCTAGATCAGGGTAAAGACGTGGATGTAATCTTTTTAGACTTTGCCAAAGCGTTCGATACTGTACCACACATGAGACTTATATACAAGCTACAAGAATCAGGGCTAGGAAGCACAATATGCACTTGGGTCAAAAACTGGTTAGATAATAGGAAGCAGCGCGTTGTGGTTAAAGGATCTTTTTCAACTTGGACTGAAGTGCTAATTGGTGTGCCGCAAGGCTCAGTATTAGGACCGCTATTGTTCAATATTTTCATTAACGACCTAACAGAAGGTCTAGAGAGCATGGTGTCAATTTTTGCAGATGATACCAAATTGTGTAAGGCTATAAATACAGAGGAGGATGCCGAGTCTCTTCAGAACGACTTAGTTAAATTAGAAGCATGGGCAGCCAAATGGAGTATGCGCTTCAACACAGACAAGTGTAAGGTAATGCACTGTGGTAACAAGAACAAAAATTACACCTACCTACTAAATGGGGTAAAATTAGGGGATTCTGTACTGGAAAAGGACTTAGGTGTCCTCATAGATAGCAAGCTAAGCAGTAGTACCCAAAGTAGGACTGCAGCAAAGAAGGCTAATAAGATATTAGCATGCATAAAACGGGGTATTGATGCTAGGGACGAGAGTATTATACTCCCGTTATATAAATCACTAGTGAGGCCACACCTTGAATACTGTGTACAGTTCTGGGCACCGTACTACAAAAAGGATATCCTGGAGCTTGAAAAGGTACAGAGGAGGGCGACCAAACTAATTAAGGGCATGGAGACGATGGAATACAAGGAAAGGCTTGAAAGACTAGGCATGTTTACATTGGAAAAGCGGAGACTAAGAGGGGATATGATCAACATCTACAAATATATAAGGGGACAATACACAGAGCTTGCGCGGGACCTGTTTTTGGTTAGATCAACACAGAGGACTCGTGGACACTCGCTCAGGTTAGAGGAAAGGAGATTCCGCACAATACGGCGTAAAGGCTTTTTCACGGTAAGGACAATACGTGTTTGGAATTCCCTGCCCGAGGGAGTTGTAATGGCGGAATCTGTCAACACCTTTAAGAATGGGTTAGATAAATTCCTATTGGATAAGGATATCCAGGGGTATGGTGCATAGTCATGCATTATAGTTACGATAAATAGGGATAAAATGCAATGGCTGACAGCAGCATCAGTCAGAAATTTTAGTCAAATCATCATGCATAGGACACCACAAATAGGTTGAACTCGATGGACAATTGTCTTTTTTCAAACTCAGATACTATGTTACTATGTTACTATGTTACAAACAACTGGCCCATCTAGGAGTGGCACTGCAGTGTCAGACAGGATGGTACTTCAAAAAATAGCCCCCAAACAGCACATGATGCAAAGAAAAAAAGAGGTGCACCAAGGTCGCTGGATGGTTAAGCTAAGCGACACAAGTGGCCGACACAAACAACTGGCCCATCTAGGAGTGGCACGGCAGTGTCAAACAGGATGGCACTTCAAAAAATAGCCCCCAAACAGCACATGATGCAAAGAAAAAAAGAGGTGCACCATGGTCGCTGGATGGTTAAGCTAAGCGACCCAAGTGGCCGACACAAACAACCTGCCCATCTAGGAGTGGCACTGCAGTGTCAGACAGAATGGCACTTCAAAAAATAGTCCCCAAACAGCACAATATGCAAAGAAAAAAAGAGGTGCACCAAGGTCGCTGGATGGTTAAGCTAAGCGACACAAGTGGCCGACACAAACAACTGGCCCATCTAGGAGTGGCACTGCAGTGTCAGACAGGATTGCACTTCAAAAAATAGTCCCCAAACAGCACATGATGCAAAGAAAAAAAGGTGCACCAAGGTCGCTGGATGGTTAAGCTAAGCGACCCAAGTGGCCGACACAAACAACTGGCCCATCTAGGAGTGGCACTGCAGTGTCAGACAGGATGGCACTTCAAAAAATAGTCCCCAAACAGCACATGATGCTAAGAAAAAAAAGGTGCACCAAGGTCGCTGGATGGTTAAGCTAAGCGACCCAAGTGGCCGACACAAACAACTGGCCCATCTAGGAGTGGCACTGCAGTGTCAGACAGGACGGCACTTCAAAAAATAGCCCCCAAACAGCACATGATGCAAAGAAAAAAAGAGGTGCACCAAGGTCGCTGGATGGTTAAGCTAAGCGACCCAAGTGGCCGACACAAGCACCTGGCCCATCTAGGAGTAGCACTGCAGTGTCAGACAGGATGGCACTTCAAAAAATAGTCCCCAAACAGCACATGATGCAAAGAAAAAAAGAGGTGCACCAAGGTCGCTGGATGTTTAAGCAAAGCGACCCAAGTGGGCGACACAAACAACTGGCCCATCTAGGAGTGGCACTGCAGTGTCAGACAGGATGGCACTTCAAAAAATAGCCCCCAAACAGCACATGATGCAAAGAAAAAAAGAGGTGCACCAAGGTCGCTGGATGGTTAAGCTAAGCGACCCAAGTGGCCGACACAAAAAACTGCCCCATATAGGAGTGGCACTGCAGTGTCAGACAGAATGACACTTCAAAAAATAGTCCCCAAACAGCACATGATGCAAAGAAAAAAAGAGGTGCACCAAGGTCGCTGGATGGTTAAGCTAAGCGACCCAAGTGGCCGACACAAACAACTGGCCCATCTAGGAGTGGCACTGCAGTGTCAAACAGGATGGCACTTCAAAAAATAGCCCCCAAACAGCACATGATGCAAAGAAAAAAAGAGGTGCACCAAGGTCGCTGGATGGTTAAGCTAAGCGACCCAAGTGGCCGACACAAACAACCTGCCCATCTAGGAGTGGCACTGCAGTGTCAGACAGAATGGCACTTCAAAAAATAGTCCCCAAACAGCACATGATGCAAAGAAAAAAAGAGGTGCACCAAGGTCGCTGGATGGTTAAGCTAAGCGACCCAAGTGGCCGACACAAACAACTGGCCCATCTAGGAGTGGCACTGCAGTGTCAGACAGGATTGCACTTCAAAAAATAGTCCCCAAACAGCACATGATGCAAAGAAAAAAAAGGTGCACCAAGGTCGCTGGATGGTTAAGCTAAGCGACCCAAGTGGCCGACACAAGCACCTGGCCCATCTAGGAGTAGCACAGCAGTGTCAGACAGGATGGCACTTCAAAAAATAGTCCCCAAACAGCACATGATGCAAAGAAAAAAAGAGGTGCACAAAGGTCGCTGGATGGTTAAGCTAAGCGACCCAAGTGGCCGACACAAACAACTGGCCTATCTAGGAGTGGCACTGCAGTGTCAGACAGGATGGCACTTCAAAAAATAGCCCCCAAACAGCACATGATGCAAAGAAAAAAAGAGGTGCACCAAGGTCGCTGGATGGTTAAGCTAAGCGAACCAAGTGGCCGACACAAAAAACTGTCCCATATAGGAGTGGCACTGCAGTGTCAGACAGAATGGCACTTCAAAAAATAGTCCCCAAACAGCACATGATGCAAAGAAAAAAAGAGGTGCACCAAGGTAGCTGGATGGTTAAGCTAAGCGACCCAAGTGGCCGACACAAACAACTGGCCCATCTAGGAGTGGCACTGCAGTGTCAGAAAGGATGGCACTTCAAAAAATAGTACCCAAACAGCACATGATGCAAAGAAAAAAAGAGGTGCACCAAGGTCGCTGGACGGATAGCATACTTGACGACACAGAGGTAGGTAGAGCAGTGGACTACTGTACCGGACTGCTATATATTATATTTTGGTGGTCAGCAAAATTATGCACTGTCCTCCTACTATATATATACTGTGCAAAACTTAAATGCACCACAGGTATGTAATATGGATGGATAGTATACTTGACTACACAGAGGTAGGTAGAGCAGTGGACTACTGTACCGTACTGCTATATATTATATACTGGTGGTCAGCAAAATTATGCACTGTCCTCCTACTATATATATACTGCGCAAAACTTAAATGCACCACAGGTATGGATGGATAGTATACTTGACGACACATAGGTAGGTAGAGCAGTGGACTACTGTACCGTACTGCTGTATATTATATACTGGTGGTCAGCAAAATTATGCACTGTCCTCCTACTATATATGTACTGCGCAAAACTTAAATGCACCACAGGTATGGAATATGGATGTATAGTATACTTTACGACACAGAGGTAGGTAGAGCAGTGGACTACTGTACCGTACTGCTATATATTATATACTGGTGGTCAGCAAAATTATGCACTGTCCTCCTACTATATATATACTGCGCTAAACTTAAATGCACCACAGGTATGGATGGATAGTATACTTGACGACACATAGGTAGGTAGAGCAGTGGACTACTGTACAGTACTGCTGTATATTATATACTGGTGGTCAGCAAAATTATGCACTGTCCTCCTACTATATATATACTGCGCAAAACTTAAATGCACCACAGGTATGGAATATGGATGTATAGTATACTTTACGACACAGAGGTAGGTAGAGCAGTGGACTACTGTACCGTACTGCTTTAATTTATATACTGGTGGTCAGCAAAATTATGCACTGTCCTCCTACTATATATATACTGCGCTAAACTTAAATGCACCACAGGTATGGATGGATAGTTCACTTGACGACACAGAGGTAGGTAGAGCAGTGGACTACTGTACCGTACTGATATAATACTGGTGGTCACTGGTCAGCAAAATTCGGCACTGTCCTCCTACTATATACTACAATGCAGCACAGATATGGAGCGTTTTTTAGGCAGGGAATGTAGATATTTTCACTTCAGCACACTGAGCACAGATATTTGCAAGCACACTGAGCACAGATATTTGCAGCACACAGATATTTGCAGCACACTGAACACAACTGAGAGAATGCTGCACACGTCCTCTCCCTATCATCTCCAATGCATGAGTGAAAATGGCGGCGACGCGCGGCTCCTTATATAGAATACGAATCTCACGAGAATCCGACAGCGTGATGATGACATTCGGGCGCGCTCGGGTTAACTGAGCAACGCGGGAGGATCCGAGTCTGCCTCGGACCCGTGTAAAATGTGTTAAGTTCGGGGGGGTTCGGATTCTGAGGAACCGAACCCGCTCATCACTATTTTCTTTGTAGTGAATGTAGCAGTATTTGTGGCAGCAGGGAAAGCTTCTACCCAGTTGGAAAATACATCAATACAAACTAACACATATTTCAAATTCCTACAGGGTGGTAACTTTATGAAATCGATTTGTATTACCTGAAAAGGTCCATCTGTCGGAGGGATATGGGATTGCTCCGTTGGTATTGTCTTACCAATATTATTCCTCAAGCAAGTAAAACATGTCATTGCTCTCTTACCTGCATGAGAAGAGAATCCTGGAGCACACCAGTAGGCTCTTACCAGCTTAAACATACCCTCTTTGCCCAGATGAGTCAGACCATGTGCCGCCTCAGCTAGACTTGGAAGATATGCTCTGGGGGCTACTGGCTTACCGTATCCACCTGTCCAAAGTCCTGAGGACTCCTGGCCATACCCCTTCGACTTCCAGACTGCCTTTTCCTGCAGGGAAAACAAATTTTGCATTTCAATTAATTGTTGTGTGTTGACCGTGTTAAATGTCATCAGTGATGTGATGTTCGTCTGTATGGGGGTGCTTGCTGCTGATTTAGCAGCTTCGTCTGCCCGGCTGTTACCAAGTGAAATTGGGTCTTGGTTGTAAGTGTGTGCTTTGCACTTGCTAACAGCCACTCTGTTTGGTTCTTGTATTGCTCTCAAAAGCCTTTTGATGGGGGACGCATGCGCTACAGGTGCCCAAGCTGCCATCATGAAATTTCTGAGGCGCCATAGGGCCCCAAAATCATGCACCACTCCAAAGGCGTACCTAGAATCTGTGTATATATTAGCTGACTTACCCTTGACCAATTCACACGCTCTGGTTAGGGCGACCAACTCAACAACTTGTGCTGAGTGCGGTGGGCCAAGGGGTTCAGCTTCTATGATACCTTCGTCATCTACAACTGCATATCCAGTGCACAAGTCTCCCGATTATGTCTATCTGTGGCAACTACCATCAGTGTAGAAGGTAAAGTCTACTCCTTCCAGTGGGTTGTCACTGATTTTAGATCTCGCTGTAAAAGTTTGATTCAGGTATTCCATACAATAATGCGTATCAGTATCTGCACTAAATCCTCCTTTACCATTATTCTCATCCTCCACCCTTTGTGCCTGTCCAGGCACACTTGGCAAGTAGGTTGCAGGATTTAGTGAGCTGCATCTCTTAATGGTGATGTTTACCGATGCCATAAGTGATAATTCCCACTTTGCAAACCGAGCAGATGAGACATGTCTGGTTTGGGCGGAGTTCAGTAAGGCTGATACTGCATGAGGTGTCCTAACACTACGTCCTCGCTTTTACTTACCAGAAAAGCTATCGCTGCAACACTTCGCAAACAAGTGGGGAGAGACCGCGCTACAGTGTCCAACTGTGCACTGTAGTAAGCTACCGGTCTGCTGGCATCACCATGTCTCTGTGTTAAGACACCTGCCGCGCACCATGCACTTTCAGTACCGTACAATTCAAAGGGCTTCTCATAATCTGGCATACCTAATGCAGGTGCCTGTGATAGACACTGTTTGAGTCTCTTAAACGCCAGTTCGGACTCATCTGTGTGAGAGATCCGTTCCGGTTTGTTTGAAGAGACCATTTCTTGCAAAGGTAAAGCCAGTATAGAGAACCCTGGAATCCAGTTTTGACAGTACCCACACATTCAAAGGAAAGTTAATGAGTTTGTGGCAGAGTCATGTCGCGAATCGCCTGTATTCTATCAGCGGTGAGGTGTCTAAGTCCTTGAGTCAAGCAATGTCCCAAATATTTGACCCTGGTCCGGCACAACTGCAACTTATCCTTTGAAACCTTGTGTCCTGTATGGGAAAGATGAAACAGAAGCTGTTTCGTGTCTTTCAAGGACGATTCGAGTGAGTCCGAACACAACAATAAGTCATCGAAATACTGTATTAGTACTGATCCACTCTCAGGTTTGAAGGATTGTAAACAGTCATGCAAGTCCTGGGAGAAAATACTCCGGCTGTCAATGAAACCTTGGGGGAGACGAGTCCAGGTGTACTGTACTCCCCTGTATGTAAAGGCAAAAAGGTATTGGCTGTCAGGGTGAAGAGGGACAGAAAAGAAAGCAGAACAGAGGTCAATGACAGTGAAGAATTTTGCAGTAGAGGGAATTTGCATGAGGGTGACAGCTGGATTGGGCACTACGGGGAATTGGCTCTCAACTCTCTTGTTTATCCCCCTTAGATCCTGCACTAGCCTGTAACCCCTCCCCCCACTCTTTTTCACAGGGAAGATGGGACTATTGGCGGTGCTGGATGTCCTGACTAGGATGCCCTGCTGTAGCAGCCGCTCTATGACAGGGTACACTCCTAACTCTACCTCTGGCTTCAGAGAATACTGAGGGATTTTTGGAGCTATCCTACCATCTTTTACTTGTACTGCTACTGGAGCTACATTTGCCATCAATCTAGTGTCCTGTCCATCTTTGGTCCAAAGGGAACCCGGTATTTGTGAGATAATTTCCTTTACCTTTGATGGACACGTGTCTATAACAGTAGAATGCGACATTATCCTTTGAGGGGTGTCTAGTATATCTTGTACTTCTTGAGCATGGTTCTCAGGTATATCTAAAAAGACACCCTCAGGAGTACAGTATATGACAGACCGCATTTTACACAATAGATCTCTGCCGAGTAGATTAGTCGGAGCCGATGCAGCCAGCAGAAAAGAATGTTTGGTTTGCAAGGGCCCTATCGTAGTCTCTGCAGGTTTACTCAAAGGGTATTGTTGCACCGTTCCGGTTACTCCCATTGCCGAAATCATTTTTCCCGTGGTCTTTACACCTGATGTGGAATTCAACACTGACCTGGCCGCCCCTGTATTTACAAGAAATGGTAATGGTACACCAGCTACATCAACCCTGACCTCAGGTTCACTACCAAGGCTAGCAATCAACTTCACTGGCTGCAGACTACAGGTGTGGCCCAACCCCTATTGTGTATGGGTACCCTCTCGCAGCGCATTGGCAGCTACGATATGTGAGGGGGATAACTGAGAGTTTTCAGAGGTCTGCCAGTCCCTCCTAGGTGGATACCTCCGTGGTCCCTGTGCCCAATTATGTGTGTTATAGCGTGGTTCATAACCTGATCTAGGGGGTCGGTATACATTATGTGTACCTTTATTCATACATTCCCTTGCGTAATGTCCTTCCTTTCAACAATTATAGCATATTACTACACGTGACTTACCATTAGGGGTCTGGGATCTTGGCTGATGTGATTTTGTTGTAAGAGCCTGTATACTAACTGCCATCAGCTTATCCCCCTGTGACTCCCTGTGCTTACTGATGTTCCTATCGTGCTCGATAGCAGACTCTTTCAATGCAGCCACCGAGATACCTCTCCAGTTAGGCAGAGAGGTCTGCACTCTTGTTCTCAGTGCCTCTTTTAACCCGTCCATTAATACTGAAACAGCTACCTCCCTATGGAGAGCGTTATCTTTAATATCCTCGATCCCAGTGTATCTAGCTATTTCCTGCAGTGCCCGATGGAAATATTTGGATGCCATTTCACCTTCCTTTTGTCTTATGGAGAAGATTTTATTCCATTTGACAACAGTAGGGAAATATACTCCTAATTGCAGATTGATTTGCCGTACATTCTCCTGATTGTATTCATCAGTGAGAGGTACCTCTGCATCTAATTTACAATCTGTTATGAATCTTGTGGTGTCAATATTTGAGGGTAAACACAACCGTAGCACTGTTCGCCAATCTTTATTTGTGGGCTCATGGGTGTTACCTAACTCTTTAATGAACTTCTGGCATCTGACTAGATCTTCTCTGGGTTTGGGAAATTCTGACATAATTGACCTTAACTCTGCTCGGGACCAAGGACAATGCATGGCAATGTTCCTGATGGGAGTTACTCCCTGAGTGTCAGTCTTCCCATTGGGGACTGCAATCACCCTGACAGGATTTAATTCAATTATATAATTCTGGTTTGACTCTATAATGTGAGGAGCTATTGTTTCTGCATAGTGTATGGTACCGTACTTACCTGTGGACACGACCTCACTTATCCCTCCACTAGGGGGCCTTGCTACAACCCTTGGTGGTTGGGCAATGCCCACCTGAGTATCCTGTATGGTGGCTGCTAGAGAGAGTGCCGATATCGTGCTGGGTTCATCTTCCTGCTCACAGTCCTGGGGAAAATTTAAAACTGTATACAGCTGGCAAGGGTTAGTGTTAGTACATTTATCAATAACTTTCTTATCCTGTACCAATGCACCATTGCTTGTAGCCACTTTCTCCCCATCAATATATGGCGGTGGTGGTGTGGTCGCCATTGTTTTCCCGCTAGGTTTGGAACCTGCTGTGCGAGCGAATTCCCTTTGCACATCCCCCTCTTGCTGCCATAGATTTAAGCAATCTGTATGTCTGATCCTTTGTTTTCTGGATTTTATCAGACATATCCTTATCCTTAAGTTCTATAATACCTCTGGCTCAAAGCTGCCCACCCTAGGGAATGATACCCTATCTTTGTCAGTCATATGTACCCATTCAGACAAAAAGTCTTCAGCGTGTGGACCATATTTTCCACACAAAATAAACCTCGCTGACCCCTTGGGCTGCGGCTCTTCAAGCTGAACCCTGGCTACCATACGTCAACACCTTGTGCAATTGGATCCCATCGCGGACTTTTTCCTTTTACGCAATCCCCAATGCACGACACAAATAGACAGTGAAAGTTCTTAGAGTGCTTTCACCCACTCCTTCTCCACTGAGTACCATGACTCACTCCAATAGTGACCGCCGTGTACCCAGTAAGGTCCCTAATTGGTTTCTATTTACTGGAAGTGTTAGGAGTGACTTACCTTTCAATAAAATATCCACCGCTGTAGATTTTCCTGAGAGAGACCAGCGAAAACTCCCTATGCACTTGTACACAAATCACACTTGCGTATGCTCTACACGGCGCTAATGATACCGCAATTTTACACAAAAAAAAGCTCGTAAAAGAGGTATCAAGTTGCGCTACGTATCGCACCCACAAACATGCGGTCCAATCGCACAACGTATAGGTACTTGTTACCTAGCTGCCGTACGACCACGAGTCGATGTACAGACTGCGACCCTCAGCCGGAGCGTAACAAAAAACCCTTATTACTTCAATACTACACAATGCACAATTCCCTATTACGCTCCTCTGTAATCTCCTCACGATTTGCGTATTTCAATCTATACTAAGGTGAGTCAGCCGCCTCACGCCGCCAAGCCTCCACTTACTTGGTGTACCAAATGACGGGATCCCGAATTCCACGGGGTTCAACCCACTCACTCCTGCTTTCACTCACTCAAATACGCTTTGTTTTTCTGTACAGAAAATTTCCACTCGTTCTGATCGGCAGCTTTTCCCCCAGAGGCAATACAGTCTAAACAAAAGTCTTATACTAATCTGCTTTTGAAACCGGATAGTTATGTGCTATTGTAGCATGGCTACTGTCCTACCTTTTAATTGAACAAAACTATTGTGTAATTTGTACTTAGCGTCCGCACTCTTATGCACTTTGCGTAAACACGCGACTGTGCGTGTCTTTTACGCAGCGTGCGCAGTCCTGTACTTTGTCCGAGCCACATGTACAAAACCGTGCGTCCACAATAAAACAAATCCCACAACCTCTATAAATGTGAGCAATGCTAACTATAATCGCTCACAAGCACAATCCCCGCTTGTTCTGTGTAACCCTTTACGACTGGGCCAGACCTGCGTGTTGTGCTTTATATTTACTTCCTTAAATACTTTAATTTCAAATTTAACTATATAGCAACAAATGTACCCGATTTCACACAGATCTAAACAAATCTAGCAATCTAAATCTTGCGGCAACAATGTGAGAGGGTATGCAAAGTATCGGTGCCCTTTGTGTACGCTTTTGGCGCCAAAAAAAATTCACAGATTTTTAAATAGCTTTTTTCCTGTTTACGGGTTCTATCAGCACCTCTGCAGACCAGACAGAGCAGACGCAATCTAACAGCACACAAATAGGTTCTTTTTAGAACATCCACTAACCAGGAAAAAGTTACGTAAGATAACTTTCCACCCTTTGCTGATAGATTAAGTCCGCTATGACCCGTTAGGCTGTGAGCATGTGAAAACCAGATCGAGCCCCCAATTGTAAACGTCGGTTTACATACAGGACTAAAAGCAACACTTTAAAAAGACATTCAATACACTTTAAATGGAGCCGCTGCGCCACTGTACTCAATCCTTAGCCTACGTGATTTTTACACCATTAGCGTACAAAGCCCTGTACATTGTACGTACTTTGCGTACAAATGCCGCGCTGGCCGTACAAAGTACACTCAGTGCGTACACACCCAAAGATACTCTGTGAGCACTTAGCAGCTACACATGTGACTGTAATACACTTATAACCTTAGCAGGGAAAGGAGACACGACACCAGATTGTATTTAAAATGCCGGGTTCCGACACACCAACATATAATTACTGAAAGGGGGTTACAATAACAATACAATACAATACAATAGAATAATGGCTACAGTCAATGGTACATACGTTTTAGTTTCGCCTGCGCTTCCCGGCCCGGTCCTTAGTAATCAGGGTAGAGGACCTTCAGAGTCTGTGTATGACCGGGCATGCAGCTGGCCTTTTATACAATAGTCCAAAACCTAACACAATGGATACTGTAATCTTTTTGTCCATTGGACACAGGGATGGTCATTTACAGTACAGGAGAGGTCATAGGTCGGTTTGAATAGGTGGGCAATGTCTGTTCCAGGTGCACTTGCTGATGTTCTCCTCTGGGTTCCCGCCGCATACCAAGTGTACAGTAAATACAGTTAATATTTATATTCTGCTCCTGCGCATAACTATTCACAGGAGCATGCGATCTTCTGCAAACCAACACCGGATTATTGCCCTTAAAATACCCTACAGCTGGATACCAAACACCACCTTATAACCTAGTTCTGTCCCCTCCTATCCTGTAAAGGTGAATCTCTTTGTTCTGATACCATTTAAACTATTGTAACTTGCTGGTGTGGTGCAGGGAGACTATGTGTACATTGTGCATTATTTGGATTGAATATGTAATGTGTTTTATGGCTTTTTCATGCGATCACAGACTCTACCATAATTACCCATACCACGCGCTAATATGCAGGACCGCGGGAGCGACCATACGCAAATTGCGAATATGTGCACGCACGGCAGAACAAGTACACGCACGGAGGCCATCTGTGTGTAGTTTGTACGTGATGTGTGCACTGTAATATTTTTCGACTTCGACAAAATGTACTGTTATCTAGAATGTAAACATTGCGATGATAGGACAATAAAGTATTACCCCCATGTTTCTTTGTTGCTGTAAACAATAATGGACTTGGTATAAAACAGAGGAGTCTTTTTCAAATATGCTAAAGCTGCAGCCTCCTGGATTTGTATTGCTATGCTCACTGGTGGCATCTCATATCCACCACTCGTGCATAAAGACATACTGTATAGTCACACAGCATGGCTGCCGGAAGTAAGAAGCTGGAGCCTTGTTTACATTGTATGAGATCACAGTAGCAAGCTGTGACACTCCCCTGTGTTTGAGTTGCCACTCCCACAAATGTTCCCTGGCTGTCAATCACTTTGCAAATAAATCCTGGGGCCGCCATCGCGGCACATGTGCTGTGCAACTTAAGCTACAAAAATATCTTCATTGTGTCCGACATTGACATTCTGCTTGTCTTTGAATCAGGCCCAAAGTTAAAAATGAGTTCATCTCTGCATCAGTTTACCTACGCAGTAAGTAATTATCACTGCCTTCATAGAATAATATAATAATTAGCATAAAGGGTCTTTTTCTCCTCAGAAACATAGAACAGGTTAATAAGATATGTTTATTAATAGGCAAAATCATGTACAATGCTTCACAGGAAAAAGGAAAAAATGAAAATCTTACAAAATATGAACAGACTTGACATGGGGTGTGGGTAACTTACTCTCTTCTGTGTCTCACAATCCATTTTCAATTTAATAGTTTGCTTAGGGGCAGTACTGGGTCCCAATAACTTTCAGTTGCTCTGAATCTGTCTTTATTAGAACAGTACTGAACTGAGGAACTTAGTTAGACCAAAGAGATGGAATGATGATGGGATGAAGGAGATCTGCGTTCTAGCGGGGTTGGAATTACTCACAACTCCTGTGGTAGGTCTCTCTTTGGCCCTGGGTTCTCCTACAGAAAGAAGTATGTTCTGGTGTGATTTTGACAGTTTCCTTTGAAGTGGCTTATCATAAAAAATATTTTCCACTGAGCATCCACTGTGTTTGAACTTTGAAGACTAGCTCTGGGTCGGTTGACATCTGGCTGTTACCTACTCAAATTCTGTCCATTTATACTCAACATTCCAGACATTAACCTACTGTATTTAGAATTCAATTACTAATTTTGGATCAAAGGACAGGGGGAAGCACAACACAGGGCAAATGGATAATAGATTCACCTTGATACAGTCTGGTCTATTAATTCCTTTAATCATGACATACTGGCCTGAGCTCTATTTATCCCTTGGAGTTGTACACATTCCTGGCCATCTGTCAACACAGTGTGCAAGCTTTGGGGCTCATTCTGAATGGTAAATGAATTATACTTTCAAGCTTCTATCTTCTCAGAATACTTTATTATATTACTGCTTCGCAGTCTCTTTTCCTACTATGGTCTCATGATGACAGTGTTTACATAATTAAACTTCAGCTTGTTTGTATTGATCCTAAAGATACTCATGTAAAAAAGTAATACCTTTCTTATATATCAGCCCTTGTGCAATTCCAGCTTATGAAACTGTCATACAGGAAAATTACAACATGCAATAGATTTAACACACACATACAGTATATATGTACAGTATGAAGGTAATCCAGAAAGTAAAGACGTCTTGCACATTCCCGTCACACAGGTGATGCACCGCCCCCAATTCATGGTCAGACGGTCTCCGTAACCTCTTTTCTAGGTGCTCTGTGAGTGGTGTGTTGTTATAGCTGTTTTTGGCGATGTTGTGTATTGTTATAAATTATAATGAACCCAATGATACAAAAACCGTTCGACTGAAGTTAGGTGTTTTACTCAGTTCTTGCATGTGCAGAAAGTGTGACCTGATAAACTATATCCTCAATTAAAATTAGAGATGTGCAGCGGGCACGTTTTGTGTTTTGGTTTTGGTTCTGGTTCCATGATCGTGTTTTGGATCTGTATTGGTTTTGCCAAAACCACCCTTTTGTGTTTTGGTTTTGGATCTGTATTATTTTTGAAAAAAAACATAAAAACATCTAAAATCACAGAATTTGGGGGTAATTTTGATCCTACGGTATGACTAACCTCAATAACATTCATTTCCACTCATTTTCAGTCTATTCTGAACACCTCACATCTCACAATATTGTTGCACCGAGGTGGCTGGATGACTAAGCTAAGCGACACAAGTGTGCAGCACAAACACCTGGCCCACCTAGGAGTGGCACTGCAGTGTCAGACAGGAGGGCAGATTTAAAAAATAGGCCCCAAACAGCACATGATGCAAAGAAGAAAAATAGGTGCAATGAGGTAGCTGGATGGCTAAGCTAAGCGACACAAATGTGCAGCACAAACACCTGGCCCATCTAGGAGTGGCATTGCAATGCCAGACAGGATTGCACTTAAAAAAACTAGGCCCCAAACAGCACATCATGCAAAGAAGAAAAAGAGGTGCAATGAGGTAGCTGTATGACTCATCTAAGCAACACAAGTGTGCGGCACAAACAACTTGGGCTGGAATTTGCCCAGATATAATACATGCATTGGTGGCACAGGAGAGCGTACCCCTAAACCACACACACACACACACACACACACACACACACACACACACACACACACACACACACACACACACACACAGCAAAGCCTGTAAAATTAATTTGGATAATAATAACAGTTTTATTTGGAGCTATCATAATAATCTGCAGCACAGGCGGGTGTACCCCATGTCACAAAGGGCAAACCCTGTAAAAATTATTTGGATTATAATATACTGTAAGTAATGTATATAACCATTTTATTTGGAGTAAATAATATACAGCACAGGACACTACCACTGGACTTATGGCAGCACAAGACACCACCACTGGACTGATGCAGCACAAGACAGCACCACTGGACTGGACTTATATGGCAGTACCACTGGACTTAAATGGCAGTACCCCAGGACTTGTATGACAGTGTCAGACAGGATGGCACTTTAAACAACTAGTCCTCAAACAGCACATGATGCAAAGAAGGAAAAGAGGTGCAAGATGGAATTGTCCTTGGGCCCTCCCACCCATCCTTATGTTGTATAAACAGGATATGCTCACTTTAACAAACCAATCATTTCAGTGACAGGGTCTGCCACATGACTGTGGCTGAAATGACTGGTTTGTTTGGGCCCCCACCAAAAAAGAAGCAATCAGTCTCTTCTTGCACAAACTGGCTCTACAGAGGCAAGATGTCGACCTCATCGTCCGATTCCTCACCCCTTTCACTGTGTACATCCTCCTCCTCACAGAGTATTAATCCGTCCCCACTGGAATCCACCATCACAGATCCCTGTGTACTTTCTGGACGCAATTGCTGGTAAAGATATTCCTGGAGGAATTTATAATTCATTTTGTGGAAGTAACCTCCTACGCCAATTGCTGACAAAGTTAATGGCTGCACTAAACACTCTTTCGGAGTACACACTGGTGTGGGAGAAACATAGGTAAAATAAAGACAGTTTGTGCAAGGGCATCCAAATTGCCTCTTTTTCCTGCCAGTATACATACGGACTGTCTGACGAGCCTACTTGGATGCTGTCACTCATATAATCGTCCACCATTCTTTCAATGGTGACAGAATCATATGCAGTTACAGTAGACATGTCAGTAATCATTGGCAGGTCCTTCAGTTTGGACCAGATGTCAGCACTCGCTCCTGACTGAACTGCATCACCGCCAGTGGGTGGGCTAGGAAATCTTATCCTTTTCCTCACAGCCCCAGTAGTGGGAGAAAATGAAGGAGGAGCTGTTGACGGGTCACGTTCCGCTAGAGTTGACAATATTCTCACCAGCAGATCTTTGAACCTCTGCAGACTTGTGTCTGCTGGAAAGAGAGATACAATGTAGGCTTTAAACCTAGAATCAAGGCCAAAATGTAGTGCTCTGATTTCAACAGATTGACCATTCTTGAATACTGGCAACGCGAATGAAGGGCTCCATCCACAAGTCCCACATACTTCGCGGAATCACTCCGTCTTAGCTCCTCCTTCAATTTCTCCAGCTGCTTCTGCAAAAGCCTGATGAGGGGAATGACCTGACTCAAGCTGGCAGTGTCTGAACTGACTTCACGTGTGGCAAGTTCGAAGGGTTGGAGAACCTTGCACAAGATGGAAATAATTCTCCACTGCTCTTAAGTCAGGTGCATTTCCCCTCCTTTGCCTATATCGTAGGTGGATTTATAGGCTTGAATTGCCTTTTGCTGTTCCTCCATCCTCTGAAGCATATAGAGTGCTGAATTCCACCTGGTTACCACCTCTTGCTATAGGTGATGGCAGGGCAGGTTCAGGAGTGTTTGTTGGTGCTCCAGTCTTCGGCACGCGGTGGCTGAATGTCAAAAGTGGCCCACAATTTTTCGGGCCACCGACAGCATCTCCTGCACACCCCTGTCATTTTTCAAAAAATTCTGCATCACCAAATTAATTGTATGTGCAAAACATGGGATGTGTTGGAATTTGCCCAGATGTAATGCACGCACAATAGAGAGTCGAAGTGTGGGTAAGCCATTGTGCGATGATGTGCCTCAGTTTCCGTAAGAGGATGTCAGCGTTGTGCCTCTTAAGGAAAGCGGTGATGCATAGCGTAGCCTGCCTAGGAATAAATTGGCGTTTGCGAGATGCTGCTACTGGTGCCACTTCTGTTGTTGCTGCGGGAGGCCAAACATCTACCCAGTGGGGTGTCAGTCATATAGTCCTTAGTCAGCCCTGTTCCACTTATCCACATGTCCATGGTTAAGTGGACAGTGGGTACAACTGCATTTTCTAGGATACTGATGGCACTTTTTCTGATGTCTCTGTACATTCTCGGTATCGCATGCCTAGTGAAGTGGAATCTAGATGGGATTTGGTACCAGGGACACACTACCTTTATCAATTCTCTAAGTCCCACTGAACTAATGGCGGATACTGGACGCACATCTAACACCAATATAGCTGTCAAGGCCTCAGTTATCCACTTTGCAACAGGATGACTGCTGTCATATTTCATCTTCATCGCAAAAGACTGTTGGACAGTCATTTGCTTACTTGAAGTAGTACAAGTGGTCTTCGGACTTCCTCTCTGGGATGACGATCAACTCCCAGCAGCAACAACAGCAGCAGTATGCGTACCACTCAAGGATCCTCCGGAGGAATCCCAGTTAGGAGAAGACTCCTCAGTCTTGCCAGTGACATGGCCTGTAGGACTACTTACATTCCTGACTGATGAGGAACTTGACATTGAGGGAGTTGGTGGTGTATCTTGCAGGAGCTTGGGTACAAGAGGAAGAAGGGATTTAGGTGTCAGTGGACTACTTATGCTCTTATCCAAAGTTTCAGAACTTGACAATGACTACTGATGAATGCGTAGCAGGTAACGTATAAGGGAGGATGTTCCTAGGTGGTTAACATCCTTAGCCCTACTTATTATGGATTGACAGAGGCAACACACGGCTAGACACCTGTTGTCCAAATTTGTGGAGAAATAATTCCACACAGAAGAGGTGGCTTTTTTGGTATTTTGCCCAGGCATCACAATGGCCTTATTCATCCCATGGACAACAACTGTCTTCCCCGGTGCCTCATTTAAAATAAAACACATCACCATCAGAATCCTCATCGTCAACTTCCTCCTCAGCGCCAGCATCCTCATCCTGGTGTACTTCAACAGTGACATCTTTAATTTGAATATCAGAAACTGGACTGTGATTGCTCCTTCCAGCATTTGCAGGGGTCGTGCAAATGGTGGAAGGAGCCACCTCTTCCCGTCCAGTGTTGGTAAGGTCAGGCATCGCAACTGCCGACACATGGGAACTCTCCTTTGGGATTTGTGATGCCATCTTAGAACGCAGTTATTTGCTGTGCTTTTGCCAGCTTAACTCTTATAATTTTTCTAGCGGGAGGATGAGGGCTTCCATCGTCATGTGAAGCTGAACCACTAGTCATGAACATAGGCCAGGGCCTTAGCCGTTCCTTGCCACTCCATGTCGTAAATGGCATATTGGCAAGTTTATGTTTCTCCTCAGACCATTTAAATTTATAATTTTGGGTCTTTTTATTAAACTTTGGCCTTTTTGGATTTGACATGCCCACTACTATTACATTGGGCATCGGCCTTGGCAGACAACGTTGATGGCATTTCATCGTCTATGTCATGACTAGTGGCAGCAGCTTCAGCACTAGGAGGAAGTGTTTCTTGATCTTTCCCTATTTTATCCTCCAAATATTTGTTCTCCATTATTTTTCTAGAGTTATATAACACAATATGCGGCACAGGATAGTGTATCCCTACACAAAACAGGGAAAACCCTGTAAAAATTATTTGGATTAAATATAAATAACCCCTTTAAATGGAGTAAATAATATACAGCACAGTACCACTGAACTTATACGGCAGTACCACTGGAATTATATGGCAGTATCACTGGAATTATCCGCAGTACCACTGGACTTATACGGCAGTACCAATGGATTTATACGCCAGTACCACTGGACTTATGCGCCAGTATCACTGGATTTATATGCCAGTACCACTGTAATTAAACGTCAGTATCACTAGAATTATACGGCAGTACCACTGGACTTATACTGCAGTACCACTGGAAATATACGGCAGTACCACTAGACATATACGGCAGTATCACTGGATTTATATGGCAGTACCACTGGACAAATACGCAGTATCACTGGAATTATATGGCAGTACCACTGGACATATACGGCAGTTTCACTGGATTTGTACGGCAGTATCGCTGGACATATACGGCAGTTTCCCTGGACATATACGGCAGTATCACTGGACTTATACAGCAGTACCACTGGACTTATACAGCAGCACAGGGACACCACCACTGGACTGATGCAGGACAATACAGCACTACTGCAATGGACTGGACTTATACAGCAGCACTGGACATAAGGTAGCAGAGTACACCACCACTGTGACTGGACTGATGCAGCACAAGACACCACCACTGGACTGATGCAGGACAAAACAGCACCACTGCAATGCACTGGACTTATACAGCAGCACTGGACATATGGCAGCAGAGGACACCACCACTGTGACTGGACTGATGCAACACACTGCACCACTGCACTGGACTTATATAGCTACACTGGACATATGGCAGCAGAGGACACCACCACTGTGACTGGACTGGTGCAGCATAAGACACTACACTAGACTGAGCAGCACAATACAGCACAGGAATCACCACCCCACTTTCCCTCCCGCACAGACACTTAGGATGGAGACACGACCTCTCGTTACACTCTCCGGGACTGGAGTGAAAATGGTGGTGACGCGTGGTTCCTTATATGGAATCCAAACCCTGCAAGAATCCGACAGTGGGATGATAACGTTTTGCCTCATTCTGGTTTCTGAGACAGGCGGGAAAACCCGAGCCGGGCTCGGATCCGGGCTTGGGTAGTGAAGTTCGGTAGAGTTTGGTTCTCAGGTAACCGAATCCGCTCATCTCTGTTTAAAACAAGTGTATAGTGATGTGAGAAAGTGGTGTGAAATGTTCAATAATGGACAAACAAATGTGCATGACAAAGATCACAGTACGCCCATCACTTGACACAGTTTTGGTTGGAGTTTTTTGATCATCCACTCTAAAGACCAGATTCTGCTCCAACACATTTTTACTTTTTTGCTATGCTCAAAGAGTTTGTGTGTTGAAAACATTTTGGAAGAGATGATGAGTTGAAGTATGCAGTCAACAACTGGTCAATGGACTGGAGGCATCCTAGTACAACAAGGGGGTGGTCTTCAGTATGCCGACTGTCGGGATCCCGGCGCACAGTATACCGGTGCCGGAATCCCGACAGACCACATACCGACACTTTTTCTCCCTCGAGGGGGTCTACGACCCCTCTGGAGGGAGAATAAAATAGCGTGGTGCACGTAGCGCGCCACAGTGCTCGCAGCGTGGCGAGCGCAGCATGGCGAGCGCAGCGTGGCGAGCACAGCAAGCGCAGCGTGGCGAGCACAGCGAGCGCGCAAGGGGCTCATTTGCGCTCGCCACGCTGTCGGTATGCCGGCGGTTGGGCTCCCGGCGCCGGTATGCTGGTCGCCGGGAGCCCGGCCGCCGGCATATCATACTGCACCCCAACAAGGGGATTCTAAAATTCAGACTGATATGATAAATGCTTAAATGAAGGAGGAGGTTATGTGGATAGTTAAATTACGGTATTTTGGGTTTTAGAAAAATAAAATGCACCTTTTTTTTAACAGCCAATCGGTCTTAATTTTCTGGATTACCCTTGTATTTACTATGTATATATATATATATATATATATATTTATACATACATATATATATATATATATATATATATATTAGTGATGTGCACCGGACATTTTTCGGGTTTTGTGTTTTGGTTTTGGATTCGGTTCCGCGGCCGTGTTTTGGATTCGGACGCGTTTTGGCAAAACCTCCCTGAAATTTTTTGGACGGATTCAGGTGTGTTTTGGATTTGGGTGTTTTTTTACAAAAAACCCTCAAATACAGCATAAATCATAGAATTTGGGGGTCATTTTGATCCCATGGTATTATTAACCTCAATAACCATAATTTCCACTCATTTCCAGTCTATTCTGAACACCTCACACCTCACAATATTATTTTTAGTCCTAAAATTTGCACCAAGGTCGCTGGATGACTAAGCTAAGCGACCCAAGTGGCCGACACAAACACCTGGCCCATCTAGGAGTGGCACTGCAGTGTCAGACAGGATAGCACTTCAAAGCAATAGTCCCCAAAAAGCACATGATGCAAAGAAAAAAAGAGGCGCAATGAGGTAGCTGTGTGACTAAGCTAAGCAACCCAAGTGGCCGACACAAACACCTGGCCCATCTAGGAGTAGCACTGCAATGTCAGACAGGATGACACTTCAATAAAATAGTCCCCAAACAGCACATGATGCAAATAAAAAAAGAGGCGCAATGAGGTAGCTGTGTGACTAAGCTAAGCGACCCAAGTGGGCGACACAAACTACTGGCCCATCTAGGAGTGGCACTGCAGTGTCAGACAGGATGGCACTTCAAAAAAATAGTCCCCAAACAGCACATGATGCAAAGAAAAAAAGAGGCGCAATGAGGTAGCTGTGTGACTAAGCTAAGCGACCCAAGTGGCCGACACAAACACCTGGCCCATCTAGGAGTGGCACTGCAGTGTCAGACAGGATGGTACTTCAAAAAAATAGTCCCCAAACAGCACATGATGCAAAGAAAAAAAGAGGCGCAATGAGGTAGCTGTGTGACTAATCTAAGCGACCCAAGTGGCCGACACAAACACCTGGCCCATCTAGGAGTGGCACTGCAGTGTCAGACAGGATGGTACTTCAAAAAAATAGTCCCCAAACAGCACATGATGCAAAGAAAAAAAGAGGTGCAATGAGGTAGCTGTGTGACTAAGCTAAGCGACCCAAGTGGCCGACACAAACACCTGGCCAATCTAGGAGTGGCACTGCAGTGTCAGACAGGATGGTACTTCAAAAAAATAGTCCCCAAACAGCACATGATGCAAAGAAAAAAAGAGGCGCAATGAGGTAGCTGTGTGACTAAGCTAAGCGACCCAAGTGGCCGACACAAACACCTGGCCCATCTAGGAGTGGCACTGCAGTGTCAGACAGGATAGCACTTCAAAACAATAGTCCCCAAACAGCACATGATGCAAAGAAAAAAAGAGGCGCAATGAGGTAGCTGTGTGACTAAGCTAAGCAACCCAAGTGGCCGACACAAACACCTGGCCCATCTAGGAGTAGCACTGCAATGTCAGACAGGATGGCACTTCAATAAAATAGTCCCCAAACAGCACATGATGCAAATAAAAAAAGAGGCGCAATGAGGTAGCTGTGTGACTAAGCTAAGCGACCCAAGTGGCCGACACAAACAACTGGCCCATCTAGGAGTGGCACTGCAGTGTCAGACAGGATGGCACTTCAAAAAAATAGTCCCCAAACAGCACATGATGCAAAGAAAAAAAGAGGCGCAATGAGGTAGCTGTGTGACTAAGCTAAGCGACCCAAGTGGCCGACACAAACACCAGGCCCATCTAGGAGTGGCACTGCAGTGTCAGACAGGATGGTACTTCAAAAAAATAGTCCCCAAACAGCACATGATGCAAAGAAAAAAAGAGGCGCAATGAGGTAGCTGTGTGACTAAGCTAAGCGACCCAAGTGGCCGACACAAACACCTGGCCCATCTAGGAGTGGCACTGCAGTGTCAGACAGGATGGTACTTCAAAAAAATAGTCCCCAAACAGCACATGATGCAAAGAAAAAAAGAGGCGCAATGAGGTAGCTGTGTGACTAAGCTAAGCGACCCAAGTGGCCGACACAAACACCTGGCCCATCTAGGAGTGGCACTGCAGTGTCAGACAGGATGGCACTTCAAAAAAATAGTCCCCAAACAGCACATGATGCAAAGAAAAAAAGAGGTGCAATGAGGTAGCTGTGTGACTAAGCTAAGCGACCCAAGTGGCCGACACAAACACCTGGCCCATCTAGGAGTGGCACTGCAGTGTCAGGCAGGATGGCACTTCAAAAAAATAGTCCCCAAACAGCATATGATGCAAAGAAAAAAAGAGGCGCAATGAGGTAGCTGTGTGACTAAGCTAAGCGACCCAAGTGGCCGACACAAACACCTGGCCCATCTAGGAGTGGCACTGCAGTGTCAGACAGGATGGTACTTCAAAAAAATAGTCCCCAAACAGCACATGATGCAAAGAAAAAAAGAGGCGCAATGAGGTAGCTGTGTGACTAAGCTAAGCGACCCAAGTGGCCGACACAAACACCTGGCCAATCTAGGAGTGGCACTGCAGTGTCAGACAGGATGGTACTTCAAAAAAATAGTCCCCAAACAGCACATGATGCAAAGAAAAAAAGAGGCGCAAAGAGGTAGCTGTGTGACTAAGCTAAGCGACCCAAGTGGCCGACACAAACACCTGGCCAATCTAGGAGTGGCACTGCAGTGTCAGACAGGATGGCACTTCAAAAAAATAGTCCCCAAACAGCACATGATGCAAAGAAAAAAAGAGGTGCAATGAGGTAGCTGTGTGACTAAGCTAAGCGACCCAAGTGGCCGACACAAACACCAGGCCCATCTAGGAGTGGCACTGCAGTGTCAGGCAGGATGGCACTTCAAAAAAATAGTCCCCAAACAGCATATGATGCAAAGAAAAAAAGAGGCGCAATGAGGTAGCTGTGTGACTAAGCTAAGCGACCCAAGTGGCCGACACAAACACCTGGCCCATCTAGGAGTGGCACTGCAGTGTCAGACAGGATGGTACTTCAAAAAAATAGTCCCCAAACAGCACATGATGCAAAGAAAAAAAGAGGCGCAATGAGGTAGCTGTGTGACTAAGCTAAGCGACCCAAGTGGCCGACACAAACACCTGGCCAATCTAGGAGTGGCACTGCAGTGTCAGACAGGATGGTACTTCAAAAAAATAGTCCCCAAACAGCACATGATGCAAAGAAAAAAAGAGGCACAATGAGGTAGCTGTGTGACTAAGCTAAGCGACCCAAGTGGCCGACACAAACACCTGGCCCATCTAGGAGTGGCACTGCAGTGTCAGACAGGATGGTACTTCAAAAAAATAGTCCCCAAACAGCACATGATGCAAAGAAAAAAAGAGGCGCAATGAGGTAGCTGTGTGACTAAGCTAAGCGACCCAAGTGGCCGACACAAACACCTGGCCCATCTAGGAGTGGCACTGCAGTGTCAGACAGGATGGCACTTCAAAAAAATAGTCCCCAAACAGCACATGATGCAAAGAAAAAAAGAGGTGCAATGAGGTAGCTGTGTGACTAAGCTAAGCGACCCAAGTGGCCGACACAACCACCTGGCCCATCTAGGAGTGGCACTGCAGTGTCAGACAGGATTGCACTTCAAAAAATAGTCCCCAAACTGCAAATGAAGCAAATAAAAAAAGAGGCGCAATGAGGTGCTGTGTGACTAAGCTAAGCGATCCAAGTGGCCGACACAAACACCTGGCCCATCTAGGAGTGGCAGTGCAGTGTCAGTCAGGATTGCACTTCAATAAAATAGTCCTCAAGCAGCACATGATGCAAAGAAAAAAAGAGGCGCAATGAGGTAGCTGTGTGACTAAGCTAAGCGACCCAAGTGGCCGACACAAACACCTGGCCCATCTAGGAGTGGCACTGCAGTGTCAGACAGGATGGTACTTCAAAAAAATAGTCCCCAAACAGCACATGATGCAAAGAAAAAAAGAGGCGCAATGAGGTAGCTGTGTGACTAAGCTAAGCGACCCAAGTGGCCGACACAAACACCTGGCCCATCTAGGAGTGGCACTGCAGTGTCAGACAGGATGGCACTTCAAAAAAATAGTCCCCAAACAGCACATGATGCAAAGAAAAAAAGAGGTGCAATGAGGTAGCTGTGTGACTAAGCTAAGCGACCCAAGTGGCCGACACAAACACCTGGCCCATCTAGGAGTGGCACTGCAGTGTCAGGCAGGATGGCACTTCAAAAAAATAGTCCCCAAACAGCATATGATGCAAAGAAAAAAAGAGGCGCAATGAGGTAGCTGTGTGACTAAGCTAAGCGACCCAAGTGGCCGACACAAACACCTGGCCCATCTAGGAGTGGCACTGCAGTGTCAGACAGGATGGTACTTCAAAAAAATAGTCCCCAAACAGCACATGATGCAAAGAAAAAAAGAGGCGCAATGAGGTAGCTGTGTGACTAAGCTAAGCGACCCAAGTGGCCGACACAAACACCTGGCCCATCTAGGAGTGGCACTGCAGTGTCAGACAGGATGGTACTTCAAAAAAATAGTCCCCAAACAGCACATGATGCAAAGAAAAAAAGAGGCGCAATGAGGTAGCTGTGTGACTAAGCTAAGCGACCCAAGTGGCCGACACAAACACCTGGCCCATCTAGGAGTGGCACTGCAGTGTCAGACAGGATGGCACTTCAAAAAAATAGTCCCCAAACAGCACATGATGCAAAGAAAAAAAGAGGTGCAATGAGGTAGCTGTGTGACTAAGCTAAGCGACCCAAGTGGCCGACACAAACACCTGGCCCATCTAGGAGTGGCACTGCAGTGTCAGGCAGGATGGCACTTCAAAAAAATAGTCCCCAAACAGCATATGATGCAAAGAAAAAAAGAGGCGCAATGAGGTAGCTGTGTGACTAAGCTAAGCGACCCAAGTGGCCGACACAAACACCTGGCCCATCTAGGAGTGGCACTGCAGTGTCAGACAGGATGGTACTTCAAAAAAATAGTCCCCAAACAGCACATGATGCAAAGAAAAAAAGAGGCGCAATGAGGTAGCTGTGTGACTAAGCTAAGCGACCCAAGTGGCCGACACAAACACCTGGCCCATCTAGGAGTGGCACTGCAGTGTCAGACAGGATGGTACTTCAAAAAAATAGTCCCCAAACAGCACATGATGCAAAGAAAAAAAGAGGCGCAATGAGGTAGCTGTGTGACTAAGCTAAGCGACCCAAGTGGCCGACACAAACACCTGGCCCATCTAGGAGTGGCACTGCAGTGTCAGACAGGATGGCACTTCAAAAAAATAGTCCCCAAACAGCACATGATGCAAAGAAAAAAAGAGGCGCAATGAGGTAGCTGTGTGACTAAGCTAAGCGACCCAAGTGGCCGACACAAACACCTGGCCCATCTAGGAGTGGCACTGCAGTGTCAGACAGGATGGCACTTCAAAAAAATAGTCCCCAAACAGCATATGATGCAAAGAAAAAAAGAGGCGCAATGAGGTAGCTGTGTGACTAAGCTAAGCGACCCAAGTGGCCGACACAAACACCTGGCCCATCTAGGAGTGGCACTGCAGTGTCAGACAGGATGGTACTTCAAAAAAATAGTCCCCAAACAGCACATGATGCAAAGAAAAAAAGAGGCGCAATGAGGTAGCTGTGTGACTAAGCTAAGCGACCCAAGTGGCCGACACAAACACCTGGCCAATCTAGGAGTGGCACTGCAGTGTCAGACAGGATGGTACTTCAAAAAAATAGTCCCCAAACAGCACATGATGCAAAGAAAAAAAGAGGCGCAATGAGGTAGCTGTGTGACTAAGCTAAGCGACCCAAGTGGCCGACACAAACACCTGGCCCATCTAGGAGTGGCACTGCAGTGTCAGACAGGATGGTACTTCAAAAAAATAGTCCCCAAACAGCACATGATGCAAAGAAAAAAAGAGACGCAATGAGGTAGCTGTGTGACTAAGCTAAGCGACCCAAGTGGCCGACACAAACACCTGGCCCATCTAGGAGTGGCACTGCAGTGTCAGACAGGATGGCACTTCAAAAAAATAGTCCCCAAACAGCACATGATGCAAAGAAAAAAAGAGGTGCAATGAGGTAGCTGTGTGACTAAGCTAAGCGACCCAAGTGGCCGACACAAACACCTGGCCCATCTAGGAGTGGCACTGCAGTGTCAGACAGGATGGCACTTCAAAAAAATAGTCCCCAAACTGCAAATGAAGCAAATAAAAAAAGAGGCGCAATGAGGTAGCTGTGTGACTAAGCTAAGCGATCCAAGTGGCCGACACAAACACCTGGCCCATCTAGGAGTGGCAGTGCAGTGTCAGTCAGGATTGCACTTCAATAAAATAGTCCTCAAGCAGCACATGATGCAAAGAAAAAAAGAGGCGCAATGAGGTAGCTGTGTGACTAAGCTAAGCGACCCAAGTGGCCGACACAAACACCTGGCCCATCTAGGAGTGGCACTGCAGTGTCAGACAGGAGGGCACTTCAAAAAAATAGTCCCCAAACAGCACATGATGCAAAGAAAAAAAGAGGCGCAATGAGGTAGCTGTGTGACTAAGCTAAGCGACTCAAGTGGCCGACACAAACACCTGGCCCATCTAGGAGTGGCACTGCAGTTTTCTAGCGAGAGGATGAGTGCTTCCATCCTCATGTGAAGCTGAACCACTAGCCATGAACATAGGCCAGTGCCTCAGCCGTTCCTTGCCACTCCGTGTCGTAAATGGCATATTGGCAAGTTTACGCTTCTCCTCAGACGCTTTTAATTTTGATTTTTGGTTCATTTTTCTGAACTTTTGTTTTTTGGATTTTACATGCTCTCTACTATGATATTGGGCATCGGCCTTGGCAGACGACGTTGATGGCATTTCATCGTCTCGGCCATGACTAGTGGCAGCAGCTTCAGCACGAGGTGGAAGTGGATCTTGATCTTTCCCTATTTTACCCTCCACATTTTTGTTCTCCATTTTTTAATGTGTGGAGTCATATGCCAGTATCAATAGCAATGGCCTACTACTATATATACTGTGCACAACTGAAATGCACCACAGGTATGGATGGATAGTATACTTTACGACACAGAGGTAGGTAGAGCAGTGGCCTACTGTACAGTACTGCTATATATTATATACTGGTGGTCAGCAAACTGTGCAAAACTGAAATGCACCACAGGTATGGATGGATAGTATGCTTGACGACACAGAGGTAGGTAGAGCAGTGGCCTTCTGTACCGTACTGCTATATATTATATACTGGTGGTCAGAAAACTGTGCAAAACTGAAATGCACCACAGCTATGGATGGATAGTATACTTGACGACACAGAGGTAGGTAGAGCAGTGGCCTTCTGTACCGTACTGCTATATCTTATATACTGGTGGTCAGAAAACTGTGCAAAACTGAAATGCACCACAGGTATGGATGGATAGTATACTTGACGACACAGAGGTAGGTAGAGCAGTGGCCTACTGTACCGTACTGCTATATATTATATACTGGTGGTCAGCAAACTGTGCAAAACTGAAATGCACCACAGGTATGGATGGATAGTATACTTGACTACACAGAGGTAGGTAGAGCAGTGGACTACTGTACCGTACTGCTATATATTATATACTGGTGGTCAGCAAAATTATACACTGTACTCCTACTTTATACTACAATGCAGCACAGATATGGAGCATTTTTCAGGCAGAGAACGTATAAAACTGGTGGTCACTGGTCAGCAAAACTCTGCACTGTACTCCTGTATAATACTGGTGATCCCCAGTCCCCACAATAAAGCAGTGAGAGCACAGATATATGCAGCACACTGAGCACAGATATGAAGCGTTTTTCAGGCAGAGAATATATAATACTGGTGGTCACTGGTCAGCAAAACTCTCCACTGTACTCCTCCTATATATTTTACTACTGGTCCCCAGTCCCCACAATAAAGCAGTGTGAGCACAGATATATGCAGCACACTGAGCACAGATATGGAGCATTTTTCAGGCAGAGAACGTATAATACTGGTGGTCACTGGTCAGCAAAACTCTGCACTGTACTCCTCCTATATAATACTGCTGGTCCCCAGTCCCCACAATAAAGCAGTGAGCACAGATATTTGCAGCCACCTGAATAAAACTGAGAGGACGCCAACCACATCCTCTCACTATCATTTCCAATGCACGAGTGAAAAATGGCGGCGACGCGCGGCTCCTTATATAGAATCCGAATCCCGCGAGAATCCGACAGCGGGATGATGAGGTTCGGGTGCGCTCGGGTTAACCGAGCAAGGCGGGAAGATTCGAATCTGCCTTGGAACCGTGTAAAATGGGTGAAGTTCGGGGGGGTTTGGATTCCTACGAACCGAACCCGCTCATCACTAATATATATACACTGCTCAAAAAAATAAAGGGAACACTAAAATAACACATCCTAGATCTGAATGAATGAAATATTCTTATTAAATACTTTGTTCTTTACATAGTTGAATGTGCTGACAACAAAATCACATAAAAATGATCAATGGAAATCAAATTTATTAACCCATGGAGGTCTGGATTTGGAGTCACCCTCAAAATTAAAGTGGAAAAACACACTACAGGCTGATCCAACTTTGATGTAATGTCCTTAAAACAAGTCAAAATGAGGCTCAGTAGTGTGTGTGGCCTCCACGTGCCTGTATGACCTCCCTACAACCCACACAAGTGGCTCAGGTAGTGCAGCTCATCCAGGATGGCAAATCAATGTGAGCTGTGGCAAGAAGGTTTGCTGTGTCTGTCAGCGTAGTGTCCAGAGCATGGAGGCGCTACCAGGAGACAGGCCAGTACATCAGGAGACGTGGAGGAGGCCGTAGGAGGGCAACAACCCAGCAGCAGGACCGCTACCTCCGCCTTTGTGCAGGGAGGAACAGGAGGAGCCCTGCCAGAGCCCTGCAAAATGACCTCCAGCAAGCCCCAAATGTGCATGTGTCTACTCAAACGATCAGAAACAGACTCCATGAGGGTGGTATGAGGGCCCGACGTCCACAGGTGGGGGTTGTGCTTACAGCCCAACACCGTGCAGGACGTTTGGCATTTGCCAGAGAACACCAAGATTGACATATTCGCCACTGGCGCCCTGTGCTCTTCACAGATGAAAGCAGGTTCTCACTGAGCACATGTGACAGACGTGACAGAGTCTGGAGATGCCAAGGAGAATGTTCTGCTGCCTGCAACATCCTCCAGAATGACCGGTTTGGCAGTGGGTCAGTAATGGTGTGGGGTGGCTTTTCTTTGGGGGGCTGCACAGCCCTCCATGTGCTCGCCAGAGGTAGCCTGACTGCCATTAGGTACCGAGATGAGATCCTCAGACCCCTTGTGAGACCATATGCTGGTGCGGTTGGCCCTGGGTTCCTCCTAATGCAAGACAATGCTAGACCTGATGTGGCTGGAGTGTGTCAGCAGTTCCTGCAAGATGAAGGCATTGATGCTATGGACTGGCCCGCCCGTTCCCCAGACCTGAATCCAATTGAGCACATCTGGGACATCATGTCTCGCTCCATCATGTCTCGTTGCACCACAGACTGTCCAGGAGTTGGCAAATGCTTTAGTCCAGGTCTGGGAGGAGATCCCTCTGGAGACCATCCACCACCTCATCAGGAGCATGCCCAGGCATTGTAGGAAGGTCATACAGGCACGTGGAGGCCACACACACTACTGAGCCTCATTTTGACTTGTTTTAAGGACATTACATCAAAGTTGGATCAGCCTGTAGTGTATTTTTCCACTTTCATTTTGAGGGTGACTCCAAATTCAGACCTCCATGGGTTAATAAATTTGATTTCCATTGATAATTTTTGTGTGATTTTGTTGTCAGCACATTCAACTATGTAAAGAACAAAGTATTTAATAAGAATATTTCATTCATTCAGATCTAGGATGTGCTATTTTAGTGTTCCCTTTATTTTTTTGAGCAGTGTGTATATATATATATATATATATATATATAACAAAGGGGGGATAGGGGTATAAGCGACTTACAGTGTCTAATATGTAGATAAAAGTGAAGAATATCGCAGGATACGGTTTAGAAAAAAATTAACAATATATTTATTTATAATTTAAAACATAGTGATTGGATAAAAAATATAAGGTAAAAGCTTAAAAAATACCAAAGAGAATAGATAAAAATGTATAATTTAGCTAGAACCCAGAATCACATAAAACCAGTATAAGCAATATAATACTGATAAAAGCTATTTTAAGATAAGAGAGTGATGCTTATCTTTAAAAATGGAGAGTCAGTAGAGGTACACCCAACACGTTTCATCCATCAGACTTCATCAAGGGGTATATACATATATATATATATATATATATATATATATAAAAAAATAAAAAACAGTTTCCCAAGTGCGCTAAATAAGACTGTATCTGCAATGATTCTTCCAGTGTTGTTTCCATAAGTCAGAATTGAATACTGTAGAAGATTTGTATCTGGGAACCTGTAACGGACACCCCTCACCAAGATGGTCATCCAAACAAGAGGCTCAAGGCCAATTAGTAAAAATTGTTTTAATAACACATGTTTAAACAAATACACTTTTCACATAAAATTCCTCATATAGTGTTCACAAAGATGAGTTTAAAATGATTACAATAAAGGATAACCAGTATGTTCGTTGTGTGGTCTTTAACTCTAGATACTCTCTCACCTTTTTCAAGGTGCGAGCTTAAGAGGGAGTATCTTCACAAACTATGCTGAAAACTCCTGACTGACAAACCCAATGCCAGAATCTCTCAGGATCCATTCTGTGAGTTTTATTGAGGAGGTTTTCATTGCGTTGTGATTGTCAAATCAGCTTTATACTTTTTGAAGTATTTTTTCCTAGAAGTATTCTATATACGGGCTAATACCTGAATCAGAAATAGTCCTGATTGTAAGATCTGGATATCTTATTCAGGCAGTGCGTCAAAATCTGACTGCCAGTATTTTTAAAGGGAACCTCAATCAATAGTTCCTATAAGAAGCTCCACAAAGGAGTCCCGAATAATTATCTTTAAGGCAACATTTTATATCTAGGACCATTAGGATTCCTAAAAGGAACCACCAACAAAGCTCCTATCAGGAGCGAACTTAAGAGAATCCTTTTTTATCACTATATCCAAGGTTGTGATTCTCCACACACAAATCTATTAATGGCAAATAAGCCTGTTTTATATATTTGTTACCCCTGATGAAGTCGATAAGACGAAACGTGTTGGGTTTGTCAGTCAGGAGTTTCAAGCATAGTTTGTGAAGATACTCCCTCTTAAGCTCGCACCTTGAAAAAGGTGAGGGAGTATCTAGAGTTAAAGACCACACAACGAACATACTGGTTATCCTTTATTGTCATCATTTTAAACACATCTTTGTGAACTCTATATGAGGAATTTTATGTGAAAACTGTATTTGTTTTAACATGTGTTATTAAAAATTTTTTTACTAATTGGCTTTGGGCCTCTTGTCTGGGTGACCATCTTGGTGAGGGGTGTCCGTTACAGGTTCCCAGATAAAAATCTTCTCCAGTATTCAATTCTGACTTATGGAAACAACACTGGAAGAATCATTGTAGATACAGTCTTATTTAGCGCACTTGGGAAACTGTTTTTTTATTCTGTATGCTATTGAGGTCCTCCAACAGGGACCTCTCCCGTTGTGCTGCTTTGAACTTGGCGCAAGATAAAGATACTGTTGTGTTTCATATATACTGTATATATATTTTTCAAATTTTAATAAATTGATCCTCACAAATTAAGACGGAGGTATCTTAAACTTTTAAGTAAGTTATCTTATGAGTACTTATTAGCATTTGCTCTATTATTCATGGATGGACTAGTGACTTTGTGTAAGTACTTTTTAGAATTGTCATACAAACCTGTATTAGTAAATGGTCTAAGGACCTGAAGATTTTTATGAATGTCAATTTTGGCGTTTATAGGTATGTACCTGCATGAAACAATAAGAAACTGCACTAAATGGTTGTAATTGTAGGCATGTTCTGTTATTTGTAATGAAATTTATGCCTTTTGCCTAATCTAAGGCTACCATCTGATGTTCTCATTTCTCCTCATTCAATCAATTATGAACTTTGTATTTGTTAGATTTAATCTTCTATTTACTGCATTGATTGATATATATATATATATATATATATATATGTCTTCACCAGCTGTATTGATCATCCCTCTGAAGAAGTCCGCTAAGGATGAAACGTGTCAGGGTGGAAGAGAGAATATTTACCCTTCATTTTATCATCTGACACTCATCAATGTTAAGTGTTTGTGAAAGGGTCATCTCTTTTAGCAATATGTGCTTTTAATAAATTGTTATTATTTATTTATTGATGTGGTCAATTGCTTTGCTGGTCAAGTAAAGCAGTGATTATCAGCGCCATCTGATACATTTTTTGGAGGTAGTTTGGTTTGGTCCTAGCTAACAGTAGGACTGTTTCAGAAGGCAGCTATTTTACAGAGCAGGATAAGGGTGTTCTTAGTATATATATATATATATATATATATATATACATATATATATGCAATGTAAGCAATGTGCACATCACTCCAGGAATAATTAAAAATTATTTTATTGCATGATGGATTGTAACCACTTCATGCAATAAAAGGATTTTTAATAATTCCTAAACTGACGTGCACATAAATTGCAGTAGCAGAATATATATATATATATATATATATATATATATATACATACTTACATACTCTACACATACTCACACACATACAACACACACAGATTAATGTTTCAATCCTTCATGGAGCAAAGGAGACAGTTTATGCTGTGAAAACAAAATGAAAATGAAACAAAACAAGCGGGAGATTGATTTGAAGGAATGTGTTGAGTGTGAGGAATGAGAACATCCATTATGTAACCACGTCCTGATTTGAATAGGTCTTATTCATAGGTCGCAATGATTTCTCATCTCTGAGGCGTGAGTCAGTTTGAATGACAGGAGTGGCCTTGAGTGTGTGAATAATTGTCTGCTAAGCTGCAATTTGTTTAATAAGCAAGACGTATGCAACCATCCACAATAAAGCAGGTCACTCATGCTCGGTATTAGAGTCTTCCGCTCTGTGTGGATAAAAGCATATCTTCAGGGTTAGTCACTTCCAAGGGTGTGTATTGAGTGTAAATATCCCATTTCTTATCCAAGGATTCTGATGAAAGTTCTGTCACTTACATGCTTTCTACAAGCCATATTGTCATCGGCACTTCAGCACTGTTTTATATCGGAATTATCACATCATTTACGGCAAATGCATAACATGTGGTTTTTGTGATTAACCTGTAATCTAGGGATAAAATTGGTTGTATCAAAGATGAAATTGTAAGATTGATACTCACAATGTAAGTACTGCACAAAGAAATATTTTGTACAGTAGCACTAGCAATTAACCTCGAGTGCCACAAGCATATATACGATGACAATAGAGATGCATTCTCTGTACATATATGTTATTTTCATTAAGAGCTAATAAATATTTAAAACCAAGTGTCCCATTGAGGGAGGCTAAATCACACGCAAAGCCAATGTTCACAGAGTTGAGATATTTTTTTTCTCGCTTTTGCGCATGCCTAAAAACTCAAATGGCACCTATGTTACCCTGTGTGTATGTACAGAGCAGTAGTAAAAATTGAGGTGCACAGTGGGGTTAATTTAATAAGGTGGGAGTTTTTTTTTAGAACTGGTCATGTTCCTCATAGCAACCAATCAGATTCTATTTAACATTTATCTAGCTGGTTCTAGAAGATAATAGAATCTGATTGTTTGCTATGGGAAACATCACTAGTTCTAAAGCAACTCCCACCTTAGTAAATCTACCCTAGTCTGTAAATTGTATTGGAGATGTTTCTGTTGGTTCCGGGCAGTGACTGGCTATGCAGATGCATGGAGACATACAGCATATATCGGTATGTTATGGGAGTGCCACGAGCATATAACTGAACTGGCTGCAAGAATCTACACCCAGCATGGGGCTGGAGAATTTTTTGGTATCTGGTCTTTAGGTTGACACTGTCTAGGTCAACAGTCATTAGGTCGATGACTGAAGGTTGACAGTAAGTAGATCGACACTAACTGAAGGTCAACACGTGACTAGGTCGACAGGCATGGAAGGTTGACATGGGAAAGGTTGACACACAAAAGGTCAACAGTTTTCATTTTTTGGGGTGGTTTCAGGACCTTTTCATACCTCCTATATCTAAGTGGGCATAGAGTTGGTTACAAACCTTGTGGTGAGCCTAGTGAGCCACCGTACCTGAAGCGTGGCGAGCGAAGTAAACCCTATGAGGGGATCCATTTCAACTGTCAGTGGTCCCAGATGGAAATTCGGGTCAAGTAACCCCAAAACTCCCCCAAAAACATTGTCAACCTTTTGTGTATCGACCTTACCAAGAGTCGACCTAATGACCATGACAACCTTCCATACCTGTCGACCTAGTCATGTGTTGACCTTCAGTCACTGTCGACCTACTTACTGTTGACCTTTAGTGGTCAACATAGAGACTGTCAACCTAAACAGGGTTGACCCAATGATCCACTCCTGGAAGTTTTGATGGTGTGAAAGTTGATTACAACTAAAGACTTGCTAAGCAGGATTGTAGAGTCTTAAGATACTCAGAGTGGGTGTCTCAGTCCTTGCATATACAGATGCACACTTGTTCCCTAGTGTTAGCATAAAGTCACAGATGTGACTATGGCAAAAGAAGCTAAAGCTGTGGTAGCAGTGTGCATCTCAGAATCAGGCCCTGAATGGTTTCTAAAATAAATAAGGACCATTGAAATGTAGAGTAGATACTGGTATAACTATTACCCGAGAAGGACATGTGGCTGCTATGGGATCTGTTGCTGACTGTGGCTAATAAGTATTTGTCTATCTTCTCAGGAAGCAGGGGGCAGTGCATGCACAGTACTGCTACAGTTCCTAAAAGCCCAAGCAGCACTGTATATGTGCGGGTCCAAACACACACCCAGTGGAGAAAAGCAGTTGTCTTAAGCATGATCAGTATTGCTGCCCCATCCCCCACCTCCCACACACACATAGACACTTTTCCTTTGGGGTCCTATAATGTCCCTGAAAGAAGCACTATTTGCAATGCATGCCATTTATCACTGCTTACTTTTAAGTAATACAAGTTCACTTGCTCTTACCTATAAAGGTTCTGAGCAAAGCTGAGACACGACATAGGCCCTCATTCCGAGTTGTTCGCTCGTTATTTTTCATCGCATCGCAGCGATTTTCCGCAAACTGCGCATGCGCAATGTTTGCACTGCGGCTGCGCCAAGTAAATTTGCTAAGAAGTTTGGTATTTTACTCACTGCATTACGAGGTTTTTTCTTCTTTCTGGTGATCGTTGTGTGATTGACAGGAAGTGGGTGTTTCTGGGCGGAAACTGGCCGTTTTATGGGAGAGTGTGAAAAAACGCTGCCATTTCTGGGAAAAACGCGGGAGTGGCTGGGCGAACGCTGGGTGTGTTTGTGACGTCAAACCAGGAACGAAACTGACTGAACTGATCGCAGTGGCAGAGTAAGTGTCGAGCTACTCAGAAACTGCTTAGAAATTTCTATTCACAATTTTGAGTATCTTTCGCTCGCAATTTTGCTAAGCTAAGATTCACTCCCAGTAGGCGGCGGCTTAGTGTGTGCAATGCTGCTAAAAGCAGCTTGCAAGCGAACAACTCGGAATGAGGGCCATAGGGTATCCTCCTAACCATCTTTATGAATGTGTTTCCTGGAGTTTGGACTCTGGTCATACTGTATTAATAACCCCTTTAAATGGAGTAAATAATATACACCACAGGACAGTACCACTGGACTTATATGGCAGTACCACTGGAATTATATGGCAGTATCACTGGAATTATCCGCAGTACCACTGGACTTATACGGCAGTACCACTGGATTTATATGCCAGTACCACTGGACTTATGCGCCAGTATCACTGGATTTATACGCCAGTACCACTGGAATTAAACATCAGTATCACTAGAATTATACGACAGTACCACTGGACTTATACTGCAGTACCACTGGAATTATACGGCAGTACCACTAGACATATACGGTAGTATCACTGGATTTATATGGCAGTACCACTGGACATATACGCAGTATCACTGGAATTATATAGGGTTGTGAGTGGTAGAGTATTGATGCTTTGTGAGTAATTGTGGGATGTAATGATATCTGGCCTAATTCATGTTCATACACAATTGAGATTATGGTTTTCTAGGTTATAGAACTGCTAATTTTGCAATTGAAGCTGCCAACTAATTTGTAATTGCGTACACATTGGCAGACTCTATACAATAATGAGGAACATCGACTGCTAGAGTAGGCCTATGGCTACGTAGTTTGGACATAGTAGTAGTGACATAGGCTCCATGGTTTTGTACACACAAGCTCACAGCCGACTGCAGATACATGCCCTAAAAATGGGTTGGGTACGGGATCCCGGTGGTCGGAATCCTGACGGTCAAAATACAGATGCCGGAATCCTGACCGTCAGAATGCTGGCAGGGTCCCAAATCAAGATACTGTATAAAACCGACAATGCTAGATAGAGAGTATATTGAATATGTAATAACAAATAAAGCACACAGAGTACAAATTAAAAAGCACGATAAAAGTGATGCAATAAACTGTATCAATGTAGTCCCTAAAATATTACAAATAGAGTTGGCACATTGTTAATCTCAGTTTGTATTAGATTAAGATATTCTCACCAAGAGAATAATTCAGTAACTCGCATCTGAGTCTATTGCATTCATTAAAGAGTAGTGTAATAATTCCTGTACACCTGGGAATTGTCAGGTCATGTTATCCAGCTATCCAAATAAGCACATATGACAATCGTTTTGTGGTTCCTTATCCGTAATACACTGCATCCTTAGAGTCTTTATTGCTCCAGTGGGTATAGGTTCCTATATATTGATATGAGCATGGCAATATGTGGCACTTAGAATACCTGATGATACCGTAGTGTCTGCGGTATATATATATCCAATGCTGTATGATGCCAGATTCAGCAATGTACGGCACCAATGCTACCCGATATTATGTTGCACGAGTAAGGGTATACCTAGTGCTGAGAAGCAGTCAATACACCTCCGGGTGGCTGGAGTTTTACCTATATTATCTCGCCGCGCTGTAGATGGAAAGCCAGGAGGATCCAACACGCTGCTGAGTCCCAGGCATGTGTCAGGAAAATAACATACTGTAGGCAGAGACTGAATATGTTTTGTCATGCTCTTATGGCTTTCTCAAAGGTATACCCTGTTAACGCCTCCGAATGGTCACTTCCTGTCAATCACTTCTCCATGAAATCCTCATTGCAAGTGAGATCACAGCGGTACATTGATGCATGCACATTGCAATCGCAGTTCATGTGCAGTATGCTGATAATCACTCCGTTGCGTAAATATCGCCCATTGCGTACAAACATGACATAGCCCATTGTGGATATTTATTTTATGTAGGTGCTGGTGGGTATACTGAAATGTGGGCTGGAAAGTCTTACAGTTATTTGGATGTACAGTATTATTGGAATAGGAGTTTGGGAGTTATTACAGCAGACTGGTGGGGATCCGGCATAGACGTGTACCCTTATTATCAGGTCATATATCAAACAATGAATGAAACCAACATATTATAATATATCCCACTTCTGAATGGGTGAATAATAACCCAATTGGTGGTGCTCCCTGAGAGTCAAATAATATAACTGAACGAAAGATAGAGAAGTAAACTCTCTTTGTTGGGGCACTCTTTTGTAGTTAAAATCGTATTCTTTATTAAATATCACCTAAAAATGACAGACATGCCATTACTTGGTTCACAAAGGTCAAGTTGATCAATCAAAGATACAAAACTATAAGTTACATTCCTTGATGTGGATACAGTTGTGGGCATTATAATGCTCCTATTGGTAGTACTGTGGATAGTCCTGGTGTAGACTCCTGTCCTTTAATGCAAGATATTACAGGTTGAGTATCCCATATCCAAATATTCAGAAATACGGAATATTCCGAAATACGGAATTTTTGGAGTGAGAGTGAGATAGTGAAACTTTTGTTTTCTGATGGCTCAATATACAGAAACTTTGTTTAATACACAAAGCTATTAAAAATATTGTATTACATGACTTTCAGGCTGTGTGTATAAGGTGTATATGAAATATAAATTAATTGTGTGAATGTACACACAATTTGTTTAATGCACAAAATTATAAAAAATATTGGCTAGAATGACCTCCAGGCTGTGTGTATGAGGTGTATATGAAACATAAATGTATTCTGTGCTTAGATTTGGGCCCCAACGCCTTGATATCTCATTTTGGTATACAATTATTCCAAAATACGGAAAAATCCGATATCCAAAATACTTCTGGTCCCAAGCATTTTGGATAAGAGATACTCAACCTGTAATACAAAATATTGATACACTGGTATAGATATCACTATAAATATAGAAACATATATAAATGTATGTATAAATGAATGTTACCAATTATCTATATGACCTCATCTCTAGACAATAAATTGTCCTTCAATCATATATCTGCTAATCTGTTTTTAATCAACAATGTATACAAGTGTTATTTTTAATGGTGATTGAGGCACTATTGATGAGGTTTATTAAAGTCTGTATCACAGTTTATGCTATTTTCAAAATTTCCATTTATTTTGTATATGCAGCTGTAGAGGGGAGAAAAAAAGCTCATACGACCTCACCTTGGCTCCTACTGCCTCCCTGTGTGTCGGGTTAAGACATTGAACAGGAAGGTGAGGGTGCACAAGGAAAGGTCAGAGATGAGAGATGTATAGCTGCAGAGTGAGAGATCTGCTTTAGACAGTAAGCGTCCTCCCAACCCTGTTAGGTATACCAGTGCAGAGAAGAGTGGAGAAAACCGCACAATGAGAATCCCCCAGAATTAAGCCTTAATAGGTCAAGAGTGAATATTTGCATAAAAATTAGAACCCCTAACTAGAAATGAATACTGCAATGTCTCAGTCAGCTCACATAAAGTGTGTTTGGAATAGGTACACTGTCTTATGTCACAAGTGGGTTACCATCCCTGATGAGATTGTGTCCATACGTACAATACTATTTAGCTACACAAAATTAGCAGAGTAAGTTATAATACAATGAGAAGGAGAAAACATCCTGGGGTCTACCTCTATTCAATGTGGTTGCGATTGCATTGCGGAGCAGAGCCAAACATGCTGGGCTGCCTTGCCCTAAGTTGGGCGGCCCCCAGCATGTGAGTAGTATGGTCGCAGATTTTGCTGTGATAGCAAAATCTGCAACCAAATCTGAATAACCCCCACAATAATCTTGGTGGTACAGATTTATTTAAAAAATGTCAGGGACAGGCAGGAAATGCTGTCTGTGGCCCAAAAAATTTTGGGACATTTTTGACATTCAGAAACAGCATGTACAGATTGCAGCTGCCGGAAGAACAGTTCAAATTTCCATTCAAACAAATGATGCAAAAAGTAGTAACAAGGTGGAATTCCATCCTTTATATGTTTCAGCAAATGGTGGAACAGCAGCAAACCATCCAAGCGTCCCAACAAGACATGATAGGGAGTGGAAGGGGAATGTACCTTAGTACAGTACAGTAGAGAATTCTTTCCATTTTATGCAAGGTACTGAAACTATTCGAAGTAGTAACCTATGAAGTCAGTTCAGACAGTGCCAGCTTGAGTCAGGTGCTTCCCTTATATACGATGCCCAAAAAAAGGTTTTTCACTTGCGCCAAACGACTGCAGCCAGGTCCTATTTCAGAGCCACACCAAAGCTCCTATACAACTTTTACAATAAACATGAAACAAAACTACGGCACTGTCCAATTCAGGTAAAAAAGGTATCCGATCTTTTCCAGACCGGATAATTCAACAATACATAAGACTTCAGATCAGCGACTCCAAGAATCTTCTTACAACCACGGTGAGATCATGTAAAGAATAAAAGGTAAGAATATGTGAAAATGCCTTCTGGCTGAATGTCTGTTGAATAGAGACCTTTCAGGCACTGACCTTAAAATAGTGCCCTATATGCACTGAAAGGTTTCTTTATATATCTCTCCTATAGACCTTCATTCTTCTTCTAAGAAAAGCAGCAAATATTCATGTAGGATGTACACTGCAAATAGAGACCTGTCAGGCACTGACCTTAGATTGGTGCCCTATGTGCACTGAAAGGTTTCTTTGCACAGGTAGCCCACCGATCTCCCTTATTCTTCAGAAATAGGCAGCAGAAAAATATGTAGACTGACCTTCATATAGTTCCCTATGTTCCCATAAAGGTTTCTTTGGGTTGATCCTATTCAAACATATAGGTTCGTATCCTTGTACAACTTCAACCCCTCATATCGTAAAACATTGAGGCAAAAAGATATATATGAAAATTTTATATGAACATTTTAATTGGTTATAAAACCTTAAAATACTAACACCAGGTGGTTGCATAAAAAACCAAAAGGGAAAAAATATATAAATTATAACCCTTTTACTGAGGACATATATCATTGGTTGGTGGGGAAGGCTGTAAAGCAAAAAGAAAACTCCCAAATCCGGATCTTCAGGAGGATCTTTAGGCCAACACGTACAGGACAAAGATTATAAATATACCAACCAACCATAGAGAATGTCCTCAGTCAAACTTTCATAATACACTGACGCATTTCGGATCACATTCCTTTCTCAAAGTGCCTTTATATGTCTCAGCAAATGGTGGAACAGCAGCAAACCATCCAAGCATACGCAACAAGACATGACAGGGAGTGGAAGGGGAATGTACCTTACTACAGTACAGTAGAGAATTCTTTCCATTTTATGCAAGGTACTGAAACCATTCAAAGTAGTAACCTATGAAGTCAGTTCAGACAGTGGCAGCTTGAGTCAGGTGCTTCCCTTATATAGACTAAAATAGACTAATGGAATGAGAAGATGAAATTAAGCAATTTCACTAAGTACTGTATGTTGGACTTGTAGATCAAGGTCTTCAGTTTCTTCACCAGGACCAAAGGGCTGTCAATATTTTGAAATCAGATCACTACATTTTGGTGGCTGTGCTTGATCCCAGGTTTGATCCCACATTTAATTTGTATGTAACTTTTTTCTTTCCAACTAACACAAATCTTAATAGATACAAAGAGCTCTTTGTGAGCAAGTTGGCAGCTCAAGTGGCACATGACAACAATGTCTCCTCTTTTTACTGCAACTACTGTTACTAGGAAAAAACTTAGGTTTCTCAAGAAACCACTGGTCATGAGGATGAGTCAACTAAGTGCACCAGAGTGACACAACATTTTAGCATCTGGTCAGCTCTCAAATAATTGCCCAACATTAGTGACACATCAATCTGATGTAGCAACTATCCATAGAATGGTGGAGGATTATTTTTATGACAGTGTACAAATAAGCATGTCATACAGTCCCTTTCAATACATGGAGGAGAAATGGGCTATTTGTATCCCATTGTACAAACTTGGTTTGGTGTACTTAGGGCCTAATTCAATGTTGATTGCAAAACATTTTCCTCTAATGGGCAAAACCATGTGCACTGCAGATGGGGCAGATATAACATGTGCAGGGAGAGTCAGATTTGGGTGGGGTGTGTTCAAACAGAAATCTAAATTGCAGAGTAAAAATAAATCAGCCAGTATTTACCCTGCACAGAAACAATATTACCCACCAAACTCTAACTCTCTCTGCACATGTTATATCTGCCCTACCTGCAGTGCACATGGTTTTGCCCATTAGAGGAAAAAGTTGTTTTGCAATCAACCTTGAATTAGGCCTTTAGAACTTTATTTAGCTTCAGCTGCAGTTTTCCTATTTTAGCAAAACTGCAACTGGCTGTGATTGCATACTGGGGGCTGCTCAGCACAGGGCAAGGCTGCCAGGCATGCAGATGCCCGGCAGCGATGCAATTACACTGATGAATTGTGGATGCCCCTTGCCTCTGCAGTCTGGCTGCAAAGGTGAAGAGCAGCCATGTTTTCATTTGTAGCAGCCGCATGTGACGTTGCTCGGTCATCCCAAAGACGGCACCGCCCTCATTTTCCCAGCAATGCCCATGCGCCTCCCGCTGCTGTCATTCATGTTGTACTCACATCCTTCCAGGATGCAACCACATATTCCAATCTGCACATTGCAGCTGATGCGTGTGCACACTACAGCATAGGTCGGGGCAACTCATATCTAACCCAAGCTGAATAAGCTGCCCAACCTCCAGTGTGTACTCAAAAAGAGTTTTCAGTAATGCCAGGAACCTTGTGAATGATCGGCGTAGGAAAAGCTGATGTTCATAAAAATGAACTACAAATTCCATGAGGAAGACCTTTCCCACCAATTACTTCAAAGAACAGAGACGTCTGTAAGAGTGGATTCCAGCAGGGATGAGTTAGTATTGTGTAATGATGATGTTAACACTGATGAGGATATGGATGATAATGACAATATCTTCCCACTGTAGTAACAAAGATATACTGTTAGCTGCATTAAGCCCATTGGTAGCTTGTTATGTGGGGGTTCAAACAAACCAAGCAGTTCAGCCACAAAAGTGGCAGTCCCTATCGCTGAAGTGCTTGGTTTGCTATACTGTGCATGTCCTTTTTAATCTCCAACATAAAAAAGGACATGCACAGTTTCATCTTGCACCAATTTTATGTGTAGAATGTAAGCTCTCACAAGCAGGGTCATCAACCCTCATGTGCTTATCCTTCGCTTACTTAAGCCGTCTTCAATGGCACCTTTATTGTCTTCAAATGAAAGTCATTAGTTTCCTGTTTTCAATATTTTGTTTATATACTCGCTGTGGATCCCTTGTGGCACCATATAAATAAAGGATAATAATTGTGTCATAGATATGCTATAAACTGCCGTGTGTTTGTGCGACTGCTTTGTCATTTAGTAACCGGACAGATCGCTGCAGCGTTTGGCCAATATTGGTGAAAACAATATTATGAGATGTGGGGTGGTCAAAATTGTCTGGAAATAACTATAAATTAATGGTATTGAAGTTAATAATATTGTAGGAACACAAATAGGTCCAAATTACATGATTTAGCCAGTTTTTAGCATTTTGTTAAAAAAATACAGAATCAAAACACTTGAGGGTGGCTTTGTCAAATTTGAACCAAAACACAAAATCAATACAGATCTGAAACCAAAATACAAGTGTGGCACACATCTAGAATTTAGATACACTAAAGTAGAGTTTGTTAAGTGAAGAGTTAAGGCTAAAATGGCAAAAGGAAGGAGAGCTAGAAGGCAAACTAGAGGAGGCTACCCATTTTATCAAGACTACCTTGAGTATGAGGAGCAACTTTTTAATATATTGCCTACTGAAATCATATCTGGGGTGAATGTCCACAACACGTATGAGCCATGCTAGTAATATGTGAAAAGCATACATACACCACTGAAAACATATGTTACACATTAATTAATGTAGCTTACACATTCATAAATAACTACAGTACATGCTGTTGTATTACATTACTCAATTTATGTTGAGAAACTGTATGCTTCTCCTGTATGTTGGAAAAATCAATCATAAAATAAACCTTCTCAGAGAACCGAACCCCCCACCCCCTCACCCCCGCCTTCCCTTCCCCGAACTTCACGTCATGACCCTGGATCCGAGTCAGACTCGGAAACCAGAACGAGGCAAAATGTCATCATCCCGCTGTTGGATTCTCGCGTGGTTTGGATCCCATATAAGGAGCTGCGCATCCCCGCCATTTTCGCTCCGGCATTGGAGAGTGTAGAGAGAGTACGTGTCTCCATCCTCAGTGTCCTCAGTGGTAGTGTCTTGTGCTGCATCTGTGCAGTCACAGTGGTTGTGTCCTCTGCTGCCATATGTCCAGGGCTGTTGTATAAGTCCAGTCCAGTGGTGCTGTGTTGTGCTGAATCAGTCCAGTGGTGGTGTCTTGTGCTGCATCATTCCAGTCACAGGGGTGTAGTATGGTATGCCAGCGCCCGGGCTCCCGGCGCTCAGCATACTGGCGCCGGGAGTCCGACCACCGGCATACTGACAGGATGGCGAGCGCAAATGAGCCCGGTATGCCGGCTGTCGGGATTCCAGGGCCGGTAAACTGTGCAACGGGATCCTGACAGTCGGCTACCTGAAGACTACCCAGTCACAGTGGTGGTATCCTCTGCTGCCATACGTCCAGTGCTGCTGTATAGTCCAGTCCAGTGATGCTGTGTTGTGCTGCATCAGTCCAGTGGTGGTGTGTTGTTCTGCATCAGTCCAGTCACAGTGGTGGTGTCCTCTGCAGACATATGTCCAGTGCTGCTGAATAAGTCCAGTCCATTGCAGTAGTGCTGTGTTGTCCTGCATCAGTCCAGTGGTGTTGTCCCTGTGCTGCTGTATATGTCCAGTGGTACTGCCATATATGTCCAGTGATACTGCCGTATTTGTCCAGCGGTACTGCCGTATAAATACAGTGATCCTGCCGTATAATTCCAGTGGTACTGGCGTATAAATCCAGTGATCCTGACATATAATTCCAGTGGTACTGGCGTATATGTCCAGTCCAGTGATACTGCCATATATGTCCAGTGATACGGCCGTATATGTCCATTGATACAGCCGTATATGTCCAGCGGTACTGCCATATAAATCCAGTGATCCTGCCGTATAATTCCAGTGATCCTGCTGTATAATTCCAGTGGTACTAGCGTATAACTCCAGTGATCCTGCAATATAATTCCAGTAGTACTGGTGTATAAGTCCAGTCCAGTGATACTGCTGTATATGTCCATTGATACTGCCGTATATGTCCAGCGGTACTGCCGTATAAATCCAGTGATCCTGCCATATAATTCCAGTGATCCTGCCATATAATTCCAGTGGTACTGGCGTGTAAGTCCAGTGATCCTGCCGTATAATTCCAGTGATACTGCTGTATATGTCCATTGATACTGTCATATATGTCCAGCGGTACTGCCGTATAAATCCAGTGATCCTGCCATATAATTCCAGTGATCCTGCCATATAATTCCAGTGGTACTGGCGTGTAAATCCAGTGATCCTGCCGTATAATTCCAGTGATACTGCTGTATATGTCCATTGATACTGTCATATATGTCCAGCGGTACTGCCGTATAATTCCAGTGATCCTGCCGTATAATTCCAGTGATCCTGCCGTATAATTCCAGTGGTACTGGCGTATAAATCCAGTGATCCTGCCGTATAATTCTAGTGATACTGCCGTATAATTCCAGTGATACTGCCATATATGTCCAGTGGTACTGCCGTATATATACTGTATATATATATACCCTGTTGCAAAGCAGATTACTGAGGACATAACAACTATGCTGGTGCTAGATGTGCGTCCGGTATCCACCATTAGTGCAGTGGGACTACAGTGCCAACCCTAGTTGGACTAGGTGTTTGTTCCACACACTTGTGTCACTTAGCTTAGTCATACAGCTACCTCATTGCCCTCTTTTACTTCTTGGCATGATGTGCTGTTTGGGTACTATTTTTTTTAAGTGCCATCCTGTCTGACACTGCAGTGCCACTCCTAGATGGGCCAATTGTTTGTGTCGCTTAGCCTAGTCATACAGCTACCTCATTGCACCTCTTTTACATCTTTGCATGATGTGCTGTTTGGGGCCTTTTTATATATCTGCCATCCTGTCTGCCACTGCAGTGCCACTCCTAGATGGGCCAGGTGTTTGTGCCGCACACTTGTGTCGCTTAGCTTAGTCATAAAGCAACCTTGGTGCACCTGTTTTTCATCTTTGCATCATGTGCTGTTTGGGGCATGGTTTTTTTAAAGTGCCATCCTGTCTGACACTTCCATATAAGTCCAGGAGTACTGCTGTATTAGTCTAGGGGTACTGCCGTATAAGTCCACCAATTGCAGAATTTTTTCAAAATGACAGGGGCGTGCACGAAATGCTGTCAGTGGACTGAAAAATTGAGAGCCACTTTTGACATTCAGCCACTGCATGCCACTACTTGATGGGCCAATTGGTTCTGTCGCTTAGCTTAGTCATACAGCAACCTCGGTGCACTTCATTTTCTTTGTTGCATCATGTGCTGTTTGGGGTCTATTTTTTAAATCTGCCATCCTGTCTGACACTGCAGTGCCACTCCTAGATGGGCGAGTTGTTTGTGCCACACACTTGTGTCACTTAGCTTAGTCATACAGCCACCTCGGTGCAACCTTTTTGCCTAAAAACAATATTGTGAGGTGTGAGGTGTTCAGAATAGACTGGAAATGAGGGGAAATGAATGTTATTGAAGTTAATAATACCGTAGGATAAAAATTCAGTGATTTCAGCCATTTTTATGTTTTTTCCCCCAAAAATCATCCAGATCCAAAACCAAAACACGAAAGGGTGGTTTTGGCAAAACCAACCCAAAACCAAAACACGAGCGGAGTATTAGAACCAAAACCAAAACACAAAACACGAAAAGTGCCCGCCGCACATCTCTTATTTTATTTATTACCGGTTATTTATATAGCACACTCAGATTCTGCTGCGCTTTATAGAGAATATTTGGCCATTCACATCAATCTCTACCCCAGTGGAGCTTACAAGCTACAGGGGTTAGACAAAAATATGGAATCACCTAGGAAAAGAATGATTTTTTTAGATAATAAGGTGTAGGACCAGCGTTAGAAAAGACAGCCTAAATTCTCCTTCAAATGGACAAATATAAGTCCTGGATGATCAACAATGGAATCTTTTACCATTCTTCTTGAAAAACTTGGTCAAGTTCCCGGAGTGGTATTTGATTCGGATAATGTGACCGAACCCTGTTCTCCAAAACTGATCCCAGGGGCACAATTGGGGGGGACAGGGAAGATGAGACACCTCATCTGCATGCTAAAAAAAAACAAAATTTGACAACACAATGAATCGTGCCTTATCATCTTGTTACCAGGTGTCACCTGCTGGAAATAATGTTTGCATCATGGCCAAACGAAATGTCTACACAATGTACAGTATATGCACATTCACACTAGGATTAATTTTGCTACAGGTATATTTTTGGATTGTGGGAGGAAACAAGACTACACAGAGGAAAACCACGTAAGTACAGGGAGAAAATACAAACTCCACACTCCATGACTTCAGTGCTGTAAGGTAGTAATGCTAACCATTTCACCATCTGTACTGCTCATGATGAAGAAATGTTCACTCTTCACTTGATGTCAGCCTCGCCACCAGTGGAAGATAAGACTAGTGATGAGCGGGTTCGGTTCGTCAGAATCCAAACCCCCCCCCGAACTTCACCCTTTTTACACGGTTCCGAGGCAGATTCGAATCTTCCCGCCTTGCTCGGTTAAACCGAGCGCGCCCGAACATCATAATCCCGCTGTCGGATTCTCCCGAGATTCGGATTCTCGCGAGATTCGGATTCTATATAAAGCCGCGCGTTGCCGCCATTTTTCACTCGTGCATTGGAAATTATAATGAGAGGACGTGGCTGGCGTCCTCTCACTTTGTTTCAGGGGGCTGCAGTGCAAATATCTTTATTCTGGGGACCAGCAGTATTATAGGAGGAGTACAGTGCAGAGTTTTGCTGACCAGTGACAACCAGTATACGTTGTCTGCCTAAAAAACGCTCCATATCTGTGCTCAGTGTGCTGCATATATCTGTGCTCACACTGCTTTATTGTGGGGACTGGGGACCAGCAGTATTATATAGGAGGAGTACAGTGCAGAGTTATGCTGACCAGTGACAACCAGTATTATACGTTGTCTGCCTGAAAAACGCTCCATATCTGTGCTCAGTGTGCTGCATATATCTGTGCTCACACTGCTTTATTGTGGGGACTGGGGACCAGCAGTACTATATAGGAGGAGTACAGTGCAGAGTTTTGCTGAACAGTGACCACCAGTATTATACGTTGTCTGCCTGAAAAAAGCTCCATATCTGTGCTCAGTGTGCTGCATATATCTGTGCTCACACTGCTTTATTGTGGGGACTGGGGACCAGCAGTATTATAGGAGGAGTACAGTGCAGAGTTTTGCTGACCAGTGACCACCAGTATACGTTGTCTACCTGAAAAACGCTTCATATCTGTGCTCAGTGTGCTGCATATATCTGTGCTCACACTGCTTTATTGTGGGGACTGGGGACCAGCAGTATTATATAGGAGGAGTACATTGCAGAGTTTTGCTGACCAGTGACCACCAGTATACGTTGTCTGCCTGAAAAATGCTCCATATCTGTGCTCAGTGTGCTGCATATATCTGTGCTCACACTGCTTTATTGTGGGGACTGGGGACCAGCAGTATTATATAGGAGGAGTACAGTGCAGAGTTTTGCTGACCAGTGACCACCAGTATTATACGTTGATCTATTACTGGCATATAATTCCACACATTAAAAAATGGAGAACAAAAATGGGGAGGGTAAAATAGGGAAAGATTAAGATCCACTTCCACCTCGTGCTGAAGCTGCTGCCACTAGTCATGGCCAAGACGATGAAATGCCATCAACGTCGTCTGCCAAGGCCGATGCATAATGTCATAGTAGAGAGCATGTAAAATCCCAAAAAATAAAGCTCAGTAAAATGACCCAAAAATCTAAATCAAAATCGTCTGAGGAGAAGCGTAAACTTGCCAATGTGCCATTTACGACACGTAGTGGCAAGGAACGGCTGAGGCCCTGGCCTATGTTCAAGGCTAGTGGTTCAGCTTCACCTGAGGATGGAAGCACTCATCCTCCTGCTAGAAAACTTAAAAGAGTTAAGATGGCAAAAGCACAGCAAAGTGCGTTCTTCTAAATCACAAATCCCCAAGGAGAGTCCAATTGTGTCGGTTGCGATGCCTGACCTTCCCAACACTGGACGGGAAGAGGTTGCACCCTACACCATTTGCACGCCACCTGCAAGTGCTGGAAGGAGCACCCGCAGTCCAGTTCCTGATAGTCAAATTGAAGATGTCACTGTTGAAGTACACCAGGATGAGGATATGGGTGTTGCTGGCGCTGGGGAGGAAATTGACAAGGAGGATTATGATGGTGAGGTGGTTTGTTTAAGTCAGGCACCCGGAGAGACACCTGTTGTCCGTGGGACGAATATGGCCATTGACATGCCTGGTCAAAATACAAAAAAAAAAATCACCTTTTCGGTGTGGAATAATTTCAACAGAAATGCGGACAACTGGTGTCAAGCCGTGTGTTGCCTTTGTCAAGCTGTAATAAGTAGGGGTAAGGACGTTAACCACCTAGGAACATCCTCCCTTATACGTCACCTGGACCGCATTCATCAGAAGTCAGTGACAAGTTCAAAAACTTTGGATGATGGCGGAAGCAGTCCACTGACCACTAAATCCCTTCCTCTTGTAACCAAGCTCCTGCAAACCACACCACCAACTCCCTCAGTGTCAATTTCCTCCTTAGACAGGAAAGCCAATAGTCCTGCAGGCCATGTCACTGTCAAGTCTGACGAGTCCTCTCCTGCCTGGGATTCCTCTGATGCATCCTTGAGTGTAACGCCTACTGCTGCTGGCGCTGCTGTTGTTGCTGCTGGGAGTCGATCGTCATCCCAGAGGGGAAGTCGGAAGACCACTTGTACTACTTCCAGTAAGTAATTGACTGTCCAACAGTCCTTTGTGAGGAAGATGAAATATCACAGCAGTCATCCTGCTGCAAAGGCCTTGGAAGCCTGGGTGGTGAGAAACGTGTTTCCGGTATCCACCGTTAATTCACAGGCAACTAGAGACTTGATTGAGGTACTGTGTCCCCGGTACCAAATCCCATCTAGGTTCCATTTCTCTAGGCAGGCGATACTGAAAATGTACACAGACGTCAGAAAAAGAGTCGCCAGTGTCCTAAAATGCAGTTGTACCCAATGTCCACTTAACCACGGACATGTGGACAAGTGGAGCAATGCAGACTCAGGACTATATGACTGTGACAGCCCACTGGGTAGATGTATTGCCTCCCGCAGCAAGAACAGCAGCGGCGGCACCAGTAGCAGCATCTCGCAAATGCCAACTCGTTCCTAGGCAGGCTATGCTTTGTATCACCGCTTTCCATAAGAGGCACACAGCTGACAACCTCTTACGGAAACTGAGGAACATCATCGCAGAATGGCTTACCCCAATTGGACTCTCCTGGGGATTTGTGACATCGGACAACGCCACCAGTATTGTGCGTGCATTACATCTGGGCAAATTCCAGCACGTCCCATGTTTTGCACATACATTGAATTTGGTGGTGCAGAAATATTTTAAAAATGACAGGGGCGTGCAAGAGATGCTGTCGGTGGCCCGAAGAATTGTGGGCCACTGTTGCCATTCAGCCACCGCGTGCCGAAGACTGGAGCACCAGCAAACAGTCCTGAATCTGCCCTGCCATCATCTGAAGCAAGAGGTGGTAACGAGGTGGAATTCAACCCTCTATATGCTTCAGAGGATGGAGGAGCAGCAAAAGGCCATTCAAGCCTACACATCTACCTACGATATAGACAAAGGAGGGGGAATGCACCTGACTCAAGCGCAGTGGAGAATGATTTCAACGTTGTGTAAGGTTCTGCAACCCTTTGAACTTGCCACACGTGAAGTCAGTTCAGACACTGCCAGCCTGAGTCAGGTCATTCCCCTCATCAGGCTTTTGCAGAAGAAGCTGGAGACATTGAAGGAGGAGCTAAAACAGAGCGATTCCGCTAGGCATGTGGGACTTGTGGATGGAGCCCTTAATTCGCTTAACCAGGATTCACGGGTGGTCAATCTGTTGAAATCAGAGCACTACATTTTGGCCACTGTGCTCGATCCTAGATTTAAAACCTACGTTGTATCTCTCTTTCCGGCAGACACAAGTCTGCAGAGGTTCAAAGACCAGCTCCTCCTTCACATTCTCCCGCAACTGGGGGTGCGAGGAAAAGGCTAAGAATTCCAAGGCCACCCACTGGCGGTGATGCAGGGCAGTCTGGAGCGAGTGCTGACATCTGGTCCGGACTAAAGGACCTGCCAACGATTACTGACATGTCGTCTACTGTCACTGCATATGATTCTGTCACTATTGAAAGAATGGTGGAGGATTATATGAGTGACCGTATCCAAGTAGGCACGTCAGACAGTCCGTACGTATACTGGCAGGAAAAAGAGGCAATTTGGAGGCCCTTGCAGAAACTGGCTTTATTTTACCTAAGTTGCCCCCCCCTCCAGTGTGTACTCCGAAAGAGTGTTTAGTGCAGCTGCTAACCTTGTCAGCAATCGGCGTACGAGGTTACTTCCAGAAAATGTGAAGAAGATGATGTTCATCAAAATGAATTATAATCAATTCCTCCGTGGAGACATTCACCAGCAGCAATTGCCTCCAGAAAGTACACAGGGACCTGAGATGGTGGATTCCAGTGGGGACGAATTAATAATCTGTGAGGAGGGGGATGTACACAGTGAAAGGGGTGAGGAATCGGACGATGAGGAGGAGGTGGACATCTTGCCTCTGTAGAGCCAGTTTGTGCAAGGAGAGATTGATTGCTTCTTTTTTGGTGGGGGCCCAAACCAACCAGTCATTTCAGTCACAGTCGTGTGGCAGACCCTGTCGCTGAAATGATGGGTTCGTTAAAGTGTGCATGTCCTGTTTATACAACATAAGGGTGGGTGGGAGGGCCCAAGGACAATCTATCTTTCATTTTTCTTTGCATCATGTGCTGTTTGGGGACTATTTTTTGAAGTACCATCCTGCCTGACACTCCAGTGCCACTCCTAGATGGGCCAGGTGTTTGTGTCGGCCACTTGTGATGCTTAGCTTAGCCATCCAGCTTCCTTGGTGCACCTCTTTTTTCTTTGCATCATGTGCTGTTTGGGGACTATTTTTTAAATCTGCCATCCTGTCTGACACTGCAGTGCCACTCCTAGATTGGCCAGGTGTTTGTGTCGGCCACTTGGGTTGCTTAGTTTAGCCATCCAGCGACCTTGGTGCACCTCTTTTTTTCTTTGCATCATGTGCTGTTTGGGGACTATTCTTTAAATCTGCCATCCTGTCTGACACTGCAGTGCCACTCCTAGATGGGCCATGTGTTTGTGTCTGCCACTTGGGTCGCTTAGCTTAGTCACACAGCTACCTCATTGCACCTCTTTTTTTCTTTGCATCATGTGCTGTTTGGGGACTATTTTTTTGAAGTGCCATCCTGTCTGACACTGCAGTGCCACTCCTAGATGGGCCAGGTGTTTGTGTCGGCCACTTGGGTCGCTTAGCTTAGTCATCTAGCGACCTCGGTGCAAATTTTAGGACTAAAAATAATATTGTGAGGTGTTCAGAATAGACTGAAAATTAGTGGAAATTATGGTTATTGAGGTAAATAATACTATGGGATCAAAATGACCCCCAAATTCTATGATTTAAGCTGTTTTTTGAGGGTTTTTTGTAAAAAAAACACCCGAATCCAAAACACACCCGAATCCGACAAAAAATTTTCAGGGTGGTTTTGACAAAATACGTCCGAATCCAAAACACGGCCGCGGAACCGAATCCAAAACCAAATCAGAAAAACCAGAAAAATTTCCGGTGCACATCACTAGATAAGACCAAATCTGCAGCACAGTCAAGGTCACACACACCAACACCATCTGCAAGAGAAAGTAATTCTCATATTAAGCTATTGAGAGTTCTCACATGGCCAGCACTACCATTAGGCAGCTTTAGGCAGCTGCATTAAGATGCCGGATCCTGAGTAGGTGGCACAGAGTCTTCCAGCACTTCAGAGACATCCTTAATTTACTTATTACTGGCTGTAGCCATGGTTTGCACAAGCCACAGCATGTTACAGATGTTGCAGTGAAATGCCTACTGCAGCCAGAAGCAGTGCCTGATGCCAACGCCCAGCCACCTATCTGCTGTTGTCTAGAAGTCCCTTCTCCTTTCCCTCCCATGGCCCCATCTTCTCCTCCCTGAGGCCGCACCTCTTCCTACACCTTAAGTCAGGCCCTGTCTGTGAGCCTATCTTACCCTGCTTATCAGTGTGGACCATGACTGAGAGGAAACTGAAGAACTCCCTTCAAGTAGGTGGGTGTCTGTTAGTATTATCTGGGGGTAGGGGTAGGGGCGTAAGTTTAAACCAGACACCCGGAGGTGAATTAGACAATGGTGTGCCCCCCCACTCACACAGCCTCATATGTGCACACACACACACTCACAGATACACAGCCACACAAAGAGCCACATATACACACATAAAGCAATATACTGTACAAAGACAGCCACATATGCAGACAGCCACATATATACACACAGCCCCATATGCACACACGCACACACACAGCCCCATATACAAAAATATGAACACACATAGTCCCATATACATACATACACACACACACACACACACACACACACACACACACACACACACACACACACATAGCCTCATATACATTCATATGCACACACATAGCCCCATATACATACATACGCACACAAAGGTGCTGATTCAAACCTGATCGGTGCTGTGCGTTTTCGCACAGCAGCGATCAGGTCTGACGCCACAGTGCTGTCACAGCCCTGCAATCACCTGTGCAAAAAAAAAAAAGATATACCCAGATATATCCAAACAGGCGCTACTTAGAGTTGGTTTTCCTAGCAGCTGTTTTATGGAGATAGTCACTCTCCACACAATAGATACACACAAAAACAGAGAGAAAACAGCACTTGCACTTGCACTAGTGAATTATACAGACATTGCTATAGACAACATGGAAATCTAAAAAAGTATCATTTATTAAAATTGTTTAATATTGAAAAAGTGTAACTGGCTTTCAAGCCTTCACTATATTCAGACAATTAAAAACAAATTGTTACATATGCATTATTGTTAAACATCATGGGAAATTATTACCGTGCAACCTTAAAGTATTGTCCTCCTTTTTTTTTTCGGTCAAATATCAGGGACTTTTAGTACAGTTTTGTGAACCACAATCCAATTATAGATACAGTTATGGCCACGGACCAATGGCAGGGGTCCCAAACGTTTGTAATATTTACAGATCCCAAGGTATTTGTGAAGGGAGGAAACCTATTAGCGTTGATCCTTTTCATATGATGTTTCACCAAGATGGCAATGGATTTCAGCGCATTTGATGGAGTCCCTCTAACCTTTAATGCTTGGACCAAATATGACCAGAATCGTCCAATAGGTGACCAATAGTTAGAAGTCCACAGAGTCCCTAAGACCAAGGAGGAGCAAGGCTGACGCGTTTCGCTGTCCTTAGACAGCTTTTTCAAAGGGGACACAATGTTGCACATAACCTCTTTATATAGGGTCAGTAATTAGATTACCACATGCACATGATTCCTATTAACAACAAATCTTCATATTTTTCAAATAATGAATAAATATTACAATATTTAAACAAAGGAGGCAAACCTATGTTGATTGTGTATAGTAATTTATTAAAACAAGCATTTAAATAATGAAACTTTAAGTTTTATTATTATAAATCATGTGACCCGCATCAGTTACAACTCAACGACGGGGAAGGGACTGACATGCGGAGTGGACTATCTCTGTGCTGGGCATCCCACCGCATGTCAGTGTGACTGATCGTAGATGTGCTAAATATAGCACATCTACGATCAGGTCTGAATTAGCCCCATAGCCACATATACAAACATACGCACACACACAGCTCCATATACACACACTGCTCCATACGCACATTGTAATTCATTCCGACCTGTTTGCACGCAGCAGTTTGTTGCTGCAGTGCGAACGGGTCTGGAATGCGCATGCGCGGTGGCCACACTGCGCATGCGCTTTGTTGCACGGCAACGGGGGTTGATGGGTTACGTCACGTCCAATGGAGAAATCGGTCACAGAGCTGACCGCAAGAAGATTGACAGAAAGAAGGCATTCCTGAGTGTCACCAGACCATTTGGAGCCGTTTTTGAAGAGTGGTGAAGAAAATGCAGGCTTGTCCAGGAGAACGGAGGGTGGATGTCTGACGTCAAAGCCGGGCCCTGCATTGCTGAGATCGTTGCACATGGTAAGTATGTCCAGGGCTAGTCTTGTTCTGCTTGAAATTTGTTTACCTTAGCAGGGCTGCACAAGCGATCGCAGCCCTGAAAAGCTAAAATACACTCCTCCAGGGCTGTGAGGATGTGGGTGCTTTGCCTGACACACTGCTGGCAAACCCCACTAGTGATATACACTGCAGCGCAGGTTGGAGTGCTCTTTCACTGTGCACAGAGGTTGAAGTTTAGCAGAAACAATAGAGACAGTCGGGCTGGGTGCCCTCTTCAGAGCTGGAGCCTGGCGGCGACTGACTCCATTGCCTCTGCAACTTCTGCCACTGTGTGTATATTAAAATTATCTGGGGAGGTGGGTATTGTATATGGGGTGGGGGTGTAGTATAATGTTGTATTTAGGTTGGAGATGAGCGGGTTCGGTTCTCAGATAACTGAATCCCCCCGATCATCCCATTCTGAGACAGTTTCCGAGATCGGCTTGGGACTTCCCATCAGACTCAGAAACCAAAACAAGGCAAAATGTCATTATCCCATTGTTGGAGTCTCGCAGGTTCTGGATTCCATATAAATAGCCGAGCATCGCTGCCATTTTCACTCCGGACTTGGAAAGTGAGGGAGACAGACATCTGTCTCTCTCTGTGGGTTGTGGCATCAGGTGGGGTCAGCATGCGCTCTCTAAGGGTGCTGTTAGGGGTGCTGTCCTGTCACCGTGATGTTATGGGTGCTGTCCGGGCTTTCACTGGTGTTTCATGTGCTGTTAGGGGTGCTGCAGCTGAACATTAGTGTTGTTGCTGTCCTGGCTGTCACTGCGTTGTACAGGGAGCAAGGGGCACTGTCCTTCTGTATGCAGTGAAAATACAAGGGTGCTGGCCCTGTCTTGTATGCTGCAAAAATTCTGGGGTGCTGAAAAATAAATGTACACTGGCCCTGTCTTGTATGCTGTAAGAATTCAGGGTTGCACTAAAATAAATGTACACTGGCCCTGTCTTGTGTACTGCAAAAATTCGGGGGTGCAGTAAAATAAATGTACACTGGCCCTGTCTTGTATGCTGTAATAATTCTGGGGTGCAGTAAAATAAATGTACAATATCCCTGTCTTGTATGCTGCAAAAATTCTGGGGTGCAGTAAAGTAAATATACACTGGCCCTGTCTTGTATGCTGTAATAATTCAGGTGTGCAGTAAAATCAATGTACACTGGCCCTGTGTTGTATGCTGCAAAAATTCTGGGGTGCAGTAAAATCAGTGTACACTGGCCCTGTCTTTTATGCTCTAATAATTCTGGGGTGCAGTAAAATAAATGTACACTGGCCCTGTGTTGTATGCTGCAAAAATTGAGGGGTGCAGTAAAATCAATGTACACTGCCCTGTCTTGTATGCTGTAATAATTCAGGGTGCAGTGAAAATCAATGTACACCAGTCCTGTATGCTGAAAAAATTCAGGAGTGCTGCTGTTAAAATAAAAGCACACTGGTCCTGTATTCTATAAAAATTCAGGGGTGTTGCTGTTAAAATAAAAGCACACTGGTCCTGCATGCTGTTAACATATAGGGGTGCTGCTGTTAAAATAATATTACACTGGCCCTGTATGCTGTAAAAATTCAGGGGTGCAGTTGTTAAAATAAAAGAACATTGGCCCCTGTATGCTGTAAAAATACAGGGGTGCTGGCCCAGTCTTGTAAAAATGCAGGGGTGCTGCTGTTGTTAAAATAAAAGCACACTGGTCCTGTTTGCTGTTAAAAAAAACAGGGTGCTGCTGTTAAAATAATATTGCACTGGCCTTGTATGTTGTAAAAATCCAGGTGTGCAGTTGTTAAAAGCACATTGATCATGTATGCTGTTAAGATACAGGGGTGCTGCTGTTAAAATAATATTACACTGGCCCTGTATGCTGTAAAAATTCAGGGGTGCAGTCGTTAAAATAAAAGTACACTGGTCCTGTATGCTGTAAAATACAGGGGTGCTGCTATTAAAATAATATTACACTGGCCTTGTATGCTGTAAAAATTCAGGGTGCTGTTGTTCAATAAAAGTACACTGACCATGTATGCTGTAAAATACCAGGGTGCAGTGAAAATAAATGTACACTGGCCTTGTCTTATATACTGTAAAATTACAGGGGTGTTGTGAAAATACAAGGGTGATGGCACTGTCTGTGGTTCAGGGTTGCAGTATAATAAATGTACACTGGCCCTGTCTTGTATGCTGTAATAAATCAGGGGTGCAGTAAAATCAATGTACACTGGCCCTATCTTGTATACTGTAATAATTCTGGGGTGCAGTAAAATAAATGTACACTTGCCCTATCTTGTATGCTGTAATAAATCAATGTACACTGGTCCTGTATGCTGAAAAAATTCAGGAGTGCTGCTGTTAAAATAAAAGCACACTGGTCCTGTATGTTGTTAAAATACAGGGGTAGTGCTGTTAAAATAATATTACACTGGCCCTGTATGCTGTAAAAATTTCATGGGTGCACTTGTTTAAAATAAAAGCACACTGGAACCATATGCTGTAAAAATACAGGGGTGCTGGCCCAGTCTTGTATGCTGTAAAAATTCAGGGGTGCTACTGTTGTTAAAATAAAAGCACACTGGTCCTGTATGCTGTTAAAATAAAGGGGTGCTGCTGTTAAAATAATATTACACTGGCCCTCTATACTGTAACAATTCAGGGGTGCAGTTGTTAAAATAAATGCACACTGGTCCAGTATGCTTTTAAAATACATGGGTGCTGCTGTTAAAATAATATTACACTGGCCCTGTATGCAGGGGCATAGGGAGGGTGGTTCCGGCGGATCTCGAACTCCAGGCACCCAAGGCAGTACAGGCAGCCGCAGCTCAACTCCACCGGGACCTCTGTCTGGCCACACGGAGCTCGCAGCTGTCAGTCACTGACAGCTGCGAGCCGGAGCAGCGTCAGCTCTCTACCTCCCTCCCCTGCTCCGTGCTTTGTGATGCACGGGTGGCTGACGTCATGCTACACCTCTGCCTGTATGCTGGAAAAATTCAGGGGTGCAGTTGTTAAAATAAATGCACACTGGTCCTGTATGCTGTTAAAATACAGGGGTGCTGCTGTTAAAATAATATTATACTCACCCTGTATGCTGTAAACATTTAGGGGTGCAGTTGTTAAAATAAAAGTACACTGGCCCTGTATGCTGTAAAATACAGGTATGCAGTGAAAATAAATGTACACTGGCCTTGTCTTGTATGCTGTAAAATTACAGAGGTGTTGTGAAAATACAGGTGTGATGGCACTGTCTGCGGTTGTGATGTCTAGGCCTGACCTTCACAACACTGTATGGGAAGAGGAGGCTCCTACCACCATTTGCATGCCTCCTGCCAGTGCTGGGAGGAGCACCCACAGTCCAGTTGCTGGCATTATTTGAATGTTATTTCTCTGTGAGGATGAGGATGTAAACACTGAAGGGGGGTGGGGGATCTGAGGATGAGGACAACATCTTGCCAATGTAGAGCCAGTTTGTGCAATCAGAGATTATTATTTTTTTTGGTGGGGGCCCAAACAAAGCAATAATTTCAGCCACAGTCGTGTGGCAGACCCTGTCGCTGAAATGATTGGTTTGTTAAAGTGTGCATGTCCTGTTTATACAACATAAGCTTGTTTCATATCTGCTCTAGGCTTTCATTTAAACCTAGGATCAAGTACAGCAGCACCCCTGGAATTATACGGCAGCACCCCTGCACTTATAAAGCATAGGCAGCACCCCTGGAGAATTACACAGCACAGCAGACAGGCACCAGCACTCCTGGACTTAAACAGCAGTGGAGCAGCACCCCTGGACTGATAGGGCAGAGGGGCAGAACAACCCATAGGGCAACACCCCTGGAATGATGTGGCAAAGAAAAGATGTGCAATCCATCTTGCACATCTTTTCTATGCCACATCCGGAGCTGCTGTGGGGGCTGCTAAAACAAGGGACTGCTTTATTTAAAAATAAAATATGAATAAAATAAACAAGACACACAGGTATGCTCACATGCGTGTAACTGGGCCACACAGGTATGCTCTCTGTAAAGCACTGCGGAATATGTGTGCGCTATATAAGTAACTGGTAATAAATAAATAAATAAATAATATTCTCACATGCATGTAACTGGGAGCTGTGAAAAACTAAAATAAGGCATCTGCCACAAAATATGTAAATAAAAATGCAATAAAAAAATGGGGGAAAAAAAAGAAATCCAAGAGATTTTCACAAAATAATTCTCCAGACTCTGTGGAGGGGAAATATCCAATCTTGATCATGTGGTATACACCAGTTTATTTGCATCCCAGCATTAAATCCGAGATTATCTCTATCACTGAACATGGAGAAGGGGATACAATTTTGGAGGCTTTTGCCCCTAGTTTTTCAGTTTGTCCAGTAATATGGTAATTAATAATTATATATTTGCTTGGTTTAAGTCCTTTCTGTTCCACACCAATATAGGAGTGGAGGTGAAAGCATGTGTGTTCCTGATTGCATGTGCTTCTCTAATTTTTAATCACCTTCTTGACACTGTCCTCTTCCTCTTGCCTCTTTTCATAATGTGAAAAGTCATCAAAGAAGGAGGTGGTATGTTCGTAGTAGTTAGCTATGATTTGGAAAACTTGGCGAGCTCTTTCCGGGGGGACCACCTGTCTCTGAAATTATGGGTTTATTAAACTGTGGATGTCCTGTTTAAACAACATAAGGGTGGGTGGGAGGTCCCAAGACAATTCCATCTTGCACCTATTTTTTTTCTTCTTTGCATAATGTGCTCTTTGGGGCCTAGTTTTTAAAACCACCATCCTGTCTGCCACTGCAGTGCCCCTCCTAGATGGGCCAGGTGTTTGTGCCGCCCGCTTGTGTCGCTTAGTTTTGTCATCCAGCAATCTTGGTGCAATCTTTCGGCCTAAAAACAATATTGTGAGGTGCGAGGTGTTCAGAATAGACTGGAAATGAATGTTATTAAGGTTAATAATTCCGAAGGATCAAAATTAGCCACAAATTCTGTGAATTTAGCTGTTTTTATGGTTTTTTTTTCAAGAACCATCCAAATCCAAAACCAAAACCTGAAAGGGTGGTTTTGTCAAAACCAATCCAGATCCAAAATACAAGCGGAGATCCAGATCCAAAACCAAAACACAAAACTCAAACAGTGTCCACTGCACATCTCTAATTTAGGTATATTGGAAGTTACTTGTAGGTGGTGTACAGTTATGTTTTTGGAGTGGTGTTTTCATGGATTGGGTGTATTAATGTTTAATATGTAGATAAAGAGCACCTGAGTAGGGAAGAAGCAGCACAGATGAACTGGAATACAGGTGATGGGATTGGTGAAAGTAACATTGAGGAGCCGGGTTACAGATGACAGGATGGGGGGAAGTAGCATAGAGGAGCCAGGATACAGGTGATGGGATTGGTTATATAACAGAACAGAAAAGCCAGGATACAGGTGATGTGATGGGAGAAGCAGAACATCAGAGCTGGGATACAGGTGAAGGGATGGGGGAAATGGCACAGTGAAGCCAGGATATGGTTAATGGGATGGGGTGAAATGGCACAGAGGAGCCGGGATACAGGAAACGGGATGGGGAAGCATCACTAGGGAGATGGGATGCAGGTAAGGGGATGACAGGGAAGCATCACAGAGGAGATGGGATACAGTGGATGGGATGGCCAGAATGTCACATGTGGGAGACAGGCGTAGGGATGTTAAAGGCATGCTTTTAGGCCCTACTAACTACCATCTAGCATTATCTGTGGATAACCTATCGGCCTTTGGTGCAAGTCCCCTTACCATATTTCCTAAGTTAATGGATAAATTTAAAAAGATTTTAAGGGTTCTCTGCAACTTTAAAATAAACTATGTATAGATATATATATATGTATATATATATATATATATATATATATATATATATAATCGGTAGACCTTACCGACACCAGTTTCTCGACTGCCAACAAAATCCCACCAGGTGTGAGCAACTAAACTAACCTAACCCTAACAGGATTCTGGCTGTAGGGATTTCAGTGTTGGTATTCTGATAGGTGTTGGGATTTCGGTGCTGGTTTTCTGACTTCCGGCATCAAGACTGTCAGAATGCTAACTACATCCCTTGCACGCGTTGGCAGAACAGATTTCTTCTGGATGAGTAGTTTGAGTCCACCTGTGAATCAGGCCCACTGTCACTTACAAGTAGACATGTTCATTAAAATATGGAACTCTGAAGACACAATTAGTATCTGTACATTGTGGCGTGGACGAGACTGATTGTGAATTGCGAGTGGAAGTTAATTATCACTGAAAGCTGAAGTTGGTATAGATAGACCTTTATTTATCTGACCTAGATATTTTCATGTATTGAAAGCTCATTTTCTAAAGCGAGTGGTTCAGTTCAGCCCCAGTAAACATCCATAAATGAACTATCACTGCTGTGTGTCTCCTAATCTATTCTGCTTTATGCAACTCAATCAATAATCAATGGATTTTCAATGACTGCTTTTTACTTTTCATCAACAAAATTGCTCCCACATTGCAAGGTTCATATGTCAGGGTCTCCCACTAAGCCTTTATACACTGTAGGGATATGATTAGGTTTAGCAATGTAATATATTTTCTTGCTTCTATATGTTCTGAACTGAGGCAATGTTGGATGAAAAATTACTTGACCTGAAAATAGCAATGAAATTGTGTATGGTTATACTAAGCATTTGCTCTGGCTTTTTCACCCAATACATAAAAAATCCATGGCTAAAATGTATGAAATTGAAATATTGAGTTGATTTCTAGCTCAAGAAAAAAAATGGAAACTAAGAGATTGCTCTTGAGCCAGGTGATAAGATAATGTTTATTGCAATGTGTTGAACCGCTTCATAAATGGTGATCTCAAGCTTGACTTTCCAATGTATGGATAAAATAAAGTGAATTAAACTATATCTAAAAGTTGGTTTTGTAAATCAAACACATGACATTTCCAAGTGCAAAACATTGAAATCATGCGATGTATTAAACACAGTCTCAAAATAAATAATGAATGCCCTTGGGGGCATGGCATGGAGCAGCATAGTATAGGTTGTACCCTGCATGCTCCTGGTAACCATCCGTGTGCTCATCCCATTTGAATGGTGATCCTTGGTTGTGAGTTGTCCAGGGGCATCAATGAATAGCTCCTACTGCCCCCTGGGCCAGATTTAAGATACTCTGCCTACAGCTGTGGCTTTCTCACCTCTCCCCTGTGGCTGGTGGTGGTCTCCAGCATCTCTCCATGGCGGATCTGGTTTCACTAAGTTCAGCTGCTTCTGTGCTCCTGGAAGGCAAAGCCTGATCAGACCTGGATGGATTGCTTAAGTGGCTGTCTCCTTCTCTACTAGGTCCTGATCGGTGCTCCTGATATCTTCCACTGTCAGTGGTCAACATGGACTCCTGTTCCTCTGGCTGCTACTGGATGTGTTAAGCTGAATCTTCTGGCTATGATTACTGCTGCCCTTGATGAAGCTATGTTGTCACTTATGACTGGCTGATCGGGGTCCTGAGAAGCTTCGTCTCCTGTCTGGACCCTGAACAGACAGAAAGATGGCCTTCGTACACCTGATAAAAGCAGCTCTGCAGTCAGGAAAATGCAGGTGATGGCCAAATGGTATTAGTTCTCTCAGAGTTCTGCACCCCACACTCTGCTCCCCATGACACTGACTAGTGCCCCCTTGCCAATCCTCCTCTGCACCCATTTTCTTCTTTTCACACTGTGTTGCTGCACTTGAATAAAATAAAAAAATTCAGAAATTATAGATGTGCACATACTTTAGTGCCCATCTGTCCCCTGAATATGCCGATTGACATTTGAATTGAAGTGCTTACAAGTTCCTGTTAGGATACATTTTCGAATGACAATAAGCAGTGCATTACTTGTTACATTACAATGTTGTTGGTGTTGACTCTTGCACAGCGAGTTCTTCTTACATGGTCACTTATATGTGGGCTCCCCAGTATCAGTAATGCCATCAATCAAAGCATACTTTTAACTGCTGACAGTATTAAAGACACGTAATGTGTATAACAATGAGGTATTTAGTGAAGGAATTGGTAAACAATAAGAAAACAATAAAAAATACTACAGAAGATACTAAGACAGATGAGTGGTCTAAAAAAATGGGAAAGAAAAAAAATGTACAGTATCACTGAACAGAATTAAAAATCACTCAGCATCATTGAATAGAATCGATAATCACTCAGCAAAGATGGGTAGGCACTGCTAATAAATATATATATATATATACATATATGTTCTAGTGGTAAATCAATCGCGCCTTCAGTGTTAAACAAATAAAAATGGTGATGTTATCCTTGGATAATCAATCAAATGTGCGTACCGGAAAGGGGGGGGGGGGTCAATCGCTTTGTACAGGATATCTTTGTATCAGGAAACCTTGTACTCCTCCTCCTCTTTAGACTCGTATTTGCATTGCACTCTGTTGAAGGGTGCCCTTGTTCACTCAGCAATAGTGAAGTACCTCACAGATCAAAACAGGGCTCCCAAATGGGAAGAAAAAATCTCTGATAGTGTAGTATCATTAATAACAAAGTTTTAATAACACAATGACAAGAAAAAACATATAGATGGACTCGTACAATTAGTTAAAAAACATGATGCTTATCTGTAGTCTCTCATGGATAGAGCAGGGAGCCAGTATAGTACCAATATTGGGTATATAGGGTTCTATTGACTAAGCCTTGGAAGGAGATAAAGTGAATGGAGATAAAGTACCAGCCAATCCGCTTGTAACTCCCATGTTACAGGCTTTGTTTGAAAAATGACAGTTAAGAGCTGGTTGGTTGATACTTTGTCTCCGTTTACTTTATCTTTCTCCAAGACTAAGTAAATAGACCCCATTGTTTGGTAGAGTGTCTAGTGGTGCAGTGTTTAACTACTTGAATCAGGGTTCACACACAGCTTTCCAGGTTCATTAAATTAATGAAATGGAGATTTTACTGTCAGTATATGGAAATGACAACAAGATCCGCCAGGGCACTAGCTCACTTCTTGACCTCTGTCAGCTAGTCTGCAACATAATGTAAAGAGCTAAATGTAATAGCCTGCGAGAAGCCGGAAATGCTAAATTTTGTGCGAGTCTGGCATGATTTTTAAAGTGGCAATCAGTACATGGCAAAACCAACCTGGCTATGCCATGTAAATTACTGCAGTTTTAAAAATCTGTTCCAGATTTGCACAAAATCCCACATTTACTGCTTCTCATAGACTATTGCATTTAGCCCAATTTCTTAGTTCTGCCTGTCTCTTGCAAGCCTGGCCACACCTTCTGGGCCTGGTTTAGCTTCCACAATTTTACATGCACAATCACAGAGATTTATAGTCCTCTCTGTCTCCTTCAGATTTGGATGCTTGGCGCTTTGATAAAACTTCCAGATAGTTGCAGCGAAACGCGTCAGAGACTTCACCCACATTAACCACCTAGACTGGCGAGAACTATTTTCATGCTGCTTGGACCATTATTGGACTGAACTAGGAAATTTCCATAAGGACCAACCAACTTTGCTACTCTGTGAGACCAGAATATTCAGAGCACCACAAACCTAGTGAGGATTGTCCAATGAGATATCTTTGGGACACAGCTACAAGTCAGCCCTCCAGCGGTCACAAGTGAGGCAATCATCCATAAACTCACACTGCTTTCTAAACCACAGACTTTGCACATTTAAGGTCCGGAATAATCAGTCCGATATTAATAGGAACAAGCATAGCTAATTGCTGCCAGACTTTGTGGGTTATTTTGATTATATTTTATACTATTTGATTTATTGTGATTTTTTATTACCATAATCATGTTTATATATTAAAATATGCACTTTTAAACCAGTTTTTTCTAAAGAATTTTATTTAGTTAAGTAGCACTGCTATTAATGTGTTATATACAGGCTTGTTTTCGCTCAATGTTTTATTGGGAAGTGACTATTCCCGTCTGTAGCAGCTGCTGCCAAAAAAAACACCATATAAAATGCCTAAGTTTTTATCTTATTGATAATTTGCCGTTCTTGAGTGTGGTCAAACCTTGGACTTCTTACCTGTGTGCGTGTATTCCTCTAGTTCCATACATAGGGCCTGATTCAGGTTGGATTGCAATACGCGATCCAACCACAAAAACTACTTAGAGGATGCATGCACATGTGCAGGGCCCATCCTGCGTATGCGCCAACATTTTCTGCGTTGCCCCGAAGAAAATGCGATCACCTCTGCCTGTCAATCAGGCAGAGGCGTTTACGCGGTGGGAACGCTCTGTTTCCATGGTGGAGAGGGAACGTTGTGGGGGCGGTGATGGAAAAATGGGAGCTGATCCAGGCAAATGGTGGGTGTGATGGGGGCATGTTCGGGGCCGCTGCATGATGTCACACGCAGTTGCTGCGATCACTAAAATGGTGGCAGGCCAAGCTGCACCGACAGGAGGGTAACCTATTTTTAGCGATCACGCTGAAATTGCAGTGCCACCGTGGCAGTTAGCATGCTGAGCGGCCTTGCCCTGTAATGGGCGGCCCTCAGCATGCAATCCAAAGGATAGTAGAATTTGCAATCCTTACTGAATCAGGTCCATAGTCCATGGCTCACTCACCATCTACCATGATATTGCCACATGATAGATAGATAGATAGATAGATAGATAGATAGATAGATAGATAGATAGATAGATAGATAGATAGATGGAGTCTTTATCACTAGTCTCAGTTACTGCTAAATTGGTGATACCTTTAATAGTCTCTGCTGTTGCTTTTTTTATTTTAGAAAAAAATAAAATAGGCTACAATATTGATTAAAAAAATAGTTTTATACCTTATTTGCTAGTATGTGCCCCATCCCCTGTGTTTTTCCACTCTTTATATGATTGCAGGAATTTATTATGAACCAAAGTAATATAGACTCATATAAAGGGTATAAAACTGTAAGGTTACTGCAAAATTTGTTGAACTTAGAAGATTAAAAGGAAACATCTCACAACAATCTAAGAAATTGCTTGTTAATAAGCCTTTGAGTGTGTTTCTGTGTGTTATATGTCAGGAATGTTAGTTTGAATTTTATCATTAAGATTGCCATTATTTTCAAGAGTGAAATAAAAACAACATAGATAATTGTATTTATCTTAGCTTGCACTGCCTTTCATTCTTTTTGAACTTAGAAACAGCCAAATTGGGACAAATAATTGTGCCGACAGCACATAACTATTAAAGTGGGTAACAATTTATAGTACTAATTGCTTAGTTTTATTTATTATTTATAGGTTCTAAAGTAAAATACACAGCTCAAATATTAAAAGACAACGCAAACACACAGAATTAACTATTTGTTGTATTAGAAAATGTTATGACTTCAAATGTGCTTTTGAATAAGGCCTAGCTCTTATTGCTTATTAAATACACTATGTAGTAGATTGTATTCAATGCTCAACCCACTGAAATCCCATTATTTATAATAATTACATTTATTGCAACCCTCTTTGTAGCTGCATCTTAGTGATGAAAGCAATATATGTCAGTATAACAATCCTACCATCATATGAGATGGAGATTTGTTTTGTTGTGACTAGTGATGTGCACCGGAAATTTTTCGGGTTTTGTGCTTTGGTTTTGGATTCGGTTCCGCGACCGTGTTTTGTATTCGGACGCGTTTTGGCAAAACCTCCCTGAAATTTTTTTGTCAGATTCGGGTGTGTTTTGGATTTGGGTGTTTTTTTTACAAAAATCCTCAAAAACAGCTTAAATCATAGAATTTGGGGGTCATTTTGATCCCATAGTATTATTAACCTCAATAACCATAATTTCCACTAATTTCCAGTCTATTCTGAACATCTCACACCTCACAATATTATTTTTAGTCCTAAAATTTGCACCGAGGTCGCTGGATGGCTAAGCTAAGCGACCCAAGTGGCCGACACAAACACCTGGCCCATCTAGGAGTGGCACTGCAGTGTCAGACAGGATGGCAGATTTAAAAAATAGTCCCCAAACAGCACATGATGCAAAGAAAAAAAAAGAGGTGCAATGAGGTAGCTGTGTGACTAAGCTAAGCGACCCAAGTGGCCGACACAAACACCTGGCCCATCTAGGAGTGGCACTGCAGTGTCAGACAGGATGGCAGATTTAAAAAATAGTCCCCAAACAGCACATGATGCAAAGAAAAAAAGAAGTGCAATGAGGTAGCTGTGTGACTAAGCTAAGTGACACAAGTGGCCGACACAAACACCTGGCCCATCTAGGAGTGGCACTGCAGTTTTCTAGTGAGAAGATGAGTGCTTCCATCCTCATGTGAATCTGAACCACTAGCCATTAACATAGGCAAGGGCCTCAGCCGTTCCTTGCCACTCCGTGTCGTAAATGGCATATTGGCAAGTTTACGCTTCTCATCAGACACATTTAATTTTGATTTTTGGGTCATTTTACTGAACTTTTGTAGTATACTTGACGACACAGAGGTAGAGCAGTGGACTACTGTACCGTACTGCTATATATATACTGGTGGTCACAGCAACATTCTGCACTGTCCCCTCCTACTATATACTACGCACAACTAAAATGCAGCACAGGTATGGATGCATAGTATACTTGACGACACAGAGGTAGAGCAGTGGACTACTGTACCGTAATGCTATATATATACTGGTGGTCACAGCAACATTGTGCACTGTCCCCTCCTACTATATACTGCGCACAACTAAAATGCAGCACAGATATGGATGCATAGTATACTTGACGACACAGAGGTAGAGCAGTGGACTACTGTTCCATACTGCTATATATATATACTGGTGGTCAGCAAAATTCTGCACTGTCCTCCTACTATATATACTGCACACAACTAAAATGCAGCACAGGCATGGATGGATAGAATACTTGACGACACAGAGGTAGAGCAGTGGACTACTGTACCGTACTGCTATATATATACTCGTGGTCAGCAAAATTCTGCACTGTCCTACTATATACAACAATGCAGTACAGATATGGATCGTTTTTCAGGCAGAGAACGTAGATATTTTCAGCACACTGAGCACAGATATTTGCAAGCACACTGAGCACAGATATTTGCAGCACACTGAGCACAGATATTTGAAGCACACTGAACACAGAAACTGAGAGAACGCTGCACGTCCTCTCGCTATCTTCTCCAATGCACGAGTGAAAATGCCGGCGACGCGCGGCTCCTCATATAGAATACGAATCTCGTGAGAATCCGACAGCGGGATGATGACGTTCGGAAACGCTCGGGTTAACCGAGCAAGGCAGGAAGATCCGAGTCTGCCTCGGAACCGTGTAAAATGGGTGAAGTTCGGGGGGGTTCGGATCCCGAGGAACCGAACCCGCTTATCACTAGTTGTGACACAACAATTGTAGTCGAGCGCTATAAGGTATGCAATAAGAAAACCACATGAAACCTATACAAGTTAAAATGTTACACTTGATTGCAACAACCTTGCGTAGAAACAATGTTTAAGATCTTTTATGAAATGATGGAGCCTGGGCAAACAGCAACCGGTTAAATGTGGGAAGGGGCTTGGCAATATTACCCTAACACTTCCCTCCAGTTCTCTGTGGCTGCTTCTTGGTGGGTCCTCATACCGGCTATCGCTCCAGGTGTTGAGTTCCCAGCTAGGAACCGGAAGTGGAGAAATGATGCAAATGCTGTGAGTTAAGTGATCCATACCACTAATCTGACATTCTCCAATGCATTTCGTATGAATGTGTTCTATGTCAAGGATGTTGGTATAGGGGGTCATTCCGACCCGTTCGCGCGCAGCGTTTCTTCGCTGTGGAGGGAACGGGTCGGAACTGCGCACGCGTGTCGTTGCCCGGCGACGGAGCACACAGCGAAAAAAAAAGACACAGCGCTGGACGGAAGAAGATTGACAGCGGAGAGGCGTTCCGGGGTGGATACTCACCGTTGGAGGCCGTTTTCGGGAAGTGGTAAGAAGAACACAGGTGTGTCCAGGCGAACAGAGGGCGGATGTCTGACGTCAGGACCGGGACCTTCATCGCTGGATCTGTCGCACAGTGTAAGTAGCTGCAGGGCTGGTCTTGTTTTGCAGGAAACTTTTTAAGCATAGCAGGGCGGCACAAGCGATGCTAAAATACACTCCCTCATGGGCGGGGATTAGTTGATCGCAGCAGCAGCAAAATGTTGCTGGCTGCGATCAACTCGGAATGACTCTCATAGTCATTGTGCACTCTTTTTATTGGCTTCATTTAAAAAAAAAAACTGTATTATTATTTATAGAAACAGTTCAACAATGTAATTAAGAAACATATGCTTTTTCAAAGTGGTGGTTATAATGTATTTGTAGCTGATATTAACATGTAATAAGGTACAGTAAAAATGGGTAAATAAGAATACCCGTTTTACCTTATTACATTTGAAACTCAGCGGCTAAAGCCAATAGCAGGGAGAAGGACACATGGGCGCGAGGAGAAGCTACAGATGACTGGAAGGAAATAGTAGGGTAAGGACATGGCTCGTTATCCTCACCAAGCCTCTTCCCATATTCACCTACTGTAGTTGCTATTTACCCAGGTTCAATCATTTCAGAAAATATCCTAAACATCGTTTCTGTGCAAGGTAATTTCTGTTGCAACTAAGTATAACATTTTAACTCATATGTTTCACATGGTTTTCCTATTGCATACATTATATTATTATAGCGCTCTTCTATTTGTTTAAAATATTAACTTTAAAGCCTTGAATAGAGCTGCTGCACGTATCCTAGAGCAGGTCATCAGTTCTTTTTATCAATTATACTGTACAACAGTTATAGTATAGTAGCATATTAATTGTGAGGGTGATGAACAGCTACACTTTGAAGTATATCTTCAAAGCTTACCCGGTTACTAATGCAATGAGTGTACTGGTTTTGGCATCAGTACATCTGGTTTGTCATCTGGGCACACAAAGACATGCTCTTGAGAAACCCCTCTGTATTCTAAAAATGGGTTTTGATGAGTTGAAGTTGGAAAAACCCTGAAGGACATTAGACAAAAATTACAGAATCATGTCAAACCCAACTCCTATCTCTTTAATATCCCCTTTCAATCAATCAAACAATCAATCAATCATTCAACCAATCGATCAAAGGTTACTTTCCCAACCTCGGTACTCAAGACACACAGTGCAGGTTTTAGTTATATGCAGGCTTCAGCACAGGTGGTTAACTCAAAATAACTGAGGTAATGTACTAATTAAATCACCTGTGTTCAAGCATAGGTATCACTAAAACCTGGACTGTAATAGGCCCTACACACTGGGTGATATGACTGCAAGATATGAATGATCTCGTTCATTAATGAATGAGATACCGTTCATATCGTGCAGTGTGGAAGCACCAGCGATGAACGATGCACGGCCCCGTGCTCATTCATCGCTGGTGCCCCGTCGGCTATGCATGCAGGCCAATATGGACAATCTCGTCCATATTTGCCTGCACTTGTATGGAGCCGGGTGAAACTTCACTCCCCCCATCACTGCCCCCCCCCCCCGCCGCCAGGTCGCCCGTCTGCCATATCTGCGGTTGGGCAGCTCGGCGGCGTATCGCCATGTCTGTAGGGCCCTTTAGTGTGCCTTGATGACTGAGGTTGGGAATGCCTGGTCTAGACTTATTTCTGCCCTAAATCATTTGTGAGAGAAAGGTAACATAGAGGACGGTATTCATATGATATATCAGGCCCAATCACCTTTCCAAAGTGATTCCCGTTATCGCGCATGTCGTGCCCATAGTAATCAGGTTTAGTTGCGTAAAGGATTGGGCCCACGCTACTCGATTGGTAGCGAGCTGAAATTATTACACCACATGTGTCAGCAGAAACACAACAGGTGTGGAAGAGGGTGAAAAGAATTGAATACCGCCCAAAGAGTGTCTTTTGAATATGTTTTGTGTGAGAAACTATGTATTACATATCTTGATTGCAAGCCCTTTGACATGTGCAACATAGGTCTCATTTAATGCAGGTTAATTTATAAACAATATCAAAAGTCACCGGTTACCTCTAATTTCCTATCACTGCACATTGCAGCAGTTAGCAATTATTTTTGTGTTCTGTTTATCAAGTTTTTCATGTCAAGACAGCAAAGAATAAAAATCAAAATAAAAGTGCTGTAATTTTACTGCTGTGTTCAGACCTCGCTTGCCTACAGTACAGGTATAAGCTGTTGGGGAGGGATCTCTCTGCATCTGTCAGTGGCAGCAGCCTCTCTCCCCAGCCCAGCATGCACTGCTGTGTGCTGGGTGATGTTGGGTCCAGGAAGGCTGCAGCCGCTAAGCAGAGCCAGTCTCCTCTGCCTGCATAATGTGCAAAGGGAGCTATTGCACTGATTATTATTATTATTATTATTATTATTATTATTATGATTATCCTTTATTTATATGGAGCCATGGGATACAGAGTAAACAAATAAGCAAAACATGAAGACAGTGACATACAATGTAATACAATATAGGACAAGTACAGGGTATATAAACATAGCTGCTTCAGTAAACAGCACTGAAATAAGTATCAGGGTGGCAGAAAACTGAGGGATTTGGTGCCATCAAAGGGAGTATTGAAAAGAAGTTAGGTTAAGTAAGAGACATAAAAGCACATGAGGGAAGAGGGCCCTGCTCATGAAAGGTTACATTTTAAACCCCCTGGAGTAGCCCCCATAAGCACCATGTAGCGCCATGCATACTTTTTAAATATATTTTTGGAGGTTTGGGGGTGTGGTATCATCTCCATCATTAGGCCACGCCCTATTTAGTACCCAGACCTGATCTCTGCGGCTATCAGGATACAATAGCTAACACTAAGTTTGCTGTAGTTTGGTAAATCGCACATTTTTTTAAGTTCCCATAAAAAGTTATGGGAACTCATTTGCAGCTGGAAATGTAGCATGGGCTTGAATACGATCTGTGCAGGCACCAGGGAAACAAACTGTGACCCCCTACAATAATAACTATGATTTCAAACACTTCTTTCCCCACTCCTTTGACACTTTCCCCTGAATTTATCTCAGCAACCCATCCCCTGGCTACAGAGAATGCCCCGCTCCTCCAAGCAGTGCCCACTAACAGTAGCATTGAAATGTAATTGTATCTTGACCGTGACGCCGCAGGTGCCCTTCTGCACCATGGGAGGTTTCTGTCCCTGAGCTTGCCTTAGGACACCTGCATTACAGTTTGACAGGTGTACCGTCCCATTCAAACTACCTACAATAAAAATATCTATCTGTTCTACATAGAAGGCAGCATTGCAGGTCTGCAACTAGGAACCTCCTTAGGAGCCCAAAACAGGTTGTGACCCTTTGGGGCACCTGGGTGACAGCTTCAATGGGCCAGATTCGGTGTGCAGAGGCCCCTGGACAACAAACTTGAAGGTGCCCCTATCAATAAAATGATCAAATTTACATTTACTTCCTCTGTTTATTACATAATATATACAAAGAGCAAGTAAACGGGAACAGAAGTCTGTAAAGTTATATAGATAGATAGATTGATCGATTGATTGATTGATTGATCATAGGGACTCTGCACTCACTATATTAACTAACAATAATAACAGTGGAGTTTTAGTTCATGTATTGATCAATGCATTTAAGCATGCAGCCCCCAGCAAGGGACCTCACTATATTGCTGGTCCTACTCTATTGCTCAAAATAATTACCATAAATATAGCTATCACATTAGTGATAAACTTTAGGTGTGCTACCTAGTCTAAAGCTCACAGCGACTTTACTTTTAATGGTGAGGCAGTTACCAACACTGTTGTAAAGCACCTGCAGTAGGAAAACAGCTGACACAAGCTAAAACAAATAAGTTAAAACAGGGTGCATGAGAAAATGTGATCACAAATAGATTAATTAAAAAATTAATCTAAGAAACAAATAGCACTATTCCACAGCACTCCTTTATTCATAGATTTGGGGTACAACAAAGTATTTGACCACATTGTTTAAATATATTAGAAAACACAGGGCCTCTGCATTCACTATACTAACTAACAATAATAAACAGTGGAGTTTTAGTTCATGTATTGATCAATGCATTAAAGCCTGCAGCCCCCGACACGGGACCCCACTATACTGCTCAAAAAAATTAATATAAAAATAGCTATCACATAGTGTTGCACCCCAAATCTAGGAATGGTGAGTGCCATGGACTAGTGCTTTTTGTTTAATGAGCAAAAACAGGCATTTTCTACACATGAGTGGCTTGGATTTGAGTAAATTCTTGCCACCAAGTTGGGATCTGAAAACAAGACAAAACATAAATTTCCCAGAAAGCTCGGATCTCGTGTGTTTGGGAGCGCATATACTTTATATACATCCAAACTGTAGGAGAACTGAGCATTTCAAGAAAATTATGTTTTTCTCGTTTTCAGATAGGAACTTGATGGAGAGAACCAAGCCAAGCTGCTCATTTGTAATATTATGAATGAATGCATGTGATTTCCAAACTGATAACATTAATGCTATATAGCCCCTTTTTCTATGACTGAACACGAGTGTTCAATGTGAATGCTGGATGGATTATAAATGCAGCATTGTGTCCTTGACCCGCCCAAAGGTTACTGTGATCTGCAAATGCATTTGAGATATGATTTACTGTACAATGGGAAAATGAAAGCACCATGTTTCCATTCTCTTCCAATGTTTCTTTCTTAAATATTTAAAAATACATACTGAAGCATGTAGAGTATGACTATCTTTCACGAAATATAAAAACTAGATGTGTTCTAAAAACAGATCTGTATCCCTTAATGTTCTATATTTATCAAAACCATTGCCTTGATGCCAGGGGCGTAAGTTAATACCAGGCGCCCGGAGTCAAAATAACAATGGTGCCCCCCACACACACACTCCTTGCTTTCACCAGCAACACTCCACACCCCAACAGGCAGGGCCAATTTAAGGGTCACAGGGGCCTGGAGGCAAATACACACACATCCACATACACACACACACACACACACACACACACACACACACACACACACACACACACACATTGCCACATACAATATACACACACAGCCACACACACATTGCCATATATACACACACTCATATGCACATACACACAGACACATATAAATACACATTGCCACATACAGTATACACACTCAGCCACATGTACACATACAGCCAAATATACACACACAGCCACAAATACACATTGCTATATATGTCCAGGTAGGCAGCACACTCAATAAGGAAATATACACCCAGTGCCCTCCGTAGGAATCCTATAAGCCGGATATCCAAGTACAGAATACAGTCGTGGCACTCCGGATAAGTAATCAGGCAAACACAGGTAGGTACTTCAAACATTTTGAAGGTTTATTCCTTCGTCATCAGGATAAATGAAAATGACAAACTCACCATTAAATCCCCTCACCACAGCATGTGAATCGTCAGGATCCGGAAGCTGGTTGATAGCGCCCACGTGACATCATCATCAACTCCACATTTCCATAACAACCGAAAGACACAATACTGTGAACACAAAATAGCGCTATAAGATTTCCAGCAACAGGAATAAAAGTTGTGTATAACTGATACAATATTAGGTAAAATAGATACAATGTCAGTACTTAATAAGCCTATTATTGCAACAGTATCTTATCATAGTTTGCAAAAAAACACAATGTCATGACAAAGAATCACATACAGTAGAAAACAATAATTGAGCTAAAAAAATCAATACTTGAGCTAGAAGATCAGGTAACACATATCACTATGTCCATTCTGTATGTTGTTCCTGATGGATAGTCTGTGTGTGACTATGCGCTCCCTAGGGGTCTTATCGGTTTTGCCCACATAGCTGAGGCCACATGGGCATGTGATCATGTATATTATAAATCTGGTAGTGCAAGTCACCCTATGTCTGATCATATATTTCTTGCCTTTATGTGGGTGCATGAAAAAACATCCCGTCACCAGAAAGCAACATGTGGTGCAATTTAAACATTTATAACAACCATTCTTCCTGGACAGAAAGTTTTGTTCAGGGCCTTCCTTTCCGAGGTTAGAGACATCTGTTTTGACTACCCAGTCATAAATGTTTTTACCCCTGGTGTAGCATGGCATCAAGGTTCTGTCCCTCAAATCCAATCCTTTATCGGTACTGACTATAGGCCAGAGGTTCTTTGTAATCTGTCGAATTTTATGGCGAGTTTGTCATTTTCATTTATCCTGATGACGAAGGAATAAACCTTCAAAATGTTGAAATACCTGTGTTTGCCTGATTTCTTATCCGGAGTGCCATCGACTGTATGCTGTACTTGGTTATCCTGGCTTATAGGATTCGTATTGAGAGCACCGGGTGTATATTTCCTTATTGAGTGTGCTGCCTACCTGGACATATGTATTGCAAGGTACTGTTTGCAGGGACAGACCTTCCTTAGGCTTAAGCACCCAAATTAGTACTGATTCCATTGCGTGCATCAGATTATTGGTTATAGAACATTTGCGCCTTTATTTTTAATCATGGCTGAGGGTTATAGTGCACAAGAGGAGTTGTTGTGTGAAGTTATCAATCTGGCAAAGATCACACAGGGAACAGCGTTGTAATTTTCGTACTCTGAAGCTGAATCAATGTTATTTAAAGAAAGCTTGAGCCTTGAATCCGAATTGAAATCAAATGAACATTTATTCCATGAATGGTCGAAACTCAAACAGAGGGAACTGTACTTTTATTACAATGCCGTTACATTGCACGACTATTACAAAGATAAAAGGATTCCACATGGATTCCATGTTAAGAATTGCCCTACCATAGGATGACACAATGTATCCTTCTGCAAAAGGTGGATTGCAGTTTTAAACAAGTGCAGCTATGACCTTATGCTCCTCGTAATTGAGGAATCAGGCCGGAGCTGACAGCTACAAAAAAACAGCTGGGCACCTTCGAAACTGCTAATCGGGCCACTTTGGTGGCCGATACGGATACTAGTTGGCTGGATAAACTAGAGAAACAACTTGTGAACTACAAGCGTAACCTTATCCAGTTTAAAAAAGCAAAGCTGAACAAAGAGATTTCAGACTACCAACATAATCATGTCTAACACTGGGTCGGCGGCGGGTCCAGGGAAAACAACAGATGGCAATAAAAAACTGCCCGCAATCCCACTACTGACTACGAATCCTCTCAAGATTATGGTAATATCAGTGATTCGGACTTTAACGTTGGACATCCTTCAATCCCTTTAGGGGAACGTACCCACAACCAACTGGCAGGCAGAGGAGGTACACGAGGACAGGGGGGCAAAAATGAGGACCAAAGCTGGAATGGCCACCTCTAGTGCAACGGAGGAGACAGTGATTAATCTATCCTCCCGTTCACTAATGAAAATTGAACTTAAGGTACTTGCCTGCGCTTTGTCATTTGTTCCTAGTACCAGTTTTGATAGTTTCAAGTTGGAGGTTGAGAAATACTGTCTTAACAGACAGTTAAAACTACAGAAATATTTTAAGGACACTAGAGTATCATCTGATGATATCCCAACTGTATCTGACATTCCAATAGCAGTAAGACGCCTCCAGATAAAGTCTACATTTGAGCCGATTTCTAACAATGGGGTCATTCTGAGTTGATCGTTCGCTAGCAACTTTTTGCTGGCTTGCGATCAAATAGTCGCTGCCTATGGGGGAGTGTATTTTTGCTTTGTGCGAATGTGTGTGCTGCCGAGCGGGCCGAAAAAATCTTTGTGTAGCTCTAGACTTACTCAGCCTTTGTGATCATTTCAGTGTGTCTGGTCCGGATTTGATGTCAGACACCCGCCCTGCAAACGCCTGGACATGCCTGCGTTTTTCCAACCACTAACTGAAAATTAGGGGGTCATTCCGAGTTGTTCGCTCGCAAGCGGATTTTAGCAGATTTGCTCATGCTAAGCCGCCGCCTACTGGGAGTGAATCTTAGCATCTTAAAATTGCGAACGATGTATTCGCAATATTGCGATTACACACCTCGTAGCAGTTTCTGAGTAGCTTCAGACTTACTCGGCATCTGCGATCAGTTCAGTGCTTGTCGTTCCTGGTTTGACGTCACAAACACACCCAGCGTTCGCCCAGACACTCCCCCGTTTCTCCGGCCACTCCTGCGTTTTTTCCGGAAACGGTAGCGTTTTTTCCCACACGCCCATAAAACGGCCTGTTTCTGCCCAGTAACACCCATTTCCTGTCAATCACATTACGATCGCCAGAACGATGAAAAAGCCGTGAGTAAAAATCCTAACTGCATAGCAAATTTACTTGGCGCAGTTGCAGTGCGGACATTGCGCATGCGCATTAAGCGGAAAATCGCTGCGATGCGAAGATTTTTACCGAGCGAACAACTCGGAATGACCCCCTTAATCTTTTAATATCTTCTTTCTATGATAGGTAATCACCACTGTTTCCTGTATTTACATCTCTAGTTTTTCCTTCAGTATCTGTTTTCTTTCATATCTCTTCTTCTCAAACTTGGGGGTATATGTTCTAAGCCTTGGAGAGTTATAAAGTGGAGAGAGATAAAATAAAGAAGAACTTTCAGGAGAAGTTAATACAGGAACAGGTGAAATGTTTCAGACTCATTAAGTAGCAACAGGAGAGTCACCTCAGGAGCTATGACAGGAGGAATGCTGCAGTCCACGAGGTCAATTTACTTAGACCTGGGGGTATATTTACTAAAATTAGATTTTTTAATTATCTTTATGAATCTTCAAAATCGATTGAAATTGATTTTTTTTTTCTAAAATCCTTAAAAAATCCCTCATTTACTATAATTCGATTTTGCATTAAATTTTCAAATCAAATTCGAATTGGATTCAGTTTGGAAGGGATTTTGAGCTGAATTTATGAAATCCCTTCCAAAATTGAACATGAAATTCCCATTAAAACCCCCAGCAAAATTGAATGCAAAATTTAACAGAACTTCCTCAATGCTTCCCATTGGTACAACTGCAATATATGCACACTAATTAAAGGGGAAGCTCTCTCTTTACACTGTTTTATACATGAAAACCTAAGTGATGGTTTTTTTAATTCTTTTTTTTAATAATTACAGCTGAAATGTTTGAAAATAAATGTAGTCCTAATCTGCCTTCCAGCCTGCTTTCCACTTTCTGTGCTTACATACTCAGTTGTTGTTAATGAAAACCCTCTGCCTGCTCTCCGTTTAATGTATATATTTATTTAATGCATAATTATGCAATAGATGGCAGCAGAGCATAATATCGAACACTGTTGCCAAATTATATAATAATATGCATTCCAATATTTTTTTTTTATAAATCAAAGTTATTCTGTCATGCATTGGGTGGCTATATGTGCCTCTTAATACTAATGCTCAGGAGGAGTTTGTGGCTTTTGACAATGGAGTCAGAAGCCAGGAGCAAAAGTCATAGACTAAATAATAGAGATGAGCGGGTTCGGTTTCTCTGAATCCGAACCCGCCAGAACTTCATGGTTTTTTTCACGGGTCCGAGCGACTCGGATCTTCCCGCCTTGCTCGGTTAACCCGAGCGCGCCCGAACGTCATCATGACGCTGTCGGATTCTCGCGAGGCTCGGATTCTATCGCGAGACTCGGATTCTATATAAGGAGCCGCGCGTCGCCGCCATTTTCACACGTGCATTGAGATTGATAGGGAGAGGACGTGGCTGGCGTCCTCTCCGTTTAGAATAGATTAGAGAGACACTTGATTTACTAATTTTGGGGAGCATTAGGAGTACTCAGTACAGTGCAGAGTTTTGCTGATAGTGACCAGTGACCACCAGTTTTATTTATAATCCGTTCTCTGCCTGAAAAAAGCGATACACAGCACACAGTGACTCAGTCACATACCATATCTGTGTGCACTGCTCAGGCTCAGGCCAGTGTGCTGCATCATCTATTATCTATATATAATATTATATATATCTGTCTGACTGCTCAGCTCACACAGCTTATAATTGTGGGGGAGACTGGGGAGCACTACTGCAGTGCCAGTTATAGGTTATAGCAGGAGCCAGGAGTACATAATATATTATATAGTGAGTGACCACCAGACACACAGTGCAGTTTATTTAATATATCCGTTCTCTGCCTGAAAAAAGCGATACACAACAGTGACTCAGTCAGTCACATACCATATCTGTGTGCACTGCTCAGGCTCAGGCCAGTGTGCTGCATCATCTATATATATTATATATCTGTCTGACTGCTCAGCTCACACAGCTTATAATTGTGGGGGAGACTGGGGAGCACTACTGCAGTGCCAGTTATAGGTTATAGCAGGAGCCAGGAGTACATAATATTATATTAAAATTAAACAGTGCACACTTTTGCTGCAGGAGTGCCACTGCCAGTGTGACTAGTGACCAGTGACCTGACCACCAGTATATATAATATTAGTAGTATACTATCTCTTTATCAACCAGTCTATATTAGCAGCAGACACAGTACAGTGCGGTAGTTCACGGCTGTGGCTACCTCTGTGTCGGCACTCGGCAGCCCGTCCATAATTGTATATACCACCTAACCGTGGTTTTTTTTTCTTTCTTTATACATACAAATTAGTTACGAGTATACTATCTCTTTATCAACCAGTCTATATATTAGCAGCAGACACAGTACAGTGCGGTAGTTCACGGCTGTGGCTACCTCTGTGTCGGCACTCGGCAGCCCGTCCATAATTGTATATACCACCTAACCGTGGTTTTTTTTTCTTTCTTTATACATACATACTAGTTACGAGTATACTATCTCTTTATCAACCAGTCTATATATTAGCAGCAGACACAGTACAGTGCGGTAGTTCACGGCTGTGGCTACCTCTGTGTCGGCACTCGGCAGCCCGTCCATAATTGTATATACCACCTAACCGTGGTTTTTTTTTCTTTATACATACATACTAGTTACGAGTATACTATCTCTTTATCAACCAGTCTATATATTAGCAGCAGACACAGTACAGTGCGGTAGTTCACGGCTGTGGCTACCTCTGTGTCGGCACTCGGCAGCCCGTCCATAATTGTATATACCACCTAACCGTGGTTTTTTTTTCTTTCTTTATACATACATACTAGTTACGAGTATACTATCTCTTTATCAACCAGTCTATATATTAGCAGCAGACACAGTACAGTGCGGTAGTTCACGGCTGTGGCTACCTCTGTGTCGGCACTCGGCAGCCCGTCCGTAATTGTATATACCACCTAACCGTGGTTTTTTTTTCTTTCTTTATACATACATACTAGTTACGAGTATACTATCTCTTTATCAACCAGTCTATATATTAGCAGCAGACACAGTACAGTGCGGTAGTTCACGGCTGTGGCTACCTCTGTGTCGGCACTCGGCAGCCCGTCCATAATTGTATATACCACCTAACCGTGGTTTTTTTTTCTTTCTTTATACATACATACTAGTTACGAGTATACTATCTCTTTATCAACCAGTCTATATTAGCAGCAGACACAGTACAGTGCGGTAGTTCACGGCTGTGGCTACCTCTGTGTCGGCACTCGGCAGCCCGTCCATAATTGTATATACCACCTAACCGTGGTTTTTTTTTCTTTCTTTATACATACATACTAGTTACGAGTATACTATCTCTTTATCAACCAGTCTATATATTAGCAGCAGACACAGTACAGTGCGGTAGTTCACGGCTGTGGCTACCTCTGTGTTGGCACTCGGCAGCCCGTCCATAATTGTATATACCACCTAACCGTGGTTTTTTTTTCTTTCTTTATACATACATACTAGTTACGAGTATACTATCTCTTTATCAACCAGTCTATATATTAGCAGCAGACACAGTACAGTGCGGTAGTTCACGGCTGTGGCTACCTCTGTGTCGGCACTCGGCAGCCCGTCCATAATTGTATATACCACCTAACCGTGGTTTTTTTTTCTTTCTTTATACATACATACTAGTTACGAGTATACTATCTCTTTATCAACCAGTCTATATATTAGCAGCAGACACAGTACAGTGCGGTAGTTCACGGCTGTGGCTACCTCTGTGTCGGCACTCGGCAGCCCGTCCATAATTGTATATACCACCTAACCGTGGTTTTTTTTTCTTTCTTTATACATACATACTAGTTACGAGTATACTATCTCTTTATCAACCAGTCTATATTAGCAGCAGACACAGTACAGTGCGGTAGTTCACGGCTGTGGCTACCTCTGTGTCGGCACTCGGCAGCCCGTCCATAATTGTATATACCACCTAACCGTGGTTTTTTTTTCTTTCTTTATACATACATACTAGTTACGAGTATACTATCTCTTTATCAACCAGTCTATATATTAGCAGCAGACACAGTACAGTGCGGTAGTTCACGGCTGTGGCTACCTCTGTGTCGGCACTCGGCAGCCCGTCCATAATTGTATATACCACCTAACCGTGGTTTTTTTTTCTTTCTTTATACATACATACTAGTTACGAGTATACTATCTCTTTATCAACCAGTCTATATATTAGCAGCAGACACAGTACAGTGCGGTAGTTCACGGCTGTGGCTACCTCTGTGTCGGCACTCGGCAGCCCGTCCATAATTGTATATACCACCTAACCGTGGTTTTTTTTTCTTTCTTTATACATACATACTAGTTACGAGTATACTATCTCTTTATCAACCAGTCTATATATTAGCAGCAGACACAGTACAGTGCGGTAGTTCACGGCTGTGGCTACCTCTGTGTCGGCACTCGGCAGCCCGTCCATAATTGTATATACCACCTAACCGTGGTTTTTTTTTCTTTCTTTATACATACATACTAGTTACGAGTATACTATCTCTTTATCAACCAGTCTATATTAGCAGCAGACACAGTACAGTGCGGTAGTTCACGGCTGTGGCTACCTCTGTGTCGGCACTCGGCAGCCCGTCCATAATTGTATATACCACCTAACCGTGGTTTTTTTTTCTTTCTTTATACATACATACTAGTTACGAGTATACTATCTCTTTATCAACCAGTCTATATATTAGCAGCAGACACAGTACAGTGCGGTAGTTCACGGCTGTGGCTACCTCTGTGTCGGCACTCGGCAGCCCGTCCATAATTGTATATACCACCTAACCGTGGTTTTTTTTTCTTTCTTTATACATACATACTAGTTACGAGTATACTATCTCTTTATCAACCAGTCTATATATTAGCAGCAGACACAGTACAGTGCGGTAGTTCACGGCTGTGGCTACCTCTGTGTCGGCACTCGGCAGCCCGTCCATAATTGTATATACCACCTAACCGTGGTTTTTTTTCTTTCTTTATACATACATACTAGTTACAAGTATACTATCTCTTTATCAACCAGTCTATATATTAGCAGCAGACACAGTACAGTGCGGTAGTTCACGGCTGTGGCTACCTCTGTGTCGGCACTCGGCAGCCCGTCCATAATTGTATATACCACCTAACCGTGGTTTTTTTTTCTTTCTTTATACATACATACTAGTTACGAGTATACTATCTCTTTATCAACCAGTCTATATTAGCAGCAGACACAGTACAGTGCGGTAGTTCACGGCTGTGTCTACCTCTGTGTCGGCACTCGGCAGCCCGTCCATAATTGTATATACCACCTAACCGTGGTTTTTTTTTCTTTCTTTATACATACATACTAGTTACGAGTATACTATCTCTTTATCAACCAGTCTATATATTAGCAGCAGACACAGTACAGTGCGGTAGTTCACGGCTGTGGCTACCTCTGTGTCGGCACTCGGCAGCCCGTCCATAATTGTATATACCACCTAACCGTGGTTTTTTTTTCTTTCTTTATACATACATACTAGTTACGAGTATACTATCTCTTTATCAACCAGTCTATATTAGCAGCAGACACAGTACAGTGCGGTAGTTCATGGCTGTGGCTACCTCTGTGTCGGCACTCGGCAGCCCGTCCATAATTGTATATACCACCTAACCGTGGTTTTTTTTTCTTTCTTTATACATACATACTAGTTACGAGTATACTATCTCTTTATCAACCAGTCTATATATTAGCAGCAGACACAGTACAGTGCGGTAGTTCACGGCTGTGGCTACCTCTGTGTCGGCACTCGGCAGCCCGTCCATAATTGTATACTAGTATCCAATCCATCCATCTCCATTGTTTACCTGAGGTGCCTTTTAGTTGTGCCTATTAAAATATGGAGAACAAAAATGTTGAGGTTCCAAAATTAGGGAAAGATCAAGATCCACTTCCACCTCGTGCTGAAGCTGCTGCCACTAGTCATGGCCGAGACGAAGAAATGCCAGCAACGTCGTCTGCCAAGGCCGATGCCCAATGTCATAGTACAGAGCATGTCAAATCCAAAACACCAAATATCAGTAAAAAAAGGACTCCAAAACCTAAAATAAAATTGTCGGAGGAGAAGCGTAAACTTGCCAATATGCCATTTACCACACGGAGTGGCAAGGAACGGCTGAGGCCCTGGCCTATGTTCATGGCTAGTGGTTCAGCTTCACATGAGGATGGAAGCACTCAGCCTCTCGCTAGAAAAATGAAAAGACTCAAGCTGGCAAAAGCAGCACAGCAAAGAACTGTGCATTCTTCGAAATCCCAAATCCACAAGGAGAGTCCAATTGTGTCGGTTGCGATGCCTGACCTTCCCAACACTGGACATGAAGAGCATGCGCCTTCCACCATTTGCACGCCCCCTGCAAGTGCTGGAAGGAGCACCCACAGTCCAGTTCCTGATAGTCAGATTGAAGATGTCAGTGTTGAAGTACACCAGGATGAGGAGGATATGGGTGTTGCTGGCGCTGGGGAGGAAATTGACCAGGAGGATTCTGATGGTGAGGTGGTTTGTTTAAGTCAGGCACCCGGGGAGACACCTGTTGTCCGTGGGAGGAATATGGCCGTTGACATGCCAGGTGAAAATACCAAAAAAATCAGCTCTTCGGTGTGGAGGTATTTCAACAGAAATGCGGACAACAGGTGTCAAGCCGTGTGTTCCCTTTGTCAAGCTGTAATAAGTAGGGGTAAGGACGTTAACCACCTCGGAACATCCTCCCTTATACGTCACCTGCAGCGCATTCATAATAAGTCAGTGACAAGTTCAAAAACTTTGGGTGACAGCGGAAGCAGTCCACTGACCAGTAAATCCCTTCCTCTTGTAACCAAGCTCACGCAAACCACCCCACCAACTCCCTCAGTGTCAATTTCCTCCTTCCCCAGGAATGCCAATAGTCCTGCAGGCCATGTCACTGGCAATTCTGACGAGTCCTCTCCTGCCTGGGATTCCTCCGATGCATCCTTGCGTGTAACGCCTACTGCTGCTGGCGCTGCTGTTGTTGCCGCTGGGAGTCGATGGTCATCCCAGAGGGGAAGTCGTAAGCCCACTTGTACTACTTCCAGTAAGCAATTGACTGTTCAACAGTCCTTTGCGAGGAAGATGAAATATCACAGCAGTCATCCTACTGCAAAGCGGATAACTGAGTCCTTGACAACTATGTTGGTGTTAGACGTGCGTCCGGTATCCGCCGTTAGTTCACAGGGAACTAGACAATTTATTGAGGCAGTGTGCCCCCGTTACCAAATACCATCTAGGTTCCACTTCTCTAGGCAGGCGATACCGAGAATGTACACGGACGTCAGAAAAAGACTCACCAGTGTCCTAAAAAATGCAGTTGTACCCAATGTCCACTTAACCACGGACATGTGGACAAGTGGAGCAGGGCAGGGTCAGGACTATATGACTGTGACAGCCCACTGGGTAGATGTATGGACTCCCGCCGCAAGAACAGCAGCGGCGGCACCAGTAGCAGCATCTCGCAAACGCCAACTCTTTCCTAGGCAGGCTACGCTTTGTATCACCGCTTTCCAGAATACGCACACAGCTGAAAACCTCTTACGGCAACTGAGGAAGATCATCGCGGAATGGCTTACCCCAATTGGACTCTCCTGTGGATTTGTGGCATCGGACAACGCCAGCAATATTGTGTGTGCATTAAATATGGGCAAATTCCAGCACGTCCCATGTTTTGCACATACCTTGAATTTGGTGGTGCAGAATTTTTTAAAAAACGACAGGGGCGTGCAAGAGATGCTGTCGGTGGCCAGAAAAATTGCGGGACACTTTCGGCGTACAGGCACCACGTACAGAAGACTGGAGCACCACCAAAAACTACTGAACCTGCCCTGCCATCATCTGAAGCAAGAAGTGGTAACGAGGTGGAATTCAACCCTCTATATGCTTCAGAGGTTGGAGGAGCAGCAAAAGGCCATTCAAGCCTATACAATTGAGCACGATATAGGAGATGGAATGCACCTGTCTCAAGTGCAGTGGAGAATGATTTCAACGTTGTGCAAGGTTCTGATGCCCTTTGAACTTGCCACACGTGAAGTCAGTTCAGACACTGCCAGCCTGAGTCAGGTCATTCCCCTCATCAGGCTTTTGCAGAAGAAGCTGGAGGCATTGAAGAAGGAGCTAAAAGGGAGCGATTCCGCTAGGCATGTGGGACTTGTGGATGCAGCCCTTAATTCGCTTAACAAGGATTCACGGGTGGTCAATCTGTTGAAATCAGAGCACTACATTTTGGCCACCGTGCTCGATCCTAGATTTAAAGCCTACCTTGGATCTCTCTTTCCGGCAGACACAGGTCTGCTGGGGTTGAAAGACCTGCTGGTGACAAAATTGTCAAGTCAAGCGGAACGCGACCTGTCAACATCTCCTCCTTCACATTCTCCCGCAACTGGGGGTGCGAGGAAAAGGCTCAGAATTCCGAGCCCACCCGCTGGCGGTGATGCAGGGCAGTCTGGAGCGACTGCTGATGCTGACATCTGGTCCGGACTGAAGGACCTGACAACGATTACGGACATGTCGTCTACTGTCACTGCATATGATTCTCTCAACATTGATAGAATGGTGGAGGATTATATGAGTGACCGCATCCAAGTAGGCACGTCACACAGTCCGTACTTATACTGGCAGGAAAAAGAGGCAATTTGGAGGCCCTTGCACAAACTGGCTTTATTCTACCTAAGTTGCCCTCCCACAAGTGTGTACTCCGAAAGAGTGTTTAGTGCCGCCGCTCACCTTGTCAGCAATCGGCGTACGAGGTTACATCCAGAAAATGTGGAGAAGATGATGTTCATTAAAATGAATTATAATCAATTCCTCCGCGGAGACATTGACCAGCAGCAATTGCCTCCACAAAGTACACAGGGAGCTGAGATGGTGGATTCCAGTGGGGACGAATTGATAATCTGTGAGGAGGGGGATGTACACGGTGATATATCGGAGGGTGAAGATGAGGTGGACATCTTGCCTCTGTAGAGCCAGTTTGTGCAAGGAGAGATTAATTGCTTCTTTTTTGGGGGGGGTCCAAACCAACCCGTCATATCAGTCACAGTCGTGTGGCAGACCCTGTCACTGAAATGATGGGTTGGTTAAAGTGTGCATGTCCTGTTTTGTTTATACAACATAAGGGTGGGTGGGAGGGCCCAAGGACAATTCCATCTTGCACCTCTTTTTTCTTTTCTTTTTCTTTGCATCATGTGCTGATTGGGGAGGGTTTTTTGGAAGGGACATCCTGCGTGACACTGCAGTGCCACTCCTAGATGGGCCCGGTGTTTGTGTCGGCCACTAGGGTCGCTAATCTTACTCACACAGTCAGCTACCTCATTGCGCCTCTTTTTTTCTTTGCGTCATGTGCTGTTTGGGGAGGGTTTTTTGGAAGGGACATCCTGCGTGACACTGCAGTGCCACTCCTAGATGGGCCCGGTGTTTGTGTCGGCCACTAGGGTCGCTAATCTTACTCACACAGCTACCTCATTGCGCCTCTTTTTTTCTTTGCGTCATGTGCTGTTTGGGGAGGGTTTTTTGGAAGGGACATCCTGCGTGACACTGCAGTGCCACTCCTAGATGGGCCCGGTGTTTGTGTCGGCCACTAGGGTCGCTAATCTTACTCACACAGCTACCTCATTGCGCCTCTTTTTTTCTTTGCGTCATGTGCTGTTTGGGGAGGGTTTTTTGGAAGGGACATCCTGCGTGACACTGCAGTGCCACTCCTAGATGGGCCCGGTGTTTGTGTCGGCCACTAGGGTCGCTTATCTTACTCACACAGCGACCTCGGTGCAAATTTTAGGACTAAAAATAATATTGTGAGGTGTGAGGTATTCAGAATAGACTGAAAATGAGTGTAAATTATGGTTTTTGAGGTTAATAATACTTTGGGATCAAAATGACCCCCAAATTCTATGATTTAAGCTGTTTTTTAGTGTTTTTTGAAAAAAACACCCGAATCCAAAACACACCCGAATCCGACAAAAAAAATTCGGTGAGGTTTTGCCAAAACGCGTTCGAACCCAAAACACGGCCGCGGAACCGAACCCAAAACCAAAACACAAAACCCGAAAAATTTCAGGCGCTCATCTCTACTAAATAACCATTTTTGGTGGAAGGGGAACAAATTAGAACTATATAGTAACAATTACTATTAGCTGCTTTATTAGCATATACTGGTATTTTACACAACAACCATCCCTCTGGCATTTGTACCACAAGATTTTTTGCATACAGGGATGAATTGCTGAGGATATAGGCTTCATGGGATGAACCAGGATATCCAGTGACAACACTCATGATTTTAAAATTTGTTATATCATCCAGCCAAATTGGCCAATATTGTGCTCTGGTGCTATCTATTACACATAATAAGTATGAAGTCTATAAGTATAAATGTGTGTACTATTAAACTCATGAAGCTGCTGTTTGTGCTCTGATTAATCCTCCAGGGTTATCTCAGTCAGGTGGTGATTTGCATTGTGCAGGTAGGTGCACAACATACCATAACCTTGTACATCCATTATTGCTACTTCCACACTGCCCAACATGCTTTTGGTTACTTAAAAGGTCATCACTATCAATTTCCTACCATATTTCAAAGCCAAAATCACATGTCTAACATTATTCTAAATATTTGAAGTTCAATTTTGACTTAGATTTCAAATCAATTTGCAAATCAAATTTTAGTAAATTATGGGATTTTATGTTGGCCTTAACACTGATGAAAACCTCAATGTTTTTCAGAAATTTGATTTCTATTGGGATGTGAGTTGAATTTGGCTTTAGAATCGATTTGACATTCGAATTGGTCTGTAGTAAATTTCTTCAATCTAAATTGAATGGAAATCGAATGGAAATCAAATACCAAATCCCTTGTAACTCCAAGGTCGAATTTTAGTAAATATACCCCCTGTGGAGAAATAAAGTGTAGAGATATAAAGTACCAGCCAATCAGCTCCTCACTGTCATGTTACAGGCTGTGTTTGAAAAATGACAGTATTAGCTTCCGAAATACCACCAGCAAGTTAAATGCCCCACGCGAGGAGACAATATCTTGGACCACTGCTCTACTAACATAAAGAACGCCTATCACTCTGTCTACCGGGTGGCTCTTGGGCTCTCTGATCACTGCCTGGTCCACCTGCTCCCTACCTATAAGCAATTAGTGAAATCTGCTAAGCCAGTTGTCAAGTCTATGATGAGATGGACCAGCAAAGCCGAACAAAATCTGCAGGCATGCTTTGAATGCACCGACTGGGACGTGTTTGAGTCTGCTGCAAATGACCTCAATGACCTTGCTGACACTGTTACGATGTATGTCAAATTCTGTGAGGAACTATGTGTGCCATCAAAATCTTTCCGCATCTATGCAAACAACAAGCCTTGGTTTACCGCTAACCTAAGGAACCTACGCTTGGCTAAGGAGGAGGCACACAGGAGTGGGGACAAACTCAGTTACAGACAGGCCAGGAATACCCTTTCCAAGGAGATCAAGGCTGCAAAAAAAATGCTATGCTGACAAGCTCGGCCAATTTCTCGGCAAATGACCCTCGGTAGGTATGGAAGGGCCTGAAGGTTGCCAATAGCTACAAGGGCTCCACCCCCTGTGCTGGCTCTAGCCAAAAGCCGGCGGAGGACCTGAACCACTTCTACTGCAGGTTCGAGAAGCCCTATGATGCCCCGCCTCATTCTGCTGGGAAGGAAGCTCCCTTATGCTCACTAAGCGCCATGCCCACCCCATACGTGGCTGTTGTGAAAGTCATTATGCTTTTCAGCAGACTGAAGCCCAGGAAGGCATCAGGCCTGACGGCGTATCTCCATCTGCCCTAAAAACTTGTGCCACACAGCTGGCTCCAGTCTTCATGGCTATCTTCAACAAGTATCTTGGTACTGGAGTGGTGCCAGCCTGCTTCAAGCACTCAACTATCATCCCAGTGCCAAAGAAACCTGCTGCTCCTGTGGATCTGAACAACTACAGGCCAGTAGCATTAACATTGGTGATGATGAAGACATTGGAATGACTGGTACTAACCCATCTAAAGTCCACAGTAGGTCCCCTCCTTCACCCTCTACTGTTTGCCTACAGGGCTAATAGATCGGCAGAGGATGCAGTGAATTTGGGTCTGCATCACATCTTGCAGCACGTGGACTCACCGGGGGAAGGGGGGGGGGGTATGTGAGGGTGCTGTTCATGGACTTCAGCTCTGCATTCTACACTATCATGCTTTTCTACTCAGCTATTATTCAATCTATTATCTGCACCTCGACAATAGTTTGGTTTGGCTCGGCCTCAACTCATGACAGGAACAGACTACAGCGAATAGTGGGGGCAGCGAAAAAATCATAGGGACAAATCTCCCGGCGATCGAGGATTTATATCGTGCAAGGGCGACTAAGCGGGCGGAAAGGATCATCGGTGATCACTACCACCCCGCTCACACCATGTTCAGAAGGCTGCCGTCATTGAGGCGGTACGGCTTGCAACTGGTGAGAACCACCAGACACAGGAACAGTTTTTTTCCCTAAAGCAACTACCCTAATAAATTTGATGGGCACCTAGCCCATCCATTTGCAATTCAACCTGGCACATGTATCTACGTACCTATCATGCTGCTATTCCCTATGTGTGTTTTGGCCTTGTTATGTATGTATACTGTCTGAGAGCGGTGGCTATCAGAAACAAATTCCTTGTGTATTGTGCACTGATATACTTGGCAATAAAGTGATTCTAATTCTGATAGTTAATCTCTATCCACTTATCTTTCTCTGAAGCTTAATACATCTCTCCCTTGATCCCCAAAGGACTGGTGGATCGGAGATAAAGAACCAATCAATCAGCTCCTAACTGCCATGTCACGGGCTGTGTTTGAAAAAGGACAGGTAGGAGCTGGTTGGGACTTTGTCTCTTTCCACTTTATCTCCATCCAAAGCTTAGTAAATAGACCCCTTAAGTACTTACTTTACAGTATGTTCCACATTTTCCTACCCAACATCCTTTTTTAGAGATAATCCATCACCACCCCACTTTAAGCATATTGTCTAGGATGCACTTTGGATTGTGCCATGTTTTTTTTCCATTCTATCCTCTGAAACAGTGACTCCATTTCGAAAACATTTCCCTTATATGTCTTTACATCATCAGAACTGTTTTTACATTAAAGGTTGGCAAGTCTTTTGCTTAGTGCTTCTATAGTCCTAAAACACTGTCTCCCAAATCTGGGAAACCAGATTGCAAAATTGCTGCATCACTGGATCACATACCCCCATTGTTCACATTATGCCATTGTAATCTTGTAAACCAATATGGAATATGTGATCCTTAACTTTTATTTATTAGTTTCCTATTTTCCTATTAATTCCATGTTTCCTAGCAGTGCCTTTATACACATTTATGTGTCTGTCAGTACCCAGTCTTGCTTACTGACTGTTTGTGGAGTATGCTGGCACTATTACTAATAAAAGTTAAAAATAATAGACTTAAAAACTTTCTATATGGATCCATCTTGCCTGCCCACTAGGGGGACTCTGATATAGAGGGATCCTCACTGTGACTGCAGGGCTCAGAGTGTCTGCAGTGTCAGACTGTGGTGTGACAGACCAACAGGGGAAATGGAGCAATAGAGGCCCATGCTTAAGAGGTTTGGACAACCATTAGAGAGGACATAACCTGCAGACAACATAGAAACTACAGTGTCTGGGCCCATATAAATTAGTGATGAGCGGATTCGGATCCTCGGCATCCGAACCCCCCCGAACTTCACCCATTTTACACGGGTCCGAGGCAGACTCGGATCCTCCCGCCTTGCTCGGTTAACCCGAGCGCGCCCGAACGTCATCATCCCGTGGTCGGATTCTCGGAAGATTCGTATTCTATATAAGGAGCCGCGCGTCGCCGCCATTTTTCACTCGTGCATTGGAGATGATTGTGAGAGGGCGTGGCTGGCGTCCTCTCAGTTGCTATGTTCAGTGGGCTGCAAATTGTGCTGCAAATATCTGTGCTCAGTGTGCTGCAAATATCTGTGCTCAGTGTGCTGCAAGTGCAAATATCTACGTTCTCTGCCTGAAAAACGCTCCATATCTGACTGTGCTCAGTGTGCTGCAAATATCTGTGCTCAGTGTTCTAATTGCTTTATTGTGGGGACTGGGGACCAGCAGTATTATATAGTAGGAGGACAGTGCAGAGTTTTGCTGACCAGTGACCAGTGACCACCAGTATTATACGTTCTCTGCCTGAAAAACGCTCAATATCTGTGCTGCATTGTAGTATATAGTAGGAGGACAGTGCAGAATTTTGCTGACCACCAGTATAACTATATATATATATAGCAGTACGGTACAGTAGTCCACTGCTCTACCTACCTCTGTGTCGTCAAGTATACTATCCATCCATACCTGTGGTGCATTTCAGTTTTACACAGTTTGCTGACCACCAGTATATACTATATACCAGTACGGTACAGTAAGCCATTGCTCTACCTACCTCTGTGTCGTCAAGTATACTATCCATCCATACCTGTGGTGCATTTCAGTTTTGCACAGTTTGCTGACCACCAGTATATAATATATAGCAGTATGGTACAGTAGGCCACTGCTCTACCTACCTCTGTGTCGTCAAGCATACTATCCATCCATACCTGTGGTGCATTTCAGTTTTGCACAGTTTGCTGACCACCAGTATATACTATATAGCAGTACGGTACAGTAGGCCACTGCTCTACCTACCTCTGTGTCGTCAAGTATACTATCCATCCATACCTGTGGTGCATTTCAGTTTTGCACAGTTTGCTGACCACCAGTATATACTATATAGCAGTATGGTACAGTAGGCCACTGCTCTACCTATCTCTGTGTCGTCAAGTATACTATCCATCTATACCTGTGGTGTATTTCAGTTTTGCACAGTTTGCTGACCACCAGTATATAATATATAGCAGTACGGTACAGTAGGCCACTGCTCTACCTACCTCTGTGTCGTCAAGTATACTATCCATCCATACCTGTGGTGATTTTAAGTTGTGCGCAGTATATATAGTAGTAGGCCATGCTATTGATATATTACTGGCATATAATTCCACACATTAAAAAATGGAGAACAAAAATGTGGAGGGTAAAATAGGGAAAGATCAAGATCCACTTCCACCTCATGCTGAAGCTGCTGCCACTAGTCATGGCCGAGACGATGAAATTCCATCAACGTCGTCTGCCAAGGCCGATGCCCAATGTCATAGTAGAGAGCATGTTAAATCCAAAAAAATAAAGCTCAGTAAAATGACCCAAAAATCTAAATCAAAATTGTCTGAGGAGAAGCGTAAACTTGCCAATGTGCCATTTACGACACGGAGTGGCAAGGAACGGCTGAGAGCCTGGCCTATGTTCAAGGCTAGTGGTTCAGCTTCACCTGAGGATGGAAGCACTCATCCTCCTGCTAGAAAACTTAAAAGAGTTAAGATGGCAAAAGCACAGCAAAGAACTGTGCGTTCTTCTAAATCACAAATCCCCAAGGAGAGTCCATTTGTGTCGGTTGCGATGCCTGCACCTCTTTTTTCTTTAATTTTTCTTTCCATCGTGTGCTGTTTGGGGACTATTTTTTTGAAGTGCCATCCTGTCTGACACTGCAGTGCCACTCCTAGATGGGCCAGGTGTTTGTGTCGGCCACTTGGGTCGCTTAGCTTAGTCACACAGCTACCTCATTGCGCCTCTTTTTTTCTTTGCATCATGTGCTGTTTGGGGACTATTTTTTTGAAGTGCCATCCTGTCTGACAATGCAGTGCCACTCCTAGATGGGCCAAGTGTTTGTGTCGGCCACTTGGGTCGCTTAGCTTAGTCATCCAGCGGCCTCGGTGCAAATTTTAGGACTAAAAATAATATTGTGAGGTGATCAGAATAGACTGAAAATGAGTGGAAATTATGGTTATTGAGGTTAATAATACTATGGGATCAAAATGACCCCCAAATTCTATGATTTAAGCTGTTTTTTAAGGGTTTTTTATAAAAAAAACACCGAATCCAAAACACACCCGAATCCGACAAAAAAATTTCTGGGAGGTTTTGCCAAAACGCGTCCGAATCCAAAACACGGCCGCGGAACCGAATCCAAAACCAAAACACTAGACCCGAAAAATTTCCGGTACACATCACTAATATAAATATGTTAAGACAGACACTAAGTTGATTGCAGGAGGGTGGATCTTGGTGTAGATTCTATAGAAACAAACCAAGCAGCCATGTTTATCTATGTTCCTGCTCCACCAAAATGCTCTAATAATAGAGTAACAATGTATAATGCAAATGCATAGTCGCTGGGAGCCACTGGGGATTTCCACTGAACCCCTATGGGCCACTCCGATCCTGAGTGTCTGAAATTATTTTCTTTATTTTATTACTAATTAATAGTAGAGATGAGCGCCGGAAATTTTTCGGGTTTTGTGTTTTGGTTTTGGGTTCGGTTCCGCGGCCGTGTTTTGGGTTCGACCGCGTTTTGGCAAAACCTCACCGAATTTTTTTTGTCGGATTCGGGTGTGTTTTGGATTCGGGTGTTTTTTTAAAAAAACCCTAAAAAACAGCTTAAATCATAGAATTTGGGGGTAATTTTGATCCCAAAGTATTATTAACCTCAAAAAACATAATTTACACTAATTTTCAGCCTATTCTGAACACATCACACCTCACAATATTATTTTTAGTCCTAAAATTTGCACCGAGGTCGCTGTGTGAGTAAGATAAGCGACCCTAGTGGCCGACACAAACACCGGGCCCATCTAGGAGTGGCACTGCAGTGTCACGCAGGATGGCCCTTCCAAAAAACCCTCCCCAAACAGCACATGACGCAAAGAAAAAAAGAGGCGCAATGAGGTAGCTGACTGTGTGAGTAAGATTAGCGACCCTAGTGGCCGACACAAACACCGGGCACATCTAGGAGTGGCACTGCAGTGTCACGCAGGATGTCCCTTCCAAAAAACCCTCCCCAAACAGCACATGACGCAAAGAAAAAAAGAGGCGCAATGAGGTAGCTGTGTGAGTAAGATTAGCGACCCTAGTGGCCGACACAAACACCGGGCCCATCTAGGAGTGGCACTGCAGTGTCACGCAGGATGTCCCTTCCAAAAAACCCTCCCCAATCAGCACATGATGCAAAGAAAAAGAAAAGAAAAAAGAGGTGCAAGATGGAATTATCCTTGGGCCCTCCCACCCACCCTTATGTTGTATAAACAAAACAGGACATGCACACTTTAACCAACCCATCATTTCAGTGACAGGGTCTGCCACACGACTGTGACTGATATGACGGGTTGGTTTGGACCCCCCCCAAAAAAGAAGCAATTAATCTCTCCTTGCACAAACTGGCTCTACAGAGGCAAGATGTCCACCTCATCTTCACCCTCCGATATATCACCGTGTACATCCCCCTCCTCACAGATTATCAATTCGTCCCCACTGGAATCCACCATCTCAGCTCCCTGTGTACTTTGTGGAGGCAATTGCTGCTGGTCAATGTCTCCGCGGAGGAATTGATTATAATTCATTTTAATGAACATCATCTTCTCCACATTTTCTGGATGTAACCTCGTACGCCGATTGCTGACAAGGTGAGCGGCGGCACTAAACACTCTTTCGGAGTACACACTTGTGGGAGGGCAACTTAGGTAGAATAAAGCCAGTTTGTGCAAGGGCCTCCAAATTGCCTCTTTTTCCTGCCAGTATAAGTACGGACTGTGTGACGTGCCTACTTGGATGCGGTCACTCATATAATCCTCCACCATTCTATCAATGTTGAGAGAATCATATGCAGTGACAGTAGACGACATGTCCGTAATCGTTGTCAGGTCCTTCAGTCCGGACCAGATGTCAGCATCAGCAGTCGCTCCAGACTGCCCTGCATCACCGCCAGCGGGTGGGCTCGGAATTCTGAGCCTTTTCCTCGCACCCCCAGTTGCGGGAGAATGTGAAGGAGGAGATGTTGACAGGTCGCGTTCCGCTTGACTTGACAATTTTGTCACCAGCAGGTCTTTCAACCCCAGCAGACCTGTGTCTGCCGGAAAGAGAGATCCAAGGTAGGCTTTAAATCTAGGATCGAGCACGGTGGCCAAAATGTAGTGCTCTGATTTCAACAGATTGACCACCCGTGAATCCTTGTTAAGCGAATTAAGGGCTGCATCCACAAGTCCCACATGCCTAGCGGAATCGCTCCGTGTTAGCTCCTTCTTCAATGCCTCCAGCTTCTTCTGCAAAAGCCTGATGAGGGGAATGACCTGACTCAGGCTGGCAGTGTCTGAACTGACTTCACGTGTGGCAAGTTCAAAGGGCATCAGAACCTTGCACAACGTTGAAATCATTCTCCACTGCACTTGAGACAGGTGCATTCCATCTCCTATATCGTGCTCAATTGTATAGGCTTGAATGGCCTTTTGCTGCTCCTCCAACCTCTGAAGCATATAGAGGGTTGAATTCCACCTCGTTACCACTTCTTGCTTCAGATGATGGCAGGGCAGGTTCAGTAGTTTTTGGTGGTGCTCCAGTCTTCTGTACGTGGTGCCTGTACGCCGAAAGTGTCCCGCAATTTTTCTGGCCACCGACAGCATCTCTTGCACGCCCCTGTCGTTTTTTAAAAAATTCTGCACCACCAAATTCAAGGTATGTGCAAAACATGGGACGTGCTGGAATTTGCCCATATTTAATGCACACACAATATTGCTGGCGTTGTCCGATGCCACAAATCCACAGGAGAGTCCAATTGGGGTAAGCCATTCCGCGATGATCTTCCTCAGTTGCCGTAAGAGGTTTTCAGCTGTGTGCGTATTCTGGAAAGCGGTGATACAAAGCGTAGCCTGCCTAGGAAAGAGTTGGCGTTTGCGAGATGCTGCTACTGGTGCCGCCGCTGCTGTTCTTGCGGCGGGAGTCCATACATCTACCCAGTGGGCTGTCACAGTCATATAGTCCTGACCCTGCCCTGCTCCACTTGTCCACATGTCCGTGGTTAAGTGGACATTGGGTACAACTGCATTTTTTAGGACACTGGTGAGTCTTTTTCTGACGTCCGTGTACATTCTCGGTATCGCCTGCCTAGAGAAGTGGAACCTAGATGGTATTTGGTAACGGGGGCACACTGCCTCAATAAATTGTCTAGTTCCCTGTGAACTAACGGCGGATACCGGACGCACGTCTAACACCAACATAGTTGTCAAGGACTCAGTTATCCGCTTTGCAGTAGGATGACTGCTGTGATATTTCATCTTCCTCGCAAAGGACTGTTGAACAGTCAATTGCTTACTGGAAGTAGTACAAGTGGGCTTACGACTTCCCCTCTGGGATGACCATCGACTCCCAGCGGCAACAACAGCAGCGCCAGCAGCAGTAGGCGTTACACACAAGGATGCATCGGAGGAATCCCAGGCAGGAGAGGACTCGTCAGACTTGCCAGTGACATGGCCTGCAGGACTATTGGCATTCCTGGGGAAGGAGGAAATTGACACTGAGGGAGTTGGTGGGGTGGTTTGCGTGAGCTTGGTTACAAGAGGAAGGGATTTACTGGTCAGTGGACTGCTTCCGCTGTCACCCAAAGTTTTTGAACTTGTCACTGACTTATTATGAATGCGCTGCAGGTGACGTATAAGGGAGGATGTTCCGAGGTGGTTAACGTCCTTACCCCTACTTATTACAGCTTGACAAAGGGAACACACGGCTTGACACCTGTTGTCCGCATTTCTGGTGAAATACCTCCACACCGAAGAGCTGATTTTTTTGGTATTTTCACCTGGCATGTCAACGGCCATATTCCTCCCACGGACAACAGGTGTCTCCCCGGGTGCCTGACTTAAACAAACCACCTCACCATCAGAATCCTCCTGGTCAATTTCCTCCCGAGCGCCAGCAACACCCATATCCTCCTCATCCTGGTGTACTTCAACACTGACATCTTCAATCTGACTATCAGGAACTGGACTGCGGGTGCTCCTTCCAGCACTTGCAGGGGGCATGCAAATAGTGGAAGGCGCATGCTCTTCACGTCCAGTGTTGGGAAGGTCAGGCATCGCAAACGACACAATTGGACTCTCCTTGTGGATTTGGGATTTCAAAGAACGCACAGTTCTTTGCGGTGCTTTTGCCAGCTTGAGTCTTTTCAGTTTTCTAGCGAGAGGCTGAGTGCTTCCATCCTCATGTGAAGCTGAACCACTAGCCATGAACATAGGCCAGGGCCTCAGCCGTTCCTTGCCACTCCGTGTGGTAAATGGCATATTGGCAAGTTTACGCTTCTCCTCCGACAATTTTATTTTAGGTTTTGGAGTCCTTTTTTTTCTGATATTTGGTGTTTTGGATTTGACATGCTCTGTACTATGACATTGGGCATCGGCCTTGGCAGACGACGTTGCTGGCATTTCATCGTCTCGGCCATGACTAGTGGCAGCAGCTTCAGCACGAGGTGGAAGTGGATCTTGATCTTTCCCTAATTTTGGAACCTCAACTTTTTTGTTCTCCATATTTTATAGGCAGAACTAAAAGGCACCTCAGGTAAACAATGGAGATGGATGGATTGGATACTAGTATACAATTATGGACGGACTGCCACGGTTAGGTGGTATAAAAAAACCACGGTTAGGTGGTATATATTATAATAATAATACAATTATGGATGGACGGACTGCCTGCCGACTGCCGACACAGAGGTAGCCACAGCCGTGAACTACCGCACTGTACACTGGTTGATAAAGAGATAGTAGTATACTCGTAACAACTAGTATGACACTATGACGACGGTATAAAGAATGAAAAAAAAACCACGGTTAGGTGGTATATATTATAATAATAATACAATTATGGATGGACGGACTGCCTGCCGACTGCCGACACAGAGGTAGCCACAGCCGTGAACTACCGCACTGTACACTGGTTGATAAAGAGATAGTAGTATACTCGTAACAACTAGTATGACACTATGACGACGGTATAAAGAATGAAAAAAAAACCACGGTTAGGTGGTATATATTATAATAATAATACAATTATGGATGGACGGACTGCCTGCCGACTGCCGACACAGAGGTAGCCACAGCCGTGAACTACCGCACTGTACACTGGTTGATAAAGAGATAGTAGTATACTCGTAACAACTAGTATGACACTATGACGACGGTATAAAGAATGAAAAAAAAACCACGGTTAGGTGGTATATATTATAATAATAATACAATTATGGATGGACGGACTGCCTGCCGACTGCCGACACAGAGGTAGCCACAGCCGTGAACTACCGCACTGTACACTGGTTGATAAAGAGATAGTAGTATACTCGTAACAACTAGTATGACACTATGACGACGGTATAAAGAATGAAAAAAAAACCACGGTTAGGTGGTATATATTATAATAATAATACAATTATGGATGGACGGACTGCCTGCCGACTGCCGACACAGAGGTAGCCACAGCCGTGAACTACCGCACTGTACACTGGTTGATAAAGAGATAGTAGTATACTCGTAACAACTAGTATGACACTATGACGGTATAAAGAATGAAAAAAAAACCACGGTTAGGTGGTATATATTATAATAATAATACAATTATGGATGGACGGACTGCCTGCCGACTGCCGACACAGAGGTAGCCACAGCCGTGAACTACCGCACTGTACACTGGTTGATAAAGAGATAGTAGTATACTCGTAACAATTAGGATGACACTATGACGGTATAAAGAATGAAAAAAAAACCACGGTTAGGTGGTAGGTATATAATAATAAATAATACAATTCTGGTCGGACGGACTGCCTGCCGTGTGCCGACACAGAGGTAGCCACAGCCGTGAACTACCGCACTGTACTGTGTCTGCTGCTAATATAGACTGGTTGATATTTAAAGAGATATTAGTAGTATACAACAATACTATACTGGTGGTCAGGCACTGGTCACCACTCCTGCAGCAAAAGTGTGCACTGTTAATTAATATAATTGTACTCCTGGCTCCTGCTAACAACCTGCAGTGCTCCCCAGTCTCCCCCACAATTAATTATAAGCTTTTAATTTATACATTGATGACTGTGCAGCACACTGGGCTGAGCTGAGTGCACACAGACTGAGTCACACTGTGTGACTGACTGTGCTGTGTATCGTTTTTTTTTTCAGGCAGAGAACGGATATAGCAGAGAGAAGTGAACGGATATATTATATTAAATAAAAGTTAACTAGCTGCTGCACTGGTCACTGACTGTGGTAAACTAACTCTGTCTGCGACTCTGCACAATCTCTCTCTATCTAATCTATCTATCTCTATTCTAATGGAGAGGACGCCAGACACGTCCTCTCCCTATCAATCTCAATGCACGAGTGAAAATGGCGGCGACGCGCGGCTCCTTATATAGAATCCGAGTCTCGCGATAGAATCCGAGCCTCGCGAGAATCCGACAGCGTCATGATGACGTTCGGGCGCGCTCGGGTTAACCGAGCAAGGCGGGAAGATCCGAGTCGCTCGGACCCGTGGAAAAAAAAGTGAAGTTCGTGCGGGTTCGGATTCAAAGAAACCGAACCCGCTCATCTCTAATTAATAGATGGATCTATTACTAATTACAGGGCAAGTTGCTATATGATGCATAGATGTTTGTTTGGATTTAATTGTCTGCATGTAGTAACAAGATGCTAGACCTGGCCTCCAGAGGGAAATCCCTAGTTACATCATATAGTTTCATCACTAGGATTTCTTGTAACAATGGCCCTCATTCCGAGTTGTTCGCTCGCGAGCTGCTTTTAGCAGCTTTGCACACGCTAAGCCGCCGCCTACTGGGAGTGAATCTTAGCTTATCAAATTTGCGAACGAAAGATTCGCAATATCGCAAAAAGACTTCTCTGTGCAGTTTCTGAGTAGCTCGAGACTTACTCTTCCAGTGCGATCAGTTCAGTGCTTGTCGTTCCTGGTTTGACGTCACAAACACACCCAGCGTTCGCCCAGACACTCCTCCGTTTTTCCAGCCACTCCCGCGTTTTTTCCAGAAACGGTAGCGTTTTTTCAAACACTCCCATAAAACGGCCAGTTTCCGCCCAGAAACACCCACTTCCTGTCAATCACATTACGATCACCAGAACGAAGAAAAAACCTCGTAATGCCGTTAGTAAAATGCCTAACTGCATAGCAAATTTACTTGGCGCAGTCGCAGTGCGAACATTGAGCATGCGCAGTCAGCGGAAAATCGCTGCGATGCGAAGAAAATTACCGAGCGAACAACTCGGAATGACCACCAATACTACTGCTTTTAAAAAGTACTGTACAATGGTGGTCATTCCGAGTTGATCGCTCGCTAGCAGTTTTTAGCAGCCATGCAAATGGTATGCCGCCGCCCACTGGGAGTGTATTTTAGCATAGCAGAAGTGCGAACGAAGGGATCGCAGAGCGGCTCCAAAAATTTTTTGTGCAGTTTCAGAGTAGCTTCAGAGCAATGGGTTGGGGTTTTTGAATCTGCACTGGACCGGATTGTAAATGGATGTCAAATAATTTTTATTCCATGAAAGGCATCTATAATAACCAACATAAAGCTACCGACTTTGCCGACTGGGCTTTTACGGTAGAGCTGGGTTGTTGGTGCTTCCGGACGTTAGTTCAGAGCAAACTATTGTGGGTTTTTTTTGCAAAGAAGCAAAAAGAAAAGACTGTTTTATTGTCTCTCTGGGGCACACTTTGTGTCAATTAATATACGAATAATGTATTGGTGTAAGGTACACTGTGAGTGTGAGATTAAAACTTAACTTTTATTATTCTAGACAGACGAAAGTATTGTTATTTCTATCAATAATAATGAATTAAAAAAGTATTAAATCAAGGTATAAAGGTATGTTACTCACTTATTGTGGGGTAGGCGGCAGGTTGTTTGTCTGCGCACCCACTGTATTTTAAGTGAGTGTTAATATTTGACATTCATCAAAATTTTAAATCTCTTGTTTTCTCTATCAACTTATGAATTATTGTATATATATATATTCATAAGAGAGGAACAAGAAACCCGGCTTTCCAACTCTGGACTCCTCCTAAATAGCTAAGCATATGCACATGGTCTGATATTGATATTAGAAGTATTGGTTACTGATAGAACGTGAGTGAATATTTATTGGGTATCAAACCACATATATAGATGTAAATAAGAGGAAATATTACAGAACCAGTCACTTCTGCTTTTGCCCATCTGTATTCATCGAATGGGCAATGAGAGAGTGTATTATCGCCTCAAATTCTGGCTGTGAAGGAAGTAAATGCACTTCTGCTGTCTTGGGTGCATCAATGGATAGTATGTTCCCTGATACTACAGTACCCGGTATTCCCAGAGGGTCTCCCTTTCTGGTACTGACCAGGCCCAGTGCTGCTTGGCTTCCAAGATCAGGCGAGATCGGGCATGTCCAGCGTGGTATGACTGTAGATGATTAGGCAAACATATATTAGCGTGTGGGAGTACCCAATTGGATGAGAGAGTGCTTAGATAGGATTTAGATTTATCGAGTATCGACAGGATAGACCTGATGGTTCAGGATTGAAAGATAGAATTAGTATAGCACTTCTGCTGTCCACTAGGAGGCCCCTGTTCCCAAAATTGGCATTGCAGAGGACAGTCCTTTAATTGTGGATGAGAGAGTGCATGAAAGAGAAAATGCACAAAGTTTAGAAAGATAAGTAAATAATTTAAATAATTTCCATGAATCTACCTTAGCGGTATATCAAATTGCTCATAAATGAGGATCAAATCCAGAAAGAAATTTACACAGACAGGGGTGCAAATAAATATCAAAATCATACATTAGATTGCATCATGGTAATAACACTCTGGCGAATACTGTGAAATATCGGTATCAGATAACCAATTGTAGGCTCAAAATACACTGTATGTGTTTCAGAAGACACCACAATATTCATCGATAGTTATCATATGTTATCTCTAAAGTATAGAGACGCATAGAAAACACACATAGAGAAAACACACATAGAAAGATAAACCCTATTTGTTAAGGTACACCGTATTGCTGGAGACAAAATTCTGTGTCTGTCCCATACAGGGATTTGTTTATATAAATTTATATTTGTCCCAATTTGTGAGGACAGACAGTGTGCAAAAGAACATATATGTTAAGGAGTTATAATATAAAATTCTTTGCAACAAATTATGCTTGTATATTTACGTTTGTGGATATTAAATAAGCATACTCTCCTTGTACATGAAGGATTCTGATCTATAAGCTCTTAATATATCACCTTGCTGTATTGAGATAGAGAATTTATCTGCCAATTGTGCAGGGATTGACGCCTGATAAAAAAATCCCCCTGTGGTAATTGAGTGCACTAAATTCTGTATATGTATGTGCAGTATCTAGGGAATATGACAGGTGCTATTATTATGGGAGCTAATGCTAGGACAGATAATCTCAGTCCGTGCTGCATGCACAGAGTGGGATAAGCAAATCCCCTGCTACCGTCGTGTAGCGTCAGTGGGAGCTGGGGATTGGGTCCCTGTTGGGAAAGCTGGTAGAGGCAGCAGAGAGCGGTGTTTTCATACCTCACGTGTGTTTAAACAGGAGTCGGCCCGCCGGAGCTCCGTTGCGGAGATCCCGGAAGTTGGGCGCCGGACCAGAAGTGACGCGCGTTTTGCTGGGAGCAGCTTGTTCACCTGATCATCTGATCAGTTAGCCCTCTGTGCATGCCTCTTAACTGCTGCATCAGCGAATCCTCATACAGAGAGGCGTGATTGACTGGTGCTGAGACCAATGGGAACCTTATACGAGACCAGTTGTTATGTATAATACGATGCAGATGCTGCATGTCTTATTAGTGCCCACGTAGGTCACTAAAATAATGTGGGTCCCCAAATTAAGTATGTTAATGGTCAATAAAGTTTACATATTTGAGCAGGTGTGGATTTCTCCTATTTAGGGATAATTAAATGGCATAATTAAAAGGCAGTTTGGTTATTTGGGGTTTACGGTTGGAGAAAGGCAGCGCCAATATGATCGAGGTTATTATATAGGAATTTTATGGTATGTAAATTTGGTTTTGAAACTCTAATTAGGTCTGTAATTTGGGTGGGATTACGAAGAAGGGCCTAAGGAGAATATCGATTGGCGTATGATGTGTAATTAATGAATTTAAATAATGCACGTTTTTAATTAGGAACTACTTGTTTGCTTACTGAATGAAAGTTGAATGATAAAATATGGGGAAAGTAAACTGTTTTTACTGTATATAAATTTATTAATGAGGAATTGCTGCTGGTGAGATGGATTGTTGATTGTAGACTAAATGTTACTTTGTAATGACTGAATGTAAAAATGGTAATTATATTGATATTTTGTGAGAAGTGTCTTTAAAGTTGGTGGTATGTCAGGTTGTTGAGGTGTGTAAGGAGTTATATAAGCAAACCAATGATTGCAAATTTGGAGTGAACGTAAATGGTGCAAAAATAGTGAGAAATTCTTGAGAAAACTGTGAGTGTAATTGTGATATTTATAAAAAAAAAGGGGGGGTGGAGGGGGCAGAGGGGGAGGGTTTGTGGGTTGGGCACATTGATGTGGAATGTGCCTTTTGTACTAGGTGATCCCCTGGCCTTCCTTTTGGAGGGGCGTGAAAAAAGGGGGGTGTTAGACTGATGGGTGATCCGTGTCTTGTGTGACTAATGCTGTGGACAAGATAGTGTCATTGTTGGTTTGTTTAAACCAAAAGTGTGAAAGAAGGGGGAGATGAAATGAGTGAGTGTGTGATGGGGGTTGTACTTGATCTTAATAGAAGGCATTGGTGTAGTGTGATAAGTGTGTCGAATATTGATACATCAAATTGGTTCACCATGACACATGGGTGATATCAGTTTGTTTGAGATACCTTTGTGTAGAATTTATTGCCTGTTTATAAGCTCTCTATCTCATTGAAAAGGAAACCAGTTTTGTGGTTATTCAAGAAAAACACTGTAGTTTATTTGTTCATTTAAGCCATTAGGGGCTACTGTTCCAAGTTTAAACGTCCATTCACTTTCTTTTTTTAGAAGGGCTCTAGTTACGTTGCCACCCCTAATGCCTAGTCTGATCTGTTCAAGACCAAATATTTTTAGTTCCTTGGGTGAACCTGAATGATATTGAAGAAAGTGTTTAGCCACCGTAGTAAGTTGTTTACATTTTTGTTGGTCTGTTTTAGCATTTCTTACTGATCCAATGTGCTCTAGGGCCCTTTGTTTGAGCATACGGGTGGTCATGCCCACATATTTTTTGTCACAGGGACAGGTGAGACAGTAAACCAAATTGGTACTTTTACAGTTGAAATAATTCTTGATTTGCATATTGTTGTTGAATTTATCAGCTATTTCTGGGATTCTGGAGATATGGGAGCAGGCCTTACATTCCCCACATGGATGGGTACCTGTAATGGTGGGTTTTCTTGGGGGTTGTGATGTATAGTGACTCTGAACTAGCTGATCTGCTAGATTCGGTGAGCGTATCCAGCTCATATCAATTGTGGTGTTCAGTCTCTTGGCTAAGTCACTGTCCGACAGTAATACTGGCCAATGTTGTTGGAGACTCCCTTTGATGTCTCTCCATTCCTCACAGAATGTGCCAACAAATCTTAGAACATTGTCATCCTTGTCTGAAAGTTTTTGATGGAATATTAGTGACTCCCTTGAGGTTTCTTGATAAGATTTTTTTGATCTTTTGATGAGTCTTGAGCTCGTTCTTTTAGTCTCTTTGTGAGGTCTTTGCATCTCTCATGGTATACTTCTTTACTCGAACAATTCCTTTTCAGTCGAAGAAATTCCCCTTTGGGGATGTTTTGAATGGTAGGTGGAAAGTGGGAACTTTGTTGGTGTTGGTGGCGGTTTTCTTCCTATATAGTTCAGTAGCTAGTATGTTTTCCCTTTCCTTATATATCCTCAGATCTAGGAAGGAAATGCTTTCCATACTTAGTTCATGAGTGAATCTGAGATTCAAATTGTTGTCATTCAGGAATAATAGGAATTGTGACAGTTCTTCTCGTGTTCTCCCAAATCATAAGAATATCATCAATATATCACGTCCAAAGGATGATGTGTTTGGTGAAGTGATCTTGATCTTCATGAAAGATGACTTCCTGCTCCCACCAAACCAGGAATAGGTTAGCATATGTGGGGGCACATGCTGCCCCCATAGCTGTACCCCTTTCTTGGGTGTAGAAAAGATTGTTGAAAGTGAAATAATTTCTGCATAGGGCAAAGTCCAGAAGAGTTAATAGGAATTCATGGAAGTCATCCAGTCCATTGGTCTGTAGAAAATGTCTGACTGCCTTGATACCTAGATCGTGATTGATACTAGTATAGAGGGCCTCTACATCGAGGCTTACAAGCAGATGTGTGTCCTCCAGGAAGATGTTTTCAATTTTTCTTAATACATCCGTTGTGTCACGGGTATACAAAGGTGAGCTGGTGACATATTCTTTCAGATGGATCTCTAAGAATGTGCATGCCTTCTCTAGTAATCCTCCGTTCCCTGAGACAATGGGGCGTCCAGGTGGCTTCTGTAGGTTTTTATGAACCTTGGGTAATAAATAAAAGGTTGGCACCCTGGGGTTCTGGACTTTAAGATATTCATATTCTGCTTGTGTAATAGTGCCTAGGTGTCTGGCTTCTTCTATGATCCTCATGTATCATACTGTCAGGTTTTCCATTGGATCGAAGAGGCTTTTGCTATAGCAGTTTGTGTTATTAAGTTGTCTTTTCGCCTCTTTTTCGTACATTTCTTTTGGCCAGAGGACCACATTGCCCCCTTTGTCTGATGGTTTAATTACTATATCTTGCCAGGTTTTTATTTCTTTGATGGCTTGTCTGGCCTGAGGGGACATGTTTCCTGTGGTTCTGAACTTTCTTTTTCTTATATACAATTTATCCAGGTCCTTGGAGACCAAGTTGATAAACGTTCTCACTTCTGGGCAGGTGTTTTCATTTGGAAAGAAGGTAGATCTCTTTCTACAGATCTGTTGTTGTGTATATGTTACCCTCGTTGTTGCCGGACCCATTAGTTCTTCCAAGTTGTTTAGTGCTTCTATTTCTTCCGGGGACCAAATGTCTATTGTGGGGGAAGTTATTGCATTTTCTCTGAGATGTTCTTGATTAGCATATAATTTTGTGAGTAAAAGTTTATGTCCAAAGAGATTGAGGTCTGTCTGCCATTTAAATCTGTCAAATTTCTTGGTTGGAGAAAATGTGAGTCCTTTCTCCAAAACTTCTTTGTGTATGTCCGTGAGGGTATGGGTGGACAAGTTTATGATATTAAGACGGTCGGACTCTAGTATTGTGTCCTGTTCCTCCGTACAGGGTATCGGTTTGGTGAAGGGGAGCCCCATCTTCCTCTTCCCCTTCTTCTTGCTTCTTCTGGTTTTTCTTTTCCTTGTTTTGAACGGCCCCGAGAGTGGCTGGTTTGATCTAAAAAATGAGCCAGTGAGGCCTGTTCTGTTCTTATGGAGGAATAGTTCCTACGGTCTAAATTTGATTCCTCAAAGTCCTCTGAGCTGGATAATTCCACCATGGAGGATGAGGGGGTCCCTGGATGAGCCGAGGGATTCTCCAGCCTAATGGGTCTTGTCCACTTGAATATCCTCCCTGAGTTGAAGTCCCTTTTATCCCTGGAAAATTTATTTTCTTTCGTTCAATGATGCTATTTTCATAGGTGTCCAATTCCTTTTTCAATTTTTCAAAGGACGTTTGAAAATTGGTATCTTTTTCCCACTTTTCCAATGTCTTGCTCAACTTTTCGATTTCCCTAGTACATCCTTCTAAGACCAAGTTGTTATGCTTGATATATATCTGCATCAATTCTTGGGAGCATTTGAGTAGGCTATTCTCCCATTCCCGCCTTAAGTTATCAGTAAAATGATCAAATGATGGGAATAATTTGGGTCTTAGACCTCTTGGTGTGATTCTCTGTTTGCAATAGTTCTCCAGACTCGTTAAGTCCCAGTTGGTTCTGGCTTGTCTCTGTAATGTGTATTTCAACTTGAGGAGATCTTCTTCCCAAGTTCGTTCGAAATCATTGGAGGTAACCTCTGTTGGGAAGATGCTATCCAAGTCATCAGTCCTGTGTTTGGTATTTAGCTCATTCTTGAGACTAAAGTTCATAGTCGTTAGGTCAAATCACTGCTACTAATAATAAACAAAATTAATTTGTCTTATATGGATGGCTACACACAGAGGGGTACTTCGTATATAAGTGGCAATCCTTCCGTGCTAGATTCCAGTATCTAAGAAAGACCTCAGTGATATACACAGCAATGGGTTGGGGTTTTGGAATCTGCACTGGACCGGATTGTAAATGGATATCAAATAATTTTTATTCCATGAAAGGCATCTATAATAACTAGTGATGACCGGGTTCGGTTTCTCGGAAACCGAACCCCCCCGAACTTCACCCTTTTTACACGGGTCCGAGGCATACTCGGATTCTCCCGTATGGCTCGGTTAACCCGAGCACGCCCGAACGTCATCATCCCGCTGTCGGATTCTCGCGAGATTCGGATTCTATATAAGCAGCCGCACGCCATCGCCATTTTCACTCATGCATTGGAAATGTTAGGGAGAGGACGTGGCTGGCGTCGTCTCCGTTTATTCATTGTTGAGTTGATGCAAATATTTGTGCTTGCTTATATCATTGTGGGGACTGGGGAGCAGCTTTATATTAATATAGGAGGAGTACAGTGCAGAGTTTTGCTGATCAGTGACCACCAGTTTTATCCGTTCTCTGCCTGAAAAAAATGCTCCTTATCTGTGCTCAGTGTGCTGCATATATCTGTGCTCACACTGCTTAATTGTGGGGACTGGGGAGCAGCTGTATTATATAGCAGGAGTACAGTGCAGAGTTTTGCTGACAGTGACCACCAGTATACGTTGTCTGCCTGAAAAACACTCCATATCTGTGCTCAGTGTGCTGCTTTATTGTGGGGACTGGGGAACACCAGTATAATATATATATAGGAGGAGTACAGTGCAGAGTTTTGCTGACCAGTGACCACCAGTATATAATATATAGCATTATGGTACAGTAGGCCACTGCTGTACATACCTCTGTGTGGTCAAGTATACTATCCATCTACATTCTATACCTGTGGTGCATTTTAGTTTTGCAGTTTGCTGACACAGTGACCACCAGTATATATAGCAGTACGGTACGGAAGGCCACTTCTGTACCTACCTCTGTGTCATCAAGTATACTATCCATCTACATTCTATACCTGTGGTGCATTTCAGTTGTGCAGTTTGCTGACACAGTGACCACCAGTATATATAGCAGTACGGTACGGAAGGCCACTGCTGTACCTACCTCTGTGTCATCAAGTGTACTATCCATCTACATTCTATACCTGTGGTGCATTTTAGTTTTGCAGTTTGCTGACATAGTGACCACCAGTATATATAGCAGTACGGTACGGACGGCCACTGCTCTACCTACCTCTGTGTCATCAAGTATACTATCCATCTAGATTCTATACCTGTGGTGCATTTTAGTTTTGCAGTTTGCTGACACAGTGACCACCAGTATATATAGCAGTACGGTACGGAAGGCCACTGCTGTACCTACCTCTGTGTCGTCAAGTATACTATCTATCTAGATTCTATACCTGTGGTGCATTTTAGTTTTGCAGTTTGCTGACACAGTGACCACCAGTATATATAGCAGTACGGTACGGAAGGCCACTGCTGTACCTACCTCTGTGTCGTCAAGTATACTATCCATCTAGATTCTATACCTGTGGTGCATTTTAGTTTTGCAGTTTGCTGATACAGTGACCACCAGTATATATAGCAGTATGGTACGGAAGGCCACTGCTGTACCTACCTCTGTGTCGTCAAGTATACTATCCATCTAGATTCTATACCTGTGGTGCATTTTAGTTTTGCAGTTTGTTGACACAGTGACCACCAGTATATATAGCAGTACGGTACGGAAGGCCACTGCTGTACCTACCTCTGTGTCGTCAAGTATACTATCCATCTACATTCTATACCTGTGTTGCATTTTAGTTTTGCAGTTTGCTGACACAGTGACCACCAGTATATATATAGCAGGACGGTACGGAAGGCCACTGCTGTACCTACCTCTGTGTCGTCAAGTATACTATCCATCTACATTCTATACCTGTGGTGCATTTCATTTGTGCAGTTTGCTGACAGAGTGACCACCAGTATATATAGCAGTATGGTTCGGAAGGCCACTGCTGTACCTACCTCTGTGTCGTCAAGTGTACTATCCATCTACATTCTATACCTGTGGTGTATTTTAGTTTTGCAGTTTGCTGACACAGTGACCACCAGTATATATAGCAGTACGGTACGGAAGGCCACTGCTGTACCTACCTCTGTGTCATCAAGTATACTATCCATCTAGATTCTATACCTGTGGTGCATTTTAGTTTTGCAGTTTGCTGACACAGTGACCACCAGTATATATAGCAGTACGGTACGGAAGGCCACTGCTGTACCTACCTCTGTGTCGTCAAGTATACTATCCATCTAGATTCTTTACCTGTGGTGCATTTTAGTTTTGCAGTTTGCTGACACAGTGACCACCAGTATATATAGCAGTACGGTACGGAAGGCCACTGCTGTACCTACCTCTGTGTCGTCAAGTATACTATCCATCTACATTCTATACCTGTGGTGCATTTTAGTTTTGCAGTTTGCTGACACAGTGACCACCTGTATATATAGCAGTACGGTACGGAAGGCCACTGCTGTACCTACCTCTGTGTCGTCAAGTATACTATCCATCTAGATTCTATACCTGTGGTGCATTTTAGTTTTGCAGTTTGCTGACACAGTGACCACCAGTATATATAGCAGTACGGTACGGAAGGCCACTGCTGTACCTACCTCTGTGTAGTCAAGTATACTATCCATCTAGATTCTATACCTGTGGTGCATTTTAGTTTTGCAGTTTGCTTACACAGTGACCACCAGTATATATAGCAGTACGGTACGGAAGGCCACATCTGTACCTACCTCTGTGTCATCAAGTATACTATCCATCTACATTCTATAACTGTGGTGCATTTCAGTTGTGCAGTTTGCTGACACAGTGACCACCAGTATATATAGCAGTACGGTACAGAAGGCCACTGCTGTACCTACCTCTGTGTCGTCAAGTATACTATCCATCTAGATTCTATACCTGTGGTGCATTTTAGTTTTGCAGTTTGCTGACACAGTGACCACCAGTATATATAGCAGTACGGTACGGAAGGCCACTGCTGTACCTACCTCTGTGTCGTCAAGTATACTATCCATCTAGATTCTATACCTGTGGTGCATTTCAGTTGTGCAGTTTGCTGACACAGTGACCACCAGTATATATAGCAGTATGGTACGGAAGGCCACTGCTGTACCTACCTCTGTGTCATCAAGTATACTATCCATCTACATTCTATACCTGTGGTGCATTTCAGTTGTGCGCAGTATATATAGTAGTAGGCCATTGCTATTGATACTGGCATATAATTCCACACATTAAAAAATGGAGAACAAAAATGTGGATGGTAAAATAGGGAAAGATCAAGATCCACTTCCACCTCGTGCTGAAGCTGCTGCCACTAGTCATGGCCGAGACGATGAAATGCCATCAACGTCGTCTGCCAAGGCCGATGCCCAATGTCTTAGTAGAGAGCATGTAAAATCCCCCCCAAAAAAGCTAAGTAAAATGACTCAAAAATCTAAATCAAAATCGTCTGAGGAGAAGCGTAAACTTGCCAATGTGCCATTTACGACATGGAGTGGCAAGGAACGGCTGAGGCCCTGGCCTATGTTCAAGGCTAGTGGTTCAGCTTCACCTGAGGATGGAAGCACTCATCCTCCTGCTAGAAAACTTAAAAGAGTTAAGATGGCAAAAGCACAGCAGAGAACTGTGCGTTCTTCTAAATCACAAATCCCCAAGGAGAGTCCAATTGTGACGGTTGCGATGCCTGACCTTCCCAACACTGGACGGGAAGATGTTGCGCCTTCCACCATTTGCACGCCACCTGCAAGTGCTGGAAGGAGCACCCGCAGTCCAGTTCCTGATAGTCAAATTGAAGATGTCACTGTTTAAGTACACCAGGATGAGGATATGGGTGTTGCTGGCGCTGGGGAGGAAATTGACAAGGAGGTTTCTGATGGTGAGGTGGTTTGTTTAAGTCAGGCACCCGGGGAGACACCTGTTGTCCGTGGGACTAATATGGCCATTGACATGCCTGGTCAAAATACAAAAAAAATCACCTCTTCGGAGTGGAATTATTTCAACAGATATGCGGACAACTGGTGTCAAGCCGTGTGTTGCCTTTGTCAAGCTGTAATAAGTAGGGGTAAGGACGTTAACCACCTAGGAACATCCTCCCTTATACGTCACCTGGACCGCATTCATCAGAAGTCAGTGACAAGTTCAAAAACTTTGGATGACAGCGGAAGCAGTCCACTGACCACTAAATCCCTTCCTCTTGTAACCAAGCTCCTGCAAACCACACCACCAACTCCCTCAGTGTCAAATTCCTCCTTAGAAAGGAAAGCCAATAGTCCTGCAGGCCATGTCACTGTCAAGTCTGACGAGTTCTCTCCTGCCTGGGATTCCTCTGATGCATCCTTGAGTGTAACGCCTACTGCTGCTGTCGCTGCTGTTGTTGCTGCTGGGAGTCGATCGTCATCCCAGAGGGGAAGTCGGAAGACCACTTGTACTACTTCCAGTAAGCAATTGACTGTCCAACAGTCCTTTGCGAGGAAGATGAAATATCACAGCAGTCATCCTGCTGAAAAGCGGATAACTCAGGCCTTGGCAGCCTGGGCGGTGAGAAACGTGGTTTCGGTATCCACCGTTAATTCAGAGGCAAATAGAGACTTGATTGAGGTACTGTGTCCCCGGTATCAAATACCATATAGGTTCCATTTCTCTAGGCAGGCGATACCGAAAATGTACACAGACCTCAGAAAAAGACTCACCAGTGTCCTAAAAAATGCAGTTGTACCCAATGTCCACGTAACCACGGACATGTGGACAAGTGGAGCAGGGCAGACTCAGGACTATATGACAGTGACAGCCCACTGGGTAGATGTATTGCCTCCCGCAGCAAGAACAGCAGCGGCGGCACCAGTAGCAGCATCTCACAAACGCCAACTCATTCCTAGGCAGGCTACGCTTTGTATCACCGCTTTCCAGGAGAGGCACACAGCTGACAACCTCTTACGGAAAAAGAGGAAGATCATCGCAGAATGGCTTACCCCAATTGGACTCTCCTGGGGATTTGTGACATCGGACAACGCCAGCAATATTGTGCATGCTTTACATCTGGGCAAATTCCAGCACGTCCCATGTTTTGCACATACATTGAATTTGGTGGTGCAGAATTATTTACAAAACGACAGGGGCGTGCAAGAGATGCTCTCGGTGGCCCGAAGAATTGCGGGCCACTTTCGGTATTCAGCTACCGCGTGCCAAAGACTGGAGCACCACCAAACATTCCTGAACCTGCCCTGCCATCATCTGAAGCAAGAGGTGGTAACGAGGTGGAATTCAACCCTCTATATGCTTCAGAGGATGGAGGAGCAGCAAAAGGCCATTCAAGCCTATACATCTGCCCACGATATAGGCAAAGGAGGGGGAATGCACCTGACTCAAGCGCAGTGGAGACTGATTTCAACGTTGTGCAAGGTTCAGCAACCCTTTGAACTTGCCACACGTGAAGTCAGTTCAGACACTGCCAGCCTGAGTCAGGTCATTCCCCTCATCAGGCTTTTGCAGAAGAAGCTGGAGACATTGAAGGAGGAGCTAACACAGAGCGATTCCGCTAGGCATGTGGGACTTGTGGATGGAGCCCTTATTTCGCTTAACCAGGATTCACGGGTGGTCAATCTGTTGAAATCAGAGCACTACATTTTGGCCACCGTGCTCGATCCTAGATTTAAAACCTACGTTGTATCTCTCTTTCCGGCAGACACAAGTCTGCAGAGGTTCAAAGACCTGCTGGTGAGAAAATTGTCAAGTCAAGCGGAACGTGACCCGTAAAACATCTCCTCCTTCACATTCTCCTGCAACTGGGGGTGCGAGGAAAAGGCTAAGAATTCCGAGCCCACCCGCTGGCGGTGATGCAGGGCAGTCTGGAGCGAGTGCTGACATCTGGTCCGGACTGAAGGACCCTGCCAACGATTACTGACATGTCGTCTACTGTCACTGCATATGATTCTGTCACCATTGAAAGAATGGTGGAGGATTATATGAGTGACCGCATCCAAGTAGGCACGTCAGACAGTCCGTACGTATACTGGCAGGAAAAAGAGGCAAATTGGAGGCCCTTGCACAAACTGGCTTTATTCTACCTAAGTTGCCCTCCCTCCAGTGTGTACTCCGAAAGAGTGTTTAGTGCAGCCGTTCACCTTGTCAGCAATCAGCGTACGAGGTTACTTCCAGAAAATGTGGAGAAGATGATGTTCATCAAAATGAATTATAATCAATTCCTCCGTGGAGACATTCACCAGCAGCAATTGCCTCTAGAAAGTACACAGGGATCTGAGATGGTGGATTCCAGTGGGGACGAATTAATAATCTGTGAGGAGGGTGGTGTACACAGTGAAAGGGGTGAGGAATCGGAGGATGATGATGAGGTGGACATCTTGCCTCTGTAGAGCCAGTTTGTGCAAGGAGAGATTGATTGCTTCTTTTTTTGGTGGGGGCCCAAACCAACCAGTCATTTCAGTCACAGTCATGTGGCAGACCCTGTCGCTGAAATGATGGGTTCGTTAAAGTGTGCATGTCCTGTTTATACAACATAAGGGTGGGTGGGAGGGCCCAAGGACAATTCCATCTTGCACCTCTTTTTTCTTTTATTTTTCTTTGCATCATATGCTGTTTGGGGACTATTTCTTTGAAGTGCCATCCTGTCTGACACTGCAATGCCACTCCTAGATGGGCCAGGTGTTTGTGTCGGCCACTTGGGTCGCTTAGCTTAGTCACACAGCTACCTCATTGCGCCTCTTTTTTTCTTTGCATCATGTGCTGTTTGGGGACTATTTTTTTGAAGTGCCATTCTGCCTGACACTGCAGTGCCACTCCTAGATGGGCCAGGTGTTTGTGTCGGCCACTTGTGTCGCTTAGCTTAGCCATCCAGCGACCTCGGTGCAAATTTTAGGACTAAAAATAATATTGTGAGGTGTGAGGTGTTCAGAATAGACTGGAAATGAGTGGAAATTATGGTTATTAAGGTTAATAATACTATGGGATCAAAATTGTTCGAATATAGACATCTTTAAGACACAGGCCAACCAACTTATAGATTCCTTTAAAAACAGGGAATATCCACAACACATTCTTGATAAGGCTCTAGGGGAGGTCCTAGATATGGATAGACAAGATTTACTTATTCCGTCTAAAAATAAAGATGTCCAACAGGATATAAAAGAAAGAGAGGTGGCGTTTATCTGTAAATATAACAGATGCGCCAATGAAATTAAAACCATCGTCAGTAGGAACTATAAGATACTAAAACAAGATAAAGTCTTGGGAAGTCTACTACCTAATAAACCACAGATTATATACAAAAAGAATAGGGCCCTTAAGACCATTCTGTCCCCTAGTCATTTTAGACCTGTATTAATGAAAGGAAAAGGAGATGGTTCTAATTGGCTAACCAGCAAACCAGTAGGATTCCATAGATGTGGGAAAAGTAGATGCACTATGTGTCACCATATGGACCGTAAGATCACACATATTTCTACTCTAGGCTCTTCTGAGAAATATACCCTTAAATCTTTCATGAATTGTGATTCCAAATTCGTGATATATGTGTTAACATGTGGATGTGTCCTGAATTATGTGGGCAGGACCACGAGAGCGATACATACGCGTTTCATGGAACATCGCCGAAACATAATACGAAAACTGGAGGCACATAGTGTCTCAAGACATTATTTAGAGAAACATGAAAGTAATCCAGCCTGTCTTTCCATCATTTGCCTTGAACACATTACACCAACAGATAGAGGAGGTGATAGGTTTAATCAACTATGCCGCAGGGAAGTCTTCTGGATGCTTAAATATAATTCGCTACATCCAGATGGACTGAACGAAGCCATTGAATTAAACTCTGTCATCTAGGGGTTATGGAATATTTTCATATGTATTTTGATTTCAGTGCCACCATTTATATATATGTTTTTTATGATAACATCATTAATATTAGGAGTGTCATATGATTATTAGTAATATTATTCATTTCCCCTTTTGGGTATTTGATAGACCAACTTGAATTGATGGAGACCTCTTTTAGAGGATACGTGCAGATGCACAGATTTCTATAGAAATGAATAAATTAAAAGGAAAACAATTAAGGAATAATAATAATATACATTGTTTTGTACAAACTGGAGCGACATTTATGGATAATTGTATGTAGATTATAGACTGGGTGATCTGAATCTATTCATACATAATGGTAGTTAAAATATCCAATTTCATGTGGATTTATAATGTTACATACAGGAGGAAGAAATCTATGTCTATATCTGTATAAAGTAAAGGGAATCTGACAATTGATGAGTTCATAATGTTTGTTCACCTGATTTTTATGCAACATTGTCTTTTATATTGACAAGAAAACACATCTCTAATAAAATAGTATAATCTCAACTTGTAAAACCCGAATAGAGGCTTGAAAAGCCAGCCCTGTCAAACGGGTTTCCATGACAACTATGGAGTACGGAGACTGCTATGAGGGAAGCCCGGGGCGGGTCTAGTATTCTACTAGGAGACCCTTTAGACTTCCGGGTCCTCGCTTTGAAGGGTAGCTCACAGTACGGGGAACGCGCTCACGTGACGAACGGGATGACGACGCACGTCACGTCACGTGGGCGCTCCGTCAGGTGATACAGACTGACCTATGGAACGGAAGATTGCCGGGGTCCTTTTAGGAGTGAGATTGTACCTTGGAGGAAGGGGTTTTTAGGAACACGGTCATGTGTTGGAGACCACGTGACCATTGAGATACATCTACTGACCAATAGGACTGCCTTTTTTGCCGATCACGTGACGAGGCACGTCACATGATCGGCACTATCTTACATTTCCTTTTGTTTAAATAAGGTAATAATACTCGTTTTTAAATGTAATATATTTTATAAATAGACACTAAGATTGTGCTTTATATTTCTAGTTTTTTATATTGTTTTTTTGGATGGTTTGCCCTTATGTATTAGTAATGACCCAAACAGGTGGTGCTTATCAATTTATCAGTAAGGGTATAAATAGAGAACCCCATGCTTATGGAACTTATGCTCCTGAGGAAGCTGGATTATACCAGTGAAACGCGTTGAGCTTACTCCACTCATCTGGACTTCACTCTCCAAACCGGCCCGCAAAGCCTTTGTCATCCTTGGCACATTTTGGACTTCTCTCTCATCACTGGACCCATTTACCGAACCGGTCTACTCTACCCCTACAGCTACAAATGGACTTGTTCCAACGCTGATGCTTACCAACGTGGGGACCTGGTAATTATTTACCTATTACAGTGAATGCACAAGGAGAGGGTGTCCTAGCCTTTAGGAATGGACAATTTCAATATAGGAGAATGTGAAATCCATGAAATTTTATCCAGATAAGACATCATTCAGTTTTATCGCCACCTTGTGGCAACAGGAATTCCTTTTTTTTAGATTTGTTTACATGTGATATGTTAATAAATTGTTACTTTTTTACATAGAGCAAACCATCTTTTATATTATTATTTTGTTCAGCCAGCGCTGGTATTCATTTTCTTTCAACTGTTTAGTTTTGAGGAATTGACCTTCCTCTTACCTGCTGCTGTTGGTCGCGCACCTGCCTATTTATTATTTAAAACCCGAAAAATGACGGGTGCACATCACTAATAATAACCAACATAAAGCTACCGACTTTGCCGACTGGGCTTTTACGGTAGAGCTGGGTTGGTGGTGCTCCCGGACGTTAGTTCAGAGCAAACTATCGTGGGGGGTTTTTGCAAAGAAGCAAAAAGAAGAAAGAAGAAAAAAGAGTAGCTTCAGACCTACTCAGCGTTTGCGATCACTTCAGACTGTTCAGTTCCTGTTTTGACGTCACAAACACGCCCTGCATTCACCCAACCATGCAAGCGTTTTTGCTGGCACGCCTGCGTTTTTCCGAACACTCCCTGAAAACGGTCAGTTGACACCCAGAAACGCCCACTTAATGTCAATCACTCTACAGCCAGCAGTGCGACTGAAAAGCTTCACTACAGCCTGTGTAAAACTACATCGGTCATTGTAATAGTATGTCGCGCGTGCGCATTGCACCGCATACGCATGCGCCGAAGTGCCTATTTTTTGCCTCGTCACTGCACAGCGAACAAATGCAGCTAACGATCAACTCGGAATGACCACCAATGGGCCTAATTCAGAGTTGATCGCAGCAGCAAATTTGTTAGCAGTTGAGCAAAACCGTGTGCACTGCAGAGGGGGCATATATAACATGTGCAGAGAGAGTTATATTTGGGTGGGGTGTGTTCAAACTGAAATCTAAATTGCAGTAAAAATAAAGCAGCCAGTATTTACCCTACAGAAACAAAAAATCCCACCCAAATCTAACTCTCTCTGCAAATGTTATATCTGCCACTCCTGCAGTGCACATGGGGGGTCATTCCGAGTTGATCACACGCTGCAACTTTTTGCAGCCCTTGCGATCAACTAGACGCCGCCTATGGGGGAATGTATTTTTGCATAGCAAGGCTGCGATCGCTTGTGCAGCCCTGCTTTGCAAAAAAAGTTTTGTTTAGAACAAACCAGGGAAAGACCTACTTACCCTGTGCGATGAATCCAGTGTTGCAGGTCCCAGAATTGACGTCAGACATCCACCCTCCAAACGCCTGGACACGACTACGTTCGCCGCATCACTCCCAGAAAACGGTCAGTTGCCACCCACAAACGCCCTCTTCCTGTCAATCTCCTTGCGATTGGCTGTGTGAATGGATTCTTCACTAAATCAATCGCTCAACAACAACCCACTTTGTAGCCATACGACGCACCTGTGCATTGCTGTGCATATGCATACGCAGTAGTAACCTGTTCGTTGCGCTGCGAAAAACGGCAGCGAGCGATCAACTCGGAATGACCCCCACAGAGCATCTACTTTGAAAGCTGTTTATACAGTGCATCCGTAAAGTATTCACAGCGCTTCACTTTTCCCACATTTTGTTATGTTACAGCCTTATTCCATACTGGAATAAATTAATTTTCTTTACTCCAAATTCTACACACAATACCCCATAATGACAACATGAAAAAAAGTGTTTTTGATATTTTTGCAAATTCATTAAAAAGCCATATGTACATAAGTATTCACAGCCTTTGCTCAATACTTTGTTGATGCACCTTTGGCAGCAATTACAGCTTCAAGTCTTTTTATATATGATGCCACAAGCTTGGCACACCTATCTTTGGGTAGTTTTGTCCATTCCTCCTTGCAACACCTCTCAAGCTCCATCAGGCTGGATGGGAAGCGTCGGTGCACAGCCATTTTCAGATCTCTCCAGAGATGTTCAATCGGATTCAAGTCTGGTATTGGCCTGGTGATGAGTGGTGCCTGGTTTCCTCCAAACATGATCTTCTTCCCCGATCACTCAGTTTAGCCAGCCAGCCAGCTCTGGGAAGAGTCCTGGTGGTTGTGAACTTTTTCCATTTACAGATGATGGAGGCCACTGTGCTCACTGGGACCATCAAAGCAGCAGATATTTTTCTGTACCCTTCCCCAGATTTGTGCCTCAAGACAATGCTTTGACTTTATGCTTGGTTTGTGCTCATACATGCACTGTTAAGTGTGGGACCTTATATAGACAGGTGTGTGTCTTTCCAAATCATACAAGCACTAAAGAAGAAGAAAGATAACCCTTGTAGGGAGCACTCTACATCCGGAAGCGGTAGCTTTAACAGCACAAGGAAAAATATATAAAAAAATAATTTTTATTAGCTATGCCTTAAAATGTGTATTATAATAAATTAGAGATGAGTGGCTTCGGTTCTCAGAGAACCAACCCCCCGAATTTCACATCCCAAGCCCAGATCCGAGTCCACATTGGGACTTCCAACCTGATTCGGAAACCAGAATGAGGCAAAAGGTCATCATCCCTCTTTCGGATTCTTGTGGGTTTTGGATCCGATTTAAAGTGCCGCGTGTTGCCCCCATTTTCACTCCGGAATTGGAGAGTGTAGCGAGAGGACGTGTCTCCTTCCTCAGTGTATGTGCAGGAGGGAAAGTGGGGTGGCCATATGTCCAGTGCAGTGGTGCTGTGTTGTCCTGCATCAGTACAGTGGTAGTGTCTTGTGCTGCATCAGTCCAGTCACAGTGGTGGTGTCCTCTGCTGCCATATGTCCAGTGCTGCTGTATAAGTCCAATCCAGTGGTGATGTGTTGTGCTGCATCAGTCCAGTGGTGGTGTCTTGTGCTGCATCAGTCCAGAAACAGTGGTAGTGTCCTCTGCTGCCATATGTCCAGTGCTGCTGTATAAGTCCACTCCATTGCAGCAGTGCTATGTTATCCTGCATCAGTCCAGTGGTGGTGTCCCTGTGCTGCTGTATAAGTCAAGTGGTACTGCCGTATATGTCCACTGATACTGCCATATAAGTCCAGTGATCCTGCCATATAAATCCAGTCCAGTGGAACTGCCGTATATATGTCCAGTGATACTGCTGCATATGTACAGTGGTACTGCCGTATAAAATCTAGTGATACTGCCGTATAAATCCAGTGATACAGCTGTAAATGTCCAGTGGTACTGCCATATAAATCCAGTGGTACTGCTGTATAAATCCAGTCCAGTGATACTGCCATATAAGTCCAGTGATACTGCCGTATATGTCCAGTGGTACTGTCGTATAAATCCAGTGGTACTGCTGTATAAATACAGTCCAGTGATACTGCCGTATAAGTCCAGTGATACTGCCGTTTATGTCCAGTGATACTGCCATACAAGTCCAGTGATACTGCTGTATAAATTCAGTCCAATGGTACTGCCGTATATGTCCACTGATACTGCTGTATATGTCCAGTGATACTGCTGTATAAAAGCAGTGATACTGCCGTATATGTCCAGTGGTACTGCCATATAAATCCAGTGGTGCTGCCGTATAAATACAGTCCGGTGATACTGCCGTATATGATCAGTGATATTGCCGTATATGTCCAGTTGTACTGCCGTATAAATCCAGTGATATTGCCATATATGTCCAGTGGTACTGCCGTATAAATCCAGTGATACTGCCGTATATGCCCAGTGGTACTGCCGTATATATCCAGTGGTACTGTTGTATAAATCCAGTCCAGTGATACTGCCATATAAGTCCAGTGGTACTGCCATATTTGTCCAGTGGTAATGCCATATAAATCCAGTGATACTGCCGTATCTGTCTAGTGGTACTGCCATATATTTCCAGTGATACTGCCATATATGTCCAGTGGTACTGCCGTATAAATCCAGTGGTAATGCCGTATAAATCCAGTCCAGTGATACTGCCATATAAGTCCAGTGATACTGCCATATATATGTCCAGTGGTACTGCCAAAAAAATCCAGTGGTACTGCCGTATAAATCCAGTCCAGTGATACTGCCATATATATGTACAGTGGTACTGCCATATAAATCCAGTGATACTGCCGTATATGTCCAGTGGTACTGCCGTATAAATCCAGTCCAGTGATACTGCCATATAAGTCCAGTGATACTGCTGTATATGTCCAGTGGTACTGCCATATAAATCCAGTCCAGTAATACTGCCGTATAAGTCCAGTGATACCGCCATATATGTCCAGTGGTACTGCCATATATATCCAGTCATACTGCCGTATATGTCCAGTGGTACTGCCTTATATGTCCAGTGATACTGCCGTATAAGTCCAGTCCAGTGGTACTGCCTTATAAGTCCAGTCCAGTGGTGCTGCCATATAAGTTCAGTGGTGCTGTCCGGTGATGAATATGATTTACTCCAAATATAGGGGTTATTAATATTTATTCCAATTAATTTTTTACAAGGTTTGCATTGTGTGGTATAGAGGTACGCTCTCCTGTGCTGCATTTTGTTATTTACCTCCAGAAAAATAATGGAGAACAAAAATTTGGAGGATAAAATAGGGAAAGATCAAGAACTACTTTCTCCTGCTGCTGCTGCTGCCGCTGCTGGGTGTCGATCGTCATCCCAGAGGAGAAGTCAGAAGACCACTTGTACTACTTCAACTAAGCAAATGACTGTCCAACAGTCCTTTGCGAGGAAGATGAAATATGACAGCAGTCATCCTGTTGCAAAGCCGATAACTGAGGCCTTGACAGCTATGTTGGTGTTAGACGTGCGTCTGGTATCCGCCATTAGTGCAGTGCGACTGCAGTGCCAACCCTAGATGGGCCAGGTGTTTGTGCTGCACACTTGTGTCGCTTAGCTTAGTCATACAGCTACCTCATTGCACCTCTTTTACTTTTTTGCATGATGTGCTGTTTGGGGAGTAGTTTTTTTATTTTAGTGCCATCCTGTCTGCCACTGCAGTGACACTCCTAGATGGACCAGGTGTTTGTGCCGCACACTAGTGTCACTTAGCTTAGTCATACAGCTACATCATTGCTCCTCTTTTACTTATTTGCATGATGTGCTGTTTGGGGACTAGTTTTTTTTTAAGTGTCATCCTGTCTGACACTGCAGTGCCACTCCTAGATGGGCCAGGTGTTTGTGCTGCCCACTTGTGTCACTTAGCTTAATCATACAGCTACCTCTGTGCAACTTTTAGGCCTAAAATCAATATTGTGAGGTGTTCAGAATAGACTGGAAATGAGTGGAAATTAATATTACTGAGGTTAATAATACCACAGAATTCCCCCCAAATTCTGTGATTCTATTTTTATGTTTTTGTTTTTTTTTGTCAAAAGTCATCCAGATCCAAAACCAAAGCCAAAACCCAAAAGGGTGGCTTTTGCCAAACCAATCCAGGTCCAAAACCAAAACACAAAACACGTAAAGTGCCCGTCGCAGATCTCTATAATAAATATAAGCATATGGGATCATTGGTGAAAATTTCTTAGATAATTAGTGCAATAAACCTGACAAGTCATGCAGGAATTTGTGAGCGTCCGTATGCACGATGGATCCCTTTCTCTTATGCAACTTATTAGGGTCCGTACTCTACAATATTTGGTCTTCCTTGGTGGTCACCCACCAAGTACCTACCAGGCCCACCACTCTTGTGCTTCTAAGATCGGACGAGATTGGGTTTACGTTGTGAGGTATGATTGTAGGGAAGGTTGGGCCAAAAGTCATAAATGTGTCAATTCTGCATGTGGCCCCCTACTCCAGCTTGCTTGGTAATTTAGGATGTGAGGCTAATTTTACCTAAAAAGTGACCAGTATCTGTTACAGAGTAGCCCATATATTGTGGGTCAAGGTAAATGTTTGAATCATAGGTTACAGAAAATTAATTCCCTGTGGTGATATTCTTTTAAAATAGGTGCAATAGCCTCACGCACTAATATAAGCACAAAGTAGATTGCCTATAGCAGAGGATGGGTATGTAATATCTATACCTGAATATTATGAGGTGTGATGCACATGTACCTCAATTCTGGTATCCTAATGAGGTAAGTATTGCAGTTGTAGCCTTTGGTGCTAATACAGATATGGTTTAAATTGCCAGTCCTCTGTGTCCACATTTGTTTGATACAATGATATATAACGCCATATATAACATCCATTAGCTTGGATACAGGAAAAACCTCCCTTCTGCTGTTCTTTAGTCTTGCACATCGGTATTGGATGAAGAATGAGAGAGGGTCGGCCACCCAAACTGGCCATAATGAAGTAAGAGGAGGTATCAAGCTTGTGGGACCAAAACAATTATCCCCTGATGCCAGTATTGGTAGTGCAGGGGAAAGAAATTGGATTGTTGTCCCTCATGCGGTACACTCCTGAAAAGCAGGAGACAAGGGTTGATACAATATACAAATTAATTATTATTTGTTGCTGACCCTTAACTTGGTAATCACAAACGGTGGTTGACTTTAGGGCATATATTGCTGTTCAAAACATAAATTGTGTCCAAATACAGGAAAGAGCAGCCATTACAATGCTAATAAAGTACAGTCCCTGAAAGATACATTATGATTCCAAACAGACACATGTGTAAATCAGATGGCCAGTAAGCAACAAAATATCTTATTGTATACTTTCTTCATAAAGGACCCCTTTTGCCCACATTAATACCTTCTAAACAGGCTAGTAATGCAAGGTAAATATAACTTGTAATGTTTACAAGATTAACCCTATATTTGATGATAGAAACCAAAAAAGGAGGGGAGCCGCCCGTTCGCTCACGCTATAAATGGAGTCGTGTCTGGGAGGGGAAGCCGCTGTGAGGTTCCTTAATCAGTTATCCTCTGCATTGGAGAGGCATAAGGTTAAATACCGCTATGTCTGCTCCTACTCGGGAGGCTGACGGTGGCCGCTTCCGGACCCGTGTGTAACGTGTGCATACTACGTGAAGTTGTACACATCTCTGACGTACATTTCACATAGATGCTTGATCACAAATAGCGTAACACCCTGTGATCCTATACCTGTATAAGGATCATTACAGCCAATCGCTGTGCTTCCTTGTCTGTCTGTCATTCATTTGTCAAGTCTCGGATTGAAATCAATTTAGGCATAGATATGCTAGGGCAGCAGGTCCAATTCTAAAAAAATGCTTGATGGTTTACAATTAAAATAATCGTATATACTGAATGATGAATTTCACCAGATAGAATGTATAAGTTGAGAAGAGAGAGACATTGATAATTAAAGAAGAGTAGATCTAGGAAGAGTCCTGATGGTTCCGAACTTCTACCATATACAGATGATGGAGGCCACTGTGCTCTTTGGGACCATCAAAGCAGCAGATATTTTTCTGTAATCTTTTCCAAATTTCTGCCTCAAGACAATGGCCCTCATTCCGAGTTGATCGCTCGCTAGCTGCTTTTAGCAGCAGTGCAAACGCTAAGCCGCTGCCCTCTGGGAGTGTATCTTAGCTCAGCAGAAGTGCGAACGAAAGGATCGCAGCGCTGCTACAAAGAAAAATTGTGCAGTTTCAGAGTAGCTGCAGACCTACTCCTAGCTTGCAATCACTTCAGACTATTTAGTTCCTGTTTTGACGTCACAAACACGCCCTGCGTTCGGCCAGCCACTCCCCCATTTCCCCAGCCATTCCTGCGTTTTTATCTGGCACGCCTGCGTTTTTACACACACTCCCCGAAAACGGTCAGTTACCACCCAGAAACACCCACTTCCAGTCAATCACTCAACGATCAACAATGCGACTGAAAAGCGTTGCTAGAGCTTGTGTAAAACTGCATCGGCTTTTGTGAAAGTACGACGCACGTGCGCAGTGTGCCCCATACACATGCACAGAATTGCCATTTTTTGACCTGATCGCTGCGCTGCGAACCGAATGCAGCTAGCGATCAACTCAGAATGAGGGCCAATGATTTACTTGGTTTGTGCTCAGACATGTACTGTTAAGTGTGGGACCTTATATAGACAGGTGTGTGCCTTTCCAAATCATGTCCAATCAACTGAATTTACCACAGGTGGACTCCAATTAAGCTGCAGGAACATCTCAAGGATGATTAGTGGAGACAGGATTCACCTGAGCTCAATTTTGAGCTTCATGGCAAGGGCTGGGAAAAGTTATGTACATGTGATATCTTCATTTTTTATTTGTAATAAATTAGCAAAAATCTCAAACACACTTTTTGCATGTTATCACTATGGGGTATTGTGTGTAGAATTTTGAGGGAAAAATTAATTCATTCCAGTTTGGAATAAGGCTGTAACATAACAAACTGTGGAAAAAGTGAAGTGCTGTGAATACTTTCTGGATGCACTGTATACATTGCAAGATCAGGGACCAAGGAATACTGTCCGAGTTTAAATGCTCAACCCACCAGCTGTCCTTTAGGAATAGATTTATCTATTTATTTATTTATTTATTTATTATTTATTTATTAACAGTTTCTTATATAGTGCAGCAAATTCCGTTGCACTTTACAATTGGACACAATGATAAAACAAAACTGGGTAATAAACAAACAGTCATAGAGGAGGAAATGCCCTGCTAGCAAGCTTACAATCTATAGGGAAATAGGCATTGATACACAAGGAAAGGCATTATCTATTGCATATTTGTCCACCGGATTGCAAAGGTTCTAGGTCGGTTGCATGATATCACATCACTGCAATGATGAACCATGGTCAGAAAGAAGGGAAAGGGAAGAAAGAGAAAATATGTGGAGGATATGTGCGGACTGTACAGTGGGGATATAATCAGACAGGAAAGCTTATGAAGGTTGAGTGACGATTCTGGAATGTGATAAGCTAGCCTGAAGAGGTGAGTTTTCAGGGAACGTTTGAAGGTTTGGAGACATGGGGAGAGTCTTATTGTGCATGGTAGGGCATTCCACAGAGTGGGTGCAGCCCGAAGAAAGTCCTGCAATCATGCATAGGAGCAAGTAATGAGTGTGGATGAGAGACGTAGATCTTGTGAAGAGTAGAGAGGTCAGGTTGGGAGATATTTTGAGATGAGCGAAGAGATGTACATTGGTGTAGTATGGTTAATGGCCTTATGTGTGAATAAAAGTATTTTATATTGAATACGGTAGAATACAGGTAACCAATGGAGGGACTGACAGAGTGGATCTGCAGACGATGAACATCTAGCAAGGAAGATTAGCCTCACAGCTGCATTCAGAATGGATTGTAGGCATGAGAGTCTCTTTTTGGTAAGACCAGTAAGACGACTATTGCAATAATCAATGCGGGAGAGATAATAAGAGCATGGATTAGAGTTTTTGCAGTGTCTTGTGTAAGGTATGGTCGTATTTTGGATATGTTTTTTAGATGCACGTAACATGATTTTGAGACAGATTGAATGTGTGGAGCAAAGCACAGTTCTAAGTCAAGTATGACACCTAGGCAGTGAGCTTGTGGGGTAGGATTGATTGTTGAGTTTTCAACAGTGATAGAAATATCAGGTTGGTAACTACTATTGGCCGGTGGAAATATAAGTAGCTCTGTTTTGGAAATATTAAAGTTTGATGTGGCGAGATGACATCCAAGATGAAACAGCAGAAAGGCATTCAGTGACCCTGACCAATACAGATGGTGACAAATCTGGGGAGTATAGATAGATTTGAGTATCACCTGCGTACAGATGATACTGAAATCCAAAAGAGCTGATTAGTTTACCAAGAGATGAAGTATACAGTAGATTGAGAAAAGCAGAGGACCAAAGACCGAGCTTTGTGGTACTCCAACTGAAAGAGGTAGTGAAGAGGAGGTGAATTCAGAGAAGCGAACACTGAAGGAGCAATTAAATAGGTAGGATAGGAACCAAGAGAGGACTGTGTCTTTAAGACCTAGGGATTGTAGTGTTTGTATGAGAAGTAAATGATCTACAGTGTCAAAAGCAGCAGAGAGATCAAGAAGAATAAGAAGTGAGTAATGGCCTTTGGACTTTGCATTGACTAGATCATTCACTACTTTAGTCAGTGCTGTCTCTGTGGAGTGCTGGGAATGAAAGCCTGACTGAAGTGGGTCAAATAAATTGTGTGTTTTAAGAAAGTGTGTGAGGCGAGTGTAGGCAAGTCTTTCAAGTAGCTTGGAGAGGCATGGCAGCTGAGACTGAGATAGGATGGTAGTTTGAGAACTTTATCAAACCTTCTGAAGAGAACAAGTGAAGATGTTACTCATAGCATAGGGATTTTCCATCTCCATGTCAGCATAGACCTTGCAGTGTTAAAACAAATATTAAGAATTCATTTATTTATTTTTTTCCTTAAAAATGATGTTCCCCTCTCCCTCCTTAGAAAGCCACACCATCAACTCATTCTTACCTACTCTCCTGATATGTCTGGAAGATTGCAGACCAACGGAATAGTAGGTATATTTCCTGCATCCCACCCATTACCTAGTGAAGTTGGTAGGATTTAAGAGAATTATACTTGGGAATTGTGGGTCAATAATGAGGGCATGGAGCCAATATGTAGAAATTCAATGTGAATTACATCATTTTAGCACTGCCCCCTCCCCACAGACTCACTATTCACTGCATTTTGTCATTGCAGAGGCGAGGCATAATGCAGTAAATAGACCCGCCCCACCCCACCACTGTATTGGTTATTTACCTCTCCCCTGAAGGCTTCCCCACAGAGAAGACAAAAAAAGTTTTCAAGTATGCATCAAGAATGTAATCTGGCTTGCTTAATATGCAGCTACTGTAGCACTAGTTTATAATAAGTGGGCTACGTTAACAGGGAAAAAAATATCACCCTAAATTAGGGACATACAAAATATTTTGTCTCACATTAGAGTCCTACAGAGTACTACACTCCCATCTATCCTAAAACTTTCTGGTTTGGATACTGTGGGTATAGATGGTATGTAGTCACGGACAGCTCTTTGTATTTAACAACAAATTATTATTATTATTTTCAATCATTGTTATTTTGGGCTTAATCGCTGCCTTTTGGATCTATTGTGGTGCCAAGTGAGTGCTGTGGCACATTGAGGAGCTTAACACCTGTACTCAGTAACTTTATAAATATAGATATTATTTGGACTCATTGTTTGTCATTGGGAATTATCCTATAGGTCTCAACATTTATGAAATATTTATTTTTATGTATATTTATTATGACTTAAGGTTTTTATGAAAGGATCTAATAAAAGTAAAATGTTATATAAATTGAAGAGTGCCCCCAAACAAAAGAGTCTTCTTTCTCTCTTTCTTTTTCAATGATATATTATGACTCTAGGGGAGCACCACCTGACAACAACACTTTAACATAATCCTTGGAAGATTTAGTATCAATTAGGAAGATTGTATATTTAATTAAAAAAATTCTGGTTATATATTTCTCTTTTTTCACGACAATCTAACGTGGATACACCAGTGCAGAGACCAACCCCCTCTTTTTGCAAAATATGTTAACAGGGAAACCAACAGTGTGGGGTCTACCTGGCTTTATATCCCCCAGCACTATTATATTGAAAAAAAAATAAAAATAAAAAATAATAATAATAATAATAGCCTTCTGTTAAAGGCATTAAGGCTTCTCCCAACACTTGTGCCCTGTTTGTGTTGGGGCAATGATATCCATGGTGCAAAAGCATTACTGATAAATTAGCATGACCTGTCATCCAAGGAACACTAAGACTTATAGTACACTAATCCAATAGGAATTTTTTAAAACAATACAAAAAAAACACTTGAGCCTGCAGCTGAGGGTCCAGCCAGCTACAAACCGACAGCACAGGTCCTCTCTGCTTAGACCACAGTAAAAGCTACTCTTATTGGTTAGTAGCAGCTACACCCTTTCTATGAGGTTCTATTTTAGTGGTGGCAAAGCAGCAGCAGAGGACTGTTCACTGTGTACAGTAACTGGGGACTCATACTTTTGATTGCATACCAGACACCAGATGGCTGGTGGTGATGGTCATATGTGGGGGGAAGGGGGGCTCCATTGTGTAAATGAGTTCAGATGGTGCACTATGCATTATACAATGGTTATCAAAGGGGAAATTATGTGTAGTATCATGGAAATCAGATGGTATTGCCTTACATACTGTATGCATGTTTCATAGAGTGATGCAATGCATAATGATCCTCGGAGTAACTTTTACATTATATGCAGGTCAGATGAGGATGCTACATTGGCATACCATATGTCACTTTTTGAATAGTTACTTTTTCTGCACAGTAATCAAGTATTGTGAGAGAGTAAAATAAGAAAAGGATTTGATGAGAAGTGGGAAGTCTATCATATTCAAAATACAAAAAAGGAAGCCATCATAACATCATATTGTAAAACCATAAGTTAACTGAAAGAAAATAGTAATATCTTTAATATTTCATCCCAAGTTGACATATCTGCTATAGGATTCCCATTCTTCAATTTTGCCCTGTGCACTATTTTGTGTAAAACTGACCATGGTGTTGGAAAGAGATACGGTCATTAGGTCAACCACACTTAGGTCGACAGTCATTAGGTTGACCACTATTGGTCGATTTGCATTAGGTCGACATGGTCACTAGATTGACATGGTCACTAGATCAACATGGTCACTAGGTCGACATGGAAAAAGGCCGACGTGTTTTCAAAAAAAAATCTTAATTTTTTCAAAAATGTTCATACTTTATGATCCACATGGTATATGATTGAGTATAGTAACCTTGAACGAAGCATGACGAGCAAAGCGTTCCATGCAAGGGGACACAGTGCACTGACTGGGGTTCCCCGTCACTTTACGAAGAAAACAACACCAAAAACAGTAGAACAAAAAGTCGACCTTTTTCCATGTCGACCTTGTTCATGTCGACCTAATTACCATGTCAACCTAATGCATGTCGACCAATAGTGGTCGACTTAATGACTGTTGACCTAAGTGTGGTCGACATAATGACCCATACCCGTTGGAAAATGTGGCATAAACAAATACAGTACAGTACAGTATGTAGTAGAAGCCAACACTATTGTATCCCCTACAGTTCAAACCAGTGTTCATTTTGTCACCAAAATATTAAACTAAATATCTTTGTTGACTAAGCACATTTCAGGACTAAAATTAAAACTGAGATCCACTGACTACATCTTAACTTACACAAAGCATAAAAAAAGTGACTAATGCTGGGTACACACTTATAGATATATCTGCAGATCAATTGATCTGCAGATATATCTATGGATGGACCGGGCCGTGTGTTGAGCATACTTCACAACTTCAAGCGTTCCCTGAAAACTCACCTCTTCAGGCAAGCGTATCTAATTCCAGAACCGCCCACATAACTTCATAAACCTTCCTATCAAATTGCATCCACTCTGCACAGTCCACACATATCCTCACGTCTTTTCATTTTTCACTTTCCCTTCCTCTCAACCCCGGTTCAGCATTGCTATATGACCATATCATACAGCCCACCAAGAACCTTTGCAATCTGGCGGACAACTATGCAATAGATAGCACCTTTCCTTGTTTACATGCCTATTTCCCTGTAGATTGTAAGCTTGCGAGCAGGGCCTTCCTACCGCTATGACTGTTTGTTATAACCCAGATTTGTTATATCATTGTTATTTCCAATTATAAAGCGCACCGGAATTTGCTGCGCTATATAAGAAGCTGTTAATAAATAAATAATAAATAAATACACACTGCCCGATCTGTTGGGATTGATGTCATGAACTGAGCAGGCATTTACACACACCCACCCAGTTCAGCTGTCAGTCTCCGCCGGCTGCTGCATCTTGTGTACGGACGGTCCCATTCAAAGTGAATGGGTCACGTGCGCGTCTCATTTGTGCTCGGCGGTCCCCCACGCTGGGTGTACCTAGTCGCAGATGGAACCACGATAAGCCTGGCTCCATCTGTAGCAATCCTAAGTAGCTGCTGCAGTGAAGTTCTGGAGGGTGCTTATTAGAGATGAGCGCCGGAAATTTTTCGGGTTTTGTGTTTTGGTTTTGGGTTCGGTTCCGCGGCCGTGTTTTGGGTTCGACCGCGTTTTGGCAAAACCTCACCGAATTTTTTTTGTCGGATTCGGGTGTGTTTTGGATTCGGGTGTTTTTTTAAAAAAACCCTAAAAAACAGCTTAAATCATAGAATTTGGGGGTAATTTTGATCCCAAAGTATTATTAACCTCAAAAAACATAATTTACACTCATTTTCAGCCTATTCTGAACACATCACACCTCACAATATTATTTTTAGTCCTAAAATTTGCACCGAGGTCGCTGTGTGAGTAAGATAAGCGACCCTAGTGGCCGACACAAACACCGGGCCCATCTAGGAGTGGCACTGCAGTGTCACGCAGGATGGCCCTTCCAAAAAACCCTCCCCAAACAGCACATGACGCAAAGAAAAAAAGAGGCGCAATGAGGTAGCTGACTGTGTGAGTAAGATTAGCGACCCTAGTGGCCGACACAAACACCGGGCACATCTAGGAGTGGCACTGCAGTGTCACGCAGGATGTCCCTTCCAAAAAACCCTCCCCAAACAGCACATGACGCAAAGAAAAAAAGAGGCGCAATGAGGTAGCTGTGTGAGTAAGATTAGCGACCCTAGTGGCCGACACAAACACCGGGCCCATCTAGGAGTGGCACTGCAGTGTCACGCAGGATGTCCCTTCCAAAAAACCCTCCCCAATCAGCACATGATGCAAAGAAAAAGAAAAGAAAAAAGAGGTGCAAGATGGAATTATCCTTGGGCCCTCCCACCCACCCTTATGTTGTATAAACAAAACAGGACATGCACACTTTAACCAACCCATCATTTCAGTGACAGGGTCTGCCACACGACTGTGACTGATATGACGGGTTGGTTTGGACCCCCCCCAAAAAAGAAGCAATTAATCTCTCCTTGCACAAACTGGCTCTACAGAGGCAAGATGTCCACCTCATCTTCACCCTCCGATATATCACCGTGTACATCCCCCTCCTCACAGATTATCAATTCGTCCCCACTGGAATCCACCATCTCAGCTCCCTGTGTACTTTGTGGAGGCAATTGCTGCTGGTCAATGTCTCCGCGGAGGAATTGATTATAATTCATTTTAATGAACATCATCTTCTCCACATTTTCTGGATGTAACCTCGTACGCCGATTGCTGACAAGGTGAGCGGCGGCACTAAACACTCTTTCGGAGTACACACTTGTGGGAGGGCAACTTAGGTAGAATAAAGCCAGTTTGTGCAAGGGCCTCCAAATTGCCTCTTTTTCCTGCCAGTATAAGTACGGACTGTGTGACGTGCCTACTTGGATGCGGTCACTCATATAATCCTCCACCATTCTATCAATGTTGAGAGAATCATATGCAGTGACAGTAGACGACATGTCCGTAATCGTTGTCAGGTCCTTCAGTCCGGACCAGATGTCAGCATCAGCAGTCGCTCCAGACTGCCCTGCATCACCGCCAGCGGGTGGGCTCGGAATTCTGAGCCTTTTCCTCGCACCCCCAGTTGCGGGAGAATGTGAAGGAGGAGATGTTGACAGGTCGCGTTCCGCTTGACTTGACAATTTTGTCACCAGCAGGTCTTTCAACCCCAGCAGACCTGTGTCTGCCGGAAAGAGAGATCCAAGGTAGGCTTTAAATCTAGGATCGAGCACGGTGGCCAAAATGTAGTGCTCTGATTTCAACAGATTGACCACCCGTGAATCCTTGTTAAGCGAATTAAGGGCTGCATCCACAAGTCCCACATGCCTAGCGGAATCGCTCCGTGTTAGCTCCTTCTTCAATGCCTCCAGCTTCTTCTGCAAAAGCCTGATGAGGGGAATGACCTGACTCAGGCTGGCAGTGTCTGAACTGACTTCACGTGTGGCAAGTTCAAAGGGCATCAGAACCTTGCACAACGTTGAAATCATTCTCCACTGCACTTGAGACAGGTGCATTCCATCTCCTATATCGTGCTCAATTGTATAGGCTTGAATGGCCTTTTGCTGCTCCTCCAACCTCTGAAGCATATAGAGGGTTGAATTCCACCTCGTTACCACTTCTTGCTTCAGATGATGGCAGGGCAGGTTCAGTAGTTTTTGGTGGTGCTCCAGTCTTCTGTACGTGGTGCCTGTACGCCGAAAGTGTCCCGCAATTTTTCTGGCCACCGACAGCATCTCTTGCACGCCCCTGTCGTTTTTTAAAAAATTCTGCACCACCAAATTCAAGGTATGTGCAAAACATGGGACGTGCTGGAATTTGCCCATATTTAATGCACACACAATATTGCTGGCGTTGTCCGATGCCACAAATCCACAGGAGAGTCCAATTGGGGTAAGCCATTCCGCGATGATCTTCCTCAGTTGCCGTAAGAGGTTTTCAGCTGTGTGCGTATTCTGGAAAGCGGTGATACAAAGCGTAGCCTGCCTAGGAAAGAGTTGGCGTTTGCGAGATGCTGCTACTGGTGCCGCCGCTGCTGTTCTTGCGGCGGGAGTCCATACATCTACCCAGTGGGCTGTCACAGTCATATAGTCCTGACCCTGCCCTGCTCCACTTGTCCACATGTCCGTGGTTAAGTGGACATTGGGTACAACTGCATTTTTTAGGACACTGGTGAGTCTTTTTCTGACGTCCGTGTACATTCTCGGTATCGCCTGCCTAGAGAAGTGGAACCTAGATGGTATTTGGTAACGGGGGCACACTGCCTCAATAAATTGTCTAGTTCCCTGTGAACTAACGGCGGATACCGGACGCACGTCTAACACCAACATAGTTGTCAAGGACTCAGTTATCCGCTTTGCAGTAGGATGACTGCTGTGATATTTCATCTTCCTCGCAAAGGACTGTTGAACAGTCAATTGCTTACTGGAAGTAGTACAAGTGGGCTTACGACTTCCCCTCTGGGATGACCATCGACTCCCAGCGGCAACAACAGCAGCGCCAGCAGCAGTAGGCGTTACACGCAAGGATGCATCGGAGGAATCCCAGGCAGGAGAGGACTCGTCAGACTTGCCAGTGACATGGCCTGCAGGACTATTGGCATTCCTGGGGAAGGAGGAAATTGACACTGAGGGAGTTGGTGGGGTGGTTTGCGTGAGCTTGGTTACAAGAGGAAGGGATTTACTGGTCAGTGGACTGCTTCCGCTGTCACCCAAAGTTTTTGAACTTGTCACTGACTTATTATGAATGCGCTGCAGGTGACGTATAAGGGAGGATGTTCCGAGGTGGTTAACGTCCTTACCCCTACTTATTACAGCTTGACAAAGGGAACACACGGCTTGACACCTGTTGTCCGCATTTCTGGTGAAATACCTCCACACCGAAGAGCTGATTTTTTTGGTATTTTCACCTGGCATGTCAACGGCCATATTCCTCCCACGGACAACAGGTGTCTCCCCGGGTGCCTGACTTAAACAAACCACCTCACCATCAGAATCCTCCTGGTCAATTTCCTCCCCAGCGCCAGCAACACCCATATCCTCCTCATCCTGGTGTACTTCAACACTGACATCTTCAATCTGACTATCAGGAACTGGACTGCGGGTGCTCCTTCCAGCACTTGCAGGGGGCATGCAAATAGTGGAAGGCGCATGCTCTTCACGTCCAGTGTTGGGAAGGTCAGGCATCGCAAACGACACAATTGGACTCTCCTTGTGGATTTGGGATTTCAAAGAACGCACAGTTCTTTGCGGTGCTTTTGCCAGCTTGAGTCTTTTCAGTTTTCTAGCGAGAGGCTGAGTGCTTCCATCCTCATGTGAAGCTGAACCACTAGCCATGAACATAGGCCAGGGCCTCAGCCGTTCCTTGCCACTCCGTGTGGTAAATGGCATATTGGCAAGTTTACGCTTCTCCTCCGACAATTTTATTTTAGGTTTTGGAGTCCTTTTTTTTCTGATATTTGGTGTTTTGGATTTGACATGCTCTGTACTATGACATTGGGCATCGGCCTTGGCAGACGACGTTGCTGGCATTTCATCGTCTCGGCCATGACTAGTGGCAGCAGCTTCAGCACGAGGTGGAAGTGGATCTTGATCTTTCCCTAATTTTGGAACCTCAACTTTTTTGTTCTCCATATTTTATAGGCAGAACTAAAAGGCACCTCAGGTAAACAATGGAGATGGATGGATTGGATACTAGTATACAATTATGGACGGACTGCCACGGTTAGGTGGTATAAAAAAACCACGGTTAGGTGGTATATATTATAATAATAATACAATTATGGATGGACGGACTGCCTGCCGACTGCCGACACAGAGGTAGCCACAGCCGTGAACTACCGCACTGTACACTGGTTGATAAAGAGATAGTAGTATACTCGTAACAACTAGTATGACACTATGACGACGGTATAAAGAATGAAAAAAAAACCACGGTTAGGTGGTATATATTATAATAATAATACAATTATGGATGGACGGACTGCCTGCCGACTGCCGACACAGAGGTAGCCACAGCCGTGAACTACCGCACTGTACACTGGTTGATAAAGAGATAGTAGTATACTCGTAACAACTAGTATGACACTATGACGACGGTATAAAGAATGAAAAAAAAACCACGGTTAGGTGGTATATATTATAATAATAATACAATTATGGATGGACGGACTGCCTGCCGACTGCCGACACAGAGGTAGCCACAGCCGTGAACTACCGCACTGTACACTGGTTGATAAAGAGATAGTAGTATACTCGTAACAACTAGTATGACACTATGACGACGGTATAAAGAATGAAAAAAAACCACGGTTAGGTGGTATATATTATAATAATAATACAATTATGGATGGACGGACTGCCTGCCGACTGCCGACACAGAGGTAGCCACAGCCGTGAACTACCGCACTGTACACTGGTTGATAAAGAGATAGTAGTATACTCGTAACAACTAGTATGACACTATGACGACGGTATAAAGAATGAAAAAAAAACCACGGTTAGGTGGTATATATTATAATAATAATACAATTATGGATGGACGGACTGCCTGCCGACTGCCGACACAGAGGTAGCCACAGCCGTGAACTACCGCACTGTACACTGGTTGATAAAGAGATAGTAGTATACTCGTAACAACTAGTATGACACTATGACGACGGTATAAAGAATGAAAAAAAAACCACGGTTAGGTGGTATATATTATAATAATAATACAATTATGGATGGACGGACTGCCTGCCGACTGCCGACACAGAGGTAGCCACAGCCGTGAACTACCGCACTGTACACTGGTTGATAAAGAGATAGTAGTATACTCGTAACAACTAGTATGACACTATGACGACGGTATAAAGAATGCAAAAAAAACCACGGTTAGGTGGTATATATTATAATAATAATACAATTATGGATGGACGGACTGCCTGCCGACTGCCGACACAGAGGTAGCCACAGCCGTGAACTACCGCACTGTACACTGGTTGATAAAGAGATAGTAGTATACTCGTAACAACTAGTATGACACTATGACGACGGTATAAAGAATGAAAAAAAAACCACGGTTAGGTGGTATATATTATAATAATAATACAATTATGGATGGACGGACTGCCTGCCGACTGCCGACACAGAGGTAGCCACAGCCGTGAACTACCGCACTGTACACTGGTTGATAAAGAGATAGTAGTATACTCGTAACAACTAGTATGACACTATGACGACGGTATAAAGAATGAAAAAAAACCACGGTTAGGTGGTATATATTATAATAATAATACAATTATGGATGGACGGACTGCCTGCCGACTGCCGACACAGAGGTAGCCACAGCCGTGAACTACCGCACTGTACACTGGTTGATAAAGAGATAGTAGTATACTCGTAACAACTAGTATGACACTATGACGACGGTATAAAGAATGAAAAAAAAACCACGGTTAGGTGGTATATATTATAATAATAATACAATTATGGATGGACGGACTGCCTGCCGACTGCCGACACAGAGGTAGCCACAGCCGTGAACTACCGCACTGTACACTGGTTGATAAAGAGATAGTAGTATACTCGTAACAACTAGTATGACACTATGACGACGGTATAAAGAATGAAAAAAAAACCACGGTTAGGTGGTATATATTATAATAATAATACAATTATGGATGGACGGACTGCCTGCCGACTGCCGACACAGAGGTAGCCACAGCCGTGAACTACCGCACTGTACACTGGTTGATAAAGAGATAGTAGTATACTCGTAACAACTAGTATGACACTATGACGACGGTATAAAGAATGCAAAAAAAACCACGGTTAGGTGGTATATATTATAATAATAATACAATTATGGATGGACGGACTGCCTGCCGACTGCCGACACAGAGGTAGCCACAGCCGTGAACTACCGCACTGTACACTGGTTGATAAAGAGATAGTAGTATACTCGTAACAACTAGTATGACACTATGACGGTATAAAGAATGAAAAAAAAACCACGGTTAGGTGGTATATATTATAATAATAATACAATTATGGATGGACGGACTGCCTGCCGACTGCCGACACAGAGGTAGCCACAGCCGTGAACTACCGCACTGTACACTGGTTGATAAAGAGATAGTAGTATACTCGTAACAATTAGGATGACACTATGACGGTATAAAGAATGAAAAAAAAACCACGGTTAGGTGGTAGGTATATAATAATAAATAATACAATTCTGGTCGGACGGACTGCCTGCCGTGTGCCGACACAGAGGTAGCCACAGCCGTGAACTACCGCACTGTACACTGGTTGATAAAGAGATAGTAGTATACTCGTAACAATTAGGATGACACTATGACGGTATAAAGAATGGAAAAAAAACCACGGTTAGGTGGTAGGTATATAATAATAAATAATACAATTCTGGTCGGACGGACTGCCTGCCGTGTGCCGACACAGAGGTAGCCACAGCCGTGAACTACCGCACTGTACACTGGTTGATAAAGAGATAGTAGTATACTCGTAACAATTAGGATGACACTATGACGGTATAAAGAATGAAAAAAAAACCACGGTTAGGTGGTAGGTATATAATAATAAATAATACAATTCTGGTCGGACGGACTGCCTGCCGTGTGCCGACACAGAGGTAGCCACAGCCGTGAACTACCGCACTGTACACTGGTTGATAAAGAGATAGTAGTATACTCGTAACAATTAGGATGACACTATGACGGTATAAAGAATGAAAAAAAAACCACGGTTAGGTGGTAGGTATATAATAATAAATAATACAATTCTGGTCGGACGGACTGCCTGCCGTGTGCCGACACAGAGGTAGCCACAGCCGTGAACTACCGCACTGTACACTGGTTGATAAAGAGATAGTAGTATACTCGTAACAATTAGGATGACACTATGACGGTATAAAGAATGAAAAAAAAACCACGGTTAGGTGGTAGGTATATAATAATAAATAATACAATTCTGGTCGGACGGACTGCCTGCCGTGTGCCGACACAGAGGTAGCCACAGCCGTGAACTACCGCACTGTACTGTGTCTGCTGCTAATATAGACTGGTTGATATTTAAAGAGATATTAGTAGTATACAACAATACTATACTGGTGGTCAGGCACTGGTCACCACTCCTGCAGCAAAAGTGTGCACTGTTAATTAATATAATTGTACTCCTGGCTCCTGCTAACAACCTGCAGTGCTCCCCAGTCTCCCCCACAATTAATTATAAGCTTTTAATTTATACATTGATGACTGTGCAGCACACTGGGCTGAGCTGAGTGCACACAGACTGAGTCACACTGTGTGACTGACTGTGCTGTGTATCGTTTTTTTTTTCAGGCAGAGAACGGATATAGCAGAGAGAAGTGAACGGATATATTATATTAAATAAAAGTTAACTAGCAACTGCACTGGTCACTGACTGTGGTAAACTAACTCTGTCTGCGACTCTGCACAATCTCTCTCTATCTAATCTATCTATCTCTATTCTAATGGAGAGGACGCCAGACACGTCCTCTCCCTATCAATCTCAATGCACGAGTGAAAATGGCGGCGACGCGCGGCTCCTTATATAGAATCCGAGTCTCGCGATAGAATCCGAGCCTCGCGAGAATCCGACAGCGTCATGATGACGTTCGGGCGCGCTCGGGTTAACCGAGCAAGGCGGGAAGATCCGAGTCGCTCGGACCCGTGGAAAAAAAAGTGAAGTTCGTGCGGGTTCGGATTCAAAGAAACCGAACCCGCTTATCTCTAGTGCTTATCATTATGAATACCATCCCTTAGCACTCAGAAGGGTTAATGATGCAGTGTCTTTAAAAATAAAAATCACTGCTTGAGCTGTCACTGCTCACCGCTTTGCAGGAGGCATGTAAAAATGGCACACACTGTACTGTAACTGCTAATCAGAGCTTTGACAGTTCCCTGTATTCAGTTTTACACTGTATACCCTCCCTTTCTGCAGGGAAATGGTATAATGTGAAGGTTGGGTTAGCGGAACATAAACCGCTATTTAATAATGTTATAAAATAACATCCCAAGGCTCAATTACAATCACTGGAATTGACATGTTTTATTTCACTTTGCTTCCCCCTAGTGGTGCACATCACCCAAAGTGTTTCCATTCACTATAAGAACATATAGATTTGAAGTAAACATATACGGCAGCACAACTGTTCTATATAATAATTTATTAGCATTTTGGTTGTTTATTATATTCTTCTATTCTTCCGTTGACATTTAAATCAGACATTACTAACAGAAATGCTGAGTTATGCAATATATGCAAGACTATTAATGTAAATGTTCACTCACAATACTGTGCAATGGATTACATTTGCCTTCTGCATAGTGATCATGAATTGGTGGTTGTTGACAAATGAATTTATGAGTGAGTAGCTCTATATTAATAATATTACATGCAGGATTAACACTTTTAACACTGAAGATGACTGCTGATGTATTCTTCACCCATCTGCTTTTTTAAGAAGATACAGTTGTTGCGCCAATAAATTTTGTTATTGTCTCCCTTTCTCTCTCTCTCTCAGTCCCCGACCCCTTTTCTTGCTCTCCCAATTCTGTGTCTCTGTGTGACGGGTAAGAACATCTCTCTGAATTAAATTTATAAACGATGGTGAATTCAGGACCAGAGGAGAGCTAATCAAATTGGATTTTTTAGTTTCAGACTTCAGTGCTTTTTGTTTGGTCTAGATTATCAGAATCTTTATTAGATAAGCTTGAATTGGCAACATTTGTAGGTGCTGCAAGCTTCTACGTGATATCCATCTGTAACAAACGCACTGCTCCCTGCGGCTCATGAAAGAAAATGCCAAGCTCAGCTCACACAACCTGGGGTAATTGTCTTTCATCACATTATTCTTCGGCGGCAGTTCTAAATAAACAGGTCATTGTAATAATTCTGAAATTAAAAAAAAAAGGGGAAAAAACTGATGGTATTAAATGCCACGAGTTTATAATGTTTACTGCATTGGCTACTGACCAAAAAAAAAAAGGAGATACTGTACTTTACCTCTATAATTACATAAGGAAAAACTATTAAATACATAGTTGGGGCACTTACTGTTGACATTGTAGCTTTCTTTTTTCCAATTTAAATTGACATACTGCAAATCAAAACACCTGAGTATATACTGTATATGCTAGTATAATCCAGAAAATAAAGAATGCTTGGCCGTAAATAAATAAATAATTATTTAATTTATTTATTTATTTTTAAACATAGGGGATATTCAATTAGTGCCACCAGTTTGCAGGTCGATTTAACATTTTGAATTGTCGTAAAATCCGGCTAGGTCCAAACCACGTGGATCAGCGAATTCGCCACCGATGCAGGTGTTTTGTCAAGTTTGTGGGCGTTTGACAGTTTTATGTTCTGTTTCGCCCATGCCAATTCAACCCCCCAAAAAATTGAAAAGACATGTCGAAAATGGAGCAAAAACCTATCTATAACATCTGTGATTGAATAGCCAATGGTCGAATTAGTGCCAGTTTTCCAACTGTCAGAAAACTCAGCACAAATTGAATATCCCCCATAGTATCTTTGTCTATTTCACAACATAATCACCTCCTTCATTTAAGCAGTTATCATAATAGTCCAGAAGCTTTAGAATACCCTTGTTGTACTAGGCTGCCATCAGTCTATTGGGGATCAGGTCAGGATCTTGGTGGTCAGGAGCCCTGCAGTCAAAAACCGATGTCAGCATCCCAACAGTACTTGGAATGCTGACGCCGTGGCATCCTGAGTAGGGTCACAAGTCCGGCATCGGAATCCCGACCACCAGGATCCCGATCTAGTGTGTGCCGGCCCACCTGAAAGATAAGCCGTGGGGTGGAGGTAGGCTTGGACTGCGTGGGAAGGGTTAAGGTTACGCTGTGGGGAGGGTTGGGTTAGGATTAGGCTGTGGGGAGGGGGAATTAGGTTTAGGCATTCCTGGGGAGGATTAGGGTTAGGCTGTCGGGGGGGGGGAGGGTTAGGTTTAAGCGGTGGGATGGGTTGGTTAGGCTTAGGCTGCTAGAAGAGAGAATTATTGTTATGGGGCCATTGGATGGAGGTAAGTATATTTACCTTCCCCCTGTCAGGATTCTCATATCGGAATGCTGCAGTTGGTATTCTGACTGCCAGCATCCCGGCCACTGGTATTTCAATCCCAACACAGCTATTGAACCAGTTGTTGACTGAAAGTTTCAACTCAACAACATTCCCAAGACATTTTCTGCCCCCGGAACTCTTTGAGCATAGTGAAAAGCTGAAACTCGCTTGGAGCAAGGTCCAGACTACAGGGGGATGACCATAAAACTCCCACCCAAAAACTGTGATGGGCGTCCCCATTGAACTTCGTCATGTACATTTGTTCATCCATTATTGAACATTTCACACCACTTTTTCACCATCACTAGATGACTGCTTTAATTGAAAATAAATTTTGGCAACATAGAGCTCACTTTAGCAATGTACAACATCACCAAAAATAACCATAACAGCAAACTGAGCACTTAAAATGCAAGTTAGAGAGACCATCCAACCATGAATTGGAAAGACTGCATAACCTGCACAGCAGGAATGCGCAAATGGTATTTATTTTCTCTATTAACCTTTTGTGTATTTTTTTTAATATATATATATATATATATATACATACAGTATATATGTTACATTTTGATAACAATTATATGTACTGAACTGTAGAAAAGTACAGTTCTTAGTTTCGTACTATATTCATTAGTACAGGTTGAGTATCCCATATCCAAATATTCCGAAATACGGAATATTCCGAAATACAGACTTTTTTGAGTGAGAGTGAGATAGTGAAACCTTTGTTTTTTGATGGCTCAATGTACACAAACTTTGTTTAATACACAAAGTTATTAAATATATTGTATTAAATGACCTTCAGGCTGTGTGTATAAGGTGTATATGAAACATAAATGAATTGTGTGAATGTAGACACACTTTGTTTAATGCACAAAGTTATAAAAAATATTGGCTAAAATGACCTTCAGGCTGTGTGTATAAGGTGTATATGTAACATAAATGCATTCTGTGCTTAGATTTAGGTCCCATCACCATGATATCTCATTATGGTATGCAATTATTCCAAAATACGGAAAAATCCCATATCCAAAATACCTCTGGTCCCAAGCATTTTGGATAAGGGAGACTCAACCTGTACTTCGTCGGGAAGCCTTTTGCTGCAGTAACATACCTCCCAACATTGTTGGCCAGTGGGTCGGGACCTTTGGCATTCCGAAAGCGCGCCGCTCAGAAAAGGGGTGGAGCCCAGGGAAAAGGGGAAGAGCCTTGTGTCACTTCCTTTTCTGTCACTGTGGGGGCTTGCCCAGCTCTTTCCGTTATGCTGAGCTGCCAATAGGCTCTCTCTACACTGAGTATAGATGCTGTGTGCTTGTGCACAGCGTCTATTCACCTGCTGCTTACCCACTACTCTACATAGTTTGGGCTCCCCCAACTGCTCCCCCATCCTCACTGCAGTACACTGATGTATTTGCTACTAATTAAAGTGCCATTGATCATATAAATTAGTCTCACACCTTTTGCTGTCATACATCCCCACAGTATAACACTAATTGGATGCTTCACAGCAGGTGTTGTGCACTCAGGTAGCAAATTTTCTCCAATTCTTCTGCAGACATATTTCATGCCATCACTAGTAAATATAGATATTCTGGTTTTGGCTCTCCAGATGACACTGTTCCATGGTTTTTCTAACCAATTAATATGCTTTTTAGCCCATTGTAATCTTTTTTCTTTTTGTTTGAAAGATAAAAGTGACTTTTTCCTTGGGATTCTGGCGTTTAATCCAAAATATTGAAGTCTGCATCAAACAGTCCTGGCACTGGCATTTACACCACATTAACGTAAATCATTTGCCTCAGATTATTTTTTTCTGTATCTCAAGCACAGTTTTTTCATTCTTCTATCACAGCAAGGTGTTGCGGATCTTTTCTTACCTTTACCAGTTTGCTTTTGAATGGACTGAGTCTGTTGATACTTATTCCACAGTTTTGAAATTCCTCCTTTGGTTATGTTGCCACCTACTTTTCTTAAACTTTTGTTGTAAGTGTTACCGTCTTCATGTAAAATAATTATTTTGTATCTCTTTCTAGGCAACCAGTCAGCTCTCTTTATTTTGCTTGTCATCCTAAATAAGTTGCACAACTTACTGCAGGAAATTAAAGTAAAATAAATGTATAAAACATAGCAACCAAAAATCAAACTAAATAATATGTTTTATTATCAATTCTGGTAGAAATAAATGTGAGCTTACTCATGCTAACACCTTATTGGATCCATGTTGTGGCATTGCAACACTTGATTGGCTCTTAGAATAAACATTCCTATTGCTCAGTTTTGAGTTGAAGAAATAGCCACTCTTTACATAAAGTATCCCTATCTTTATTTAGCTATAACTTTTTATGTCATAAAGATAATTCATTGCGGTGAACTGCATTATATTGTCTATAAAATTATCTTTCCAGTGATACATACCTTCATAGGATTTTATTAAAAAATAATGCAGTTATACACAATTAAACCCTAAAAACACACAGCTTGGAATGCCATAGACTCATTTTTCTTAATTAGCTTTTTTAATATGCTATTTTCTACATATTCTGACAGACAGAAATTTTAAAATGAATCCACTCACTACTTGTTGATAAAAGCTTAGCCAAATTGAGGAAAACAGAAAAGGTGTATGTGGACACACATCAAATCATTGATAAAAATCAATAAAAATCTATAACAACAGCTAAAGTCATGTTATTTTTACAATACAAAATAAAAAAATTGGATTTAAAATCCGAACCGACTCGGACCGTGACTCGGTTTGGATCAAGCCTCCTCAGGGGATCCGGACCAGGTTTGGTTCAGTTTGGATCCACAAAATTTGGGTGGATTTGGATTACTGGAGAACTGAGCCACACATCTCTACTCTCAACATTATGTAATTCAAAAGGGGATCCTGAAAAAGGGGGGCATGTTGTCATAGCACACCCTAGTTTTCATCACTCAGGGGGCCCTCCCCAGCACTCTGAAAGATGCTGAGGTTCCCCCAGGCTCTCTCCGCACTCTGATCAGATGCAGGGAATATGCACATGGTATCTATTCACCTGTGGCTTGGCTATGGGATGAGAGTGTTTTTCCCAACTTTCATTGGGTTCAGTATGAAATCCCGACGGCAGTATGTGACAGCAGGGAAAGCACTAGAAAGCCCCTTGCTGCACTCACCACACTGCGGGCATGGTTTTCTCCACTAGACGGGATTCTGGCAGAGGCATTGTGTCTGCCGGGATCCTGACTAGTGTTTTTTTAACCGCTTCCCCTTTCATTTCCCGCAGAACACTGCAGCACGCAAGTGGGAGAGCTGGACAGTCACCAAAAAGCATCCCTCTTTAATATTTCCTTCCTGTGCAGAAATTATATTTGTCTTCCTACTCCCATCCTACACTTTCAGTTGGAGCACCATAGCATTATCTTAGATGAAGTCATGGCATTCCAATCTGATCTATTCTTCCAGGTTACCAAAAACAGAGAGTCTGTAGGGAACCTGGAGAAAAATAGGGATGTAGTTATGTGACCGTCGGTCAGGAGACCGCTGGTCACAATACCGGTGCCTACATCCCGCCCCCTCACTATCCCGACGGTCGGCATGCCAATCAACAGGGACTATTGCCACTCGTTGGCGTCCATGACACCCATAGAGTGGGAACAGGATCTTTGGCAAACTCAGCTCACCGCTGAACCTGCAGCATGGCAAGCCCGCAAGGGGCTTCGTTTCACTCATACCCCCCCGCCAGCCATCTAAATGCTGGGATCCCACCTTCGGTATTGTTGTCTCCTGATTAACAGTCACACATACCCAACCTGAAAAATATAGTGACTTGGTCCCTATGCTTCTAATCTAACCCTAGGCAGAGCACCAAACTTCTGATAGAATTCTGATACAAAAGGTTTTATTCCCAAAGCACTTATTTATTCACATTTACTAAAATTACTTATATAGTATCAACATATTCTGTTGTGCTTAACAATTGCTTGTTCAGTTTACTAGTGGTGATAATGCAATATGCAAAGATGTAAAATGATGAGGGAATACAGCAAGCATTTTGCAATAATGGGTTTTTAAAAATAAACAGGTGCGGGAGGCACACATTCACACACACACACACACACACACACACACACACACACACACACACACACACACACGTTTATCATCAAATGGTAAACTTTATTAACACTGTTGCAATTAGTGGGGAAATATACTTCTATATTGCAAAACTACAAACAGATTTAATTAATAATAAGTATAAACCATCTTGGTGTGAGAGGTCTTCCTAGTAACATTGATTGCTGTGTGCCAATTAGAATAATGCTCTTTACACATACGTGGTGTTAAGGGGACAGAGTGAATGGGAGGGGGGAAGGGGGGAGACCATTTTTGGGGAGGCTACATGAATTCGCGCACAGCCGCTCCAAAATTTAAATAGGCGGCAGACTGCCTGACAGCTCAGCCAGGGGTCAACCTTAGTTCCGAAGCGTCTCCGATCTAATTGTGGATGCAGCCTCACACATGCTGGGCAACCTTGCCCTGTGCTGGGCGGCCCCCAGCATGTGCGGAGATGAATGCAGATCTGGTTGTGAATGTCAGTCTTATTGCTTATTCCAGATGTTGTATCTGCAATCTTGTGCAAAATCAATCAATGTTGGTGTTAGGTCCTCTAATTTTGCTGTTTCCCACAGTGGTATATCAGGGTCGATTAGCATTAACTGCGATATGGACTTGAATATTTTTGCCCAATATTGTCACGATTATTTGCATTTTTAATTTTATATTCTCTGCTATACTGAAATAATTGTTGCATATCATACTTACCTACTCTCCAGGAAGCTGCAGGAGACTCACACTTTTTCGGGTAAGCTCCCTACTACCTAGAAGCGTGGGTAGGTCTACCGCATCTCACCCACCTTCCTAGAGAAGTGGTTAAGATGGGGAGATAATGCCATGTTTAGCAAGTATGCATGGAGGGGATGGGGCTAAATGACGCAATTTGCTTCATTCAGCCCTGCCCCCTCCAAGTGGTCCCAGCAATTGTGGCATTTTACCACTACAGGGGCTAATAGCGGAACTTGATAGCGGCAACTGGTCTCCAGGCCTCTCCTGGAGATAACTTATAAACTGATAAGTATGTTGCAGGTACAGCAGTTGCATTAACATCCTATCCCTGAGAAGTCCATGCAGACAGTTTTTCAGTTGTCCGAAAAGGCTGTACTGCTCTGTGTATGTCCTATCTCTGCACAGCAGACTGTGTATACTGTATATATAATTTCTAGCGCCCTCAGATCTGTTTGATATATATAAATATATATATATATTAGAGATGAGAGGGTTCGGTTAGTTGAGATCCGAACCCCCCCGAACTTCACCTATTTTACACGGTTCTGAGGCAGCCTCGGATCTTCCCGCCTTGCTCGGTTAACCCGAGCGCGCCCGAACGTCATCATCCCGCTGTTGCATTCTCGCGAGATTCGTATTGCATATAAAGAGCCGCGCGTCGCCGCCATTTTCACTCGTGCATTGGAGATGATAGCAAGAGGACGTGGCTGCGTTCTCTCAGTTTCTGTGTTCAGTGTGTTGCAAATATCTGTGCTCAGTGTGCTGCAAATATCTGTGCTCAGTGTGCTGCAAATATCTGTGCTCAGTGTGCGGCAAATATCTACGTTCTCTACCTGAAAATGCTCCATATCTGTGCTGCATTGTAGTATATAGTAGGAGGACAGTGCAGAATTTTGCTGACCACCAGTATATATACAGCAGTACGGTACAGTAGTCCATTGCTCTACCTCTGTGCCATCAAGTATACTATGCGTCCATATCTGTGCTGCATTGTAGTTGTGTGCAGTATATAGTAGGAGGACAGTGCAGAATTTTGCTGACCACCAGTATATATATAGCAGTACGGTACAGTAGTCCATTGCTCTACCTCTGTGTCGTCAAGTATACTATTCATATCTGTGCTGCATTGTAGTTGTGCGCAGTATATAGTAGGAGGACAGTGCAGAATTTTGCTGACCACCAGTATATATATATAGCAGTACGGTACAGTAGTCCATTGCTCTACCTCTGTGTCGTCAAGTATACTATCCATCCATATCTGTGCTGCATTGTAGTTGTGCGCAGTATATAGTAGGAGGACAGTGCAGAATTTTGCTGACCACCAGTATATATATAGCAGTACGGTACATGTAGTCCATTGCTCTACCTCTGTGTCGTCAAGTATACTATCCATCCACATCTGTGCTGCATTGTAGTTGTGCGCAGTATGTAGTAGGAGGACAGTGCAGAATTTTGCTGACCACCAGTATATATATAGCAGTACGGTACAGTAGTCTATTGCTCTACCTCAGTGTCGTCAAGTATACTATCCATCCATATCTGTGCTGCATTGTAGTTGTGCGCAGTATATAGTAGGAGGACAGTGCAGAATTTTGCTGACCACCATATATAGAAGTACGGTACAGTAGTCCATTGCTCTACCTCTGTGTCGTCAAGTATACTATCCATCCATATCTGTGCTGCATTGTAGTTGTGCGCAGTATATAGTAGTGATGTGCACCGGAAATTTTTCGGGTTTTGTGTTTTGGTTTTGGATTCGGTTCCGCAGCCGTGTTTTGGATTCGGACGCGTTTTGGCAAAACCTCCCTGAAAAATTTCTGTCGGATTCGGGTATTTTTTTACAAAAAATCCTCAAAAACAGCTTAAATCATAGAATTTGGGGGTCGTTTTGATCCCATAGTATTATTAACCTCAATAACCATAATTTCCTCTCATTTTCAGTCTATTCTGAACACCTCACACCTCACAATATTATTTTTAGTCCTAAAATTTGCACCGAGGTCGCTGGATGACTAAGCTAAGTGAGCCAAGTGGCCGACACAAACACCTGGCCCATCTAGGAGTGGCACTGCAGTGTCAGACAGGATGGCACTTCAAAAAATAGTCCCCAAACAGCACATGATGTACCATACTGCTATATATATATATATATATAGTTATACTGGTGGTCAGCAAACTGTGCAAAACTGAAATGCACCACAGGTATGGATGGATAGTATACTTGACGACACAGAGGTAGGTAGAGCAGTGGACTACTGTACCATACTGCTATATATATAGTTATACTGGTGGTCAGCAAACTGTGCAAAACTGAAATGCACCACAGGTATGGATGGATAGTATACTTGACGACACAGAGGTAGGTAGAGCAGTGACCTTCTGTACCGTACTGCTATATAGTGTATACTGGTGGTCAGCAAACTGTGCAAAACTGAAATGCACCCCAGGTATGGATGGATAGTATACTTGACGACACAGAGGTAGGTAGAGCAGTGGACTACTGTACCGTACTGCTATATATAGTTATACTGGTGGTCAGCAAAATTCTGCACTGTCCTCCTACTATATACTACAATGCAGCACAGATATGGAGCATTTTTCAGGCAGAGAACGTATAATACTGGTGTCACTGGTCACTGGTCAGCAAAACTCTGCACTGTCCTCCTACTATATAATACTGCTGGTCCCCAGTCCCCACAATAAAGCAATTAGCACACTGAGCACAGATATTTGCAGCACACTGAGCACAGTCAGATATGGAGCGTTTTTCAGGCAGAGAACGTAGATATTTGCACTTGCAGCACACTGAGCACAGATATTTGCAGCACACTGAGCTCAGTTATTTGCAGCACAATTTGCATCCCACTGAACATAGAAACTTAGAGGACGCCAGCCACGTCCTCTCACGATCATCTCCAATGCATTAGTGAAAAATGGCAGCGACGCACGGCTCCTTATATAGAAAACGAATCTCGCAAGAATCTGACCGCGGGATGATGATGTTCGGGCGCGCTCAGGTTAACCGAGCAAGGCGGGAGGATCCGAGTTGCTCGGACCCGTGAAAAAAAAGGTGAAGTTCGGGCGGGTTCGGATCCCGAGGATCCGAACCCGCTCATCACTAGTATATACAGTAGTAGGAGGACAGTGCTGAATTTTGCTGACCACCAGTATATATATAGCAGTACGGTACAGTAGTCCATTGCTCTACCTCTGTGTCATCAAGTATACTATCCATCCATATCTGTGCTGCATTGTAGTTGTGCGCAGTATATAGTAGGAGGACAGTGCAGAATTCAGTCAGTGGACTGCTTCCGCTGTCACCCAAAGTTTTTGAACTTGTCAATGACTTCTGATGAATGCGCTCCAGGTGACGTATAAGGGAGGATCTTCCTACGTGGTTAACGTCCTTACCCCTACTTATTACAGCTTGACAAAGGCAACACACGGCTTGACACCTGTTGTCCGCATTTCTGTTAAAATAATTCCACACCGAAGAGGTGATTTTTTTTTGTAATTTGACCAGGCATGTCAATGGCCATATTCGTCCCATGGACAACAGGTGTCTCCCCGGGTGCCTGACTTAAACAAACCACCTCACCATCAGAATCCTCCTTTTCAATTTCCTCCTCAGCGCCAGTAACACCCATATCCTCATCCTGGTGTACTTCAACAGTGACATCTTCAATTTGACTATCAGGAACTGGACTGCGGGTGCTCCTTCCAGCACTTGCAGGGGGCGTGCAAATGGTGGAAGGCGCCACCTCTTCCCGTCCACTGTCAGGAAGGTCAGGCATCGCAACCGACACAATTGGACTCTCCTTGGGGATTTGTGATTTAGAAGAATGTACAGTTCTTTGCTGTGCTTTTGCCAGCTTAAGTCTTTTCATTTTTCTAGCGGGAGGATGAGTGATTCCATCCTCATGTGAAGCTGAACCACTAGCCATGAACACAGGCCAGGGCCTCAGCCATTCCTTGCCACTCCGTGTCGTAAATGGCATATTGGCAAGTTTACGCTTCTCATCAGACGCTATTAATTTAGATTTTTGGGTCATTTTACTTAACTTTTGTTTTTTGGATTTTACATGCTCTCTACTATGACATTGGGCATTGGCCTTGGCAGACGACATTGATGGCATTTCATCGTCTTGGCCATGACTAGTGGCAGCAGCTTCAGCACGAGGTGGAAGTGGATCTTGATCTTTCCCTATTTTACCCTCCACATTTTTGTTCTCCATTTTTTAATGTGTGGAATTATATGCCAGTAATATATCAATAGCAATGGCCTACTGTACCGTACTGCTATATATATATACTGGTGAACAGCAAAATTCTGCACTGTCCTCCTACTATATACTGCGCACAACTACAATGCAGCACAGGTATGGATGGATAGTATACTTGATGAAACAGAGGTTGAGCAATGGCCTGCATGTACCGTAGTGCTATATATATACTGGTGGTCAGCAAAATTCTGCACTGTCCTCCTACTATATACTGCGCACAACTACAATGCAGCACAGGTATGGATGGATAGTGTACTTGACGACACAGAGGTAGAGCAATGGACTACTGTACCGTACTGCTATATATATACTGGTGGTCAGCAAAATTCTGCATTGTCCTCCTACTATATACTGTGCACAACTACAATGCACCACAGGTATGGATGGATAGTATACTTGACGACACAGAGGTAGAGCAATGGCCTGCTGTACCGTACTGCTATATATATATATATACTGGTGGTCAGCAAAATTCTGCACTTTTCTCCTACTATATACTGCGCACAACTACAATGCAGCACAGGTATGGATGGATAGTATACTTAAAACAAAATATTTCCCACAAAGTGGAGAAGGTAGAGGCGCTGATATTAGAATGTAATAAATTAATAATTAGGATACATCATATATCAATATTAAAATACACCGTATATCAATATAAATAATTTATATTTATTGAATCAATAAATTACCGGACGGTAAAGAATAAAATATACCCCACTATTCAAACAAACACATTAAATACATTTAAAAAGAACTGCAATATAGGTGTCCTTTATAAGGTTTTTTTTAGTGTCCAAATGCTGATAAATTATTTCACCTGAAGAAAAAAGCCCGATCATGATTTTATATACAGTCCTCCCGGCCGCTGGTAGTTATTCCTTTATATGCGGACATATCTCGAGGTACAGTAATAATCTTTTACTTATTTGTAGCTGGTGAGAGATGGTAAGAAATAATAAGAACTCACCAATAATGTAAATTTACACTCTGCTGTTTGTCAGATGTATCTCAATCGGCATATCACGTAAGAGCCTGTAGTCTCCTCTCTCTGATCACGGGCTAGTGATTAGCAATGTGGAAACTTTTTCAGCAACAATGTTCCAGGTAGAACACAATGTAGCGGTGAGTATTTAGCCGCTCTCCGTGTCGGAGTGCACGCCGCACACGGACCACAAGCAGGCACTGTCCCTTCCTCGGACACCACGTTTATTTGCAGGGTGATTATAGAAAGTTCCTCTCCTCAATGCAGGAGAATGAATAGAAGTCGGCCTGTAGTATACAATTGCTGGTTAACGCGTGTCCCCGCCTTAGGGTCCCGTCGGCGGCTTCATCAGAATGTAGTAAGGCAGTCTGTGTAGGGGTGTGTTTTTTAAACTGTTTGTGCTTCCAAGCACATATGTATGTAATTAGTATTAAGACTCCTTAATCCAACTGATACAGTGTTTTTCTTAAAGCAGCAGTCTCCTCAAAAAGTTATAGTCCTTATACAACTCCTGCCACTTCATAAAAAATAATAAATAAATAAACAGACAATAAACAATACATATATATGAACTTGCTTGTGTGTGTTTTAATATTTAACATCCCATTTTATTTTATTATTATTATTTTTGGATGTATTATTTCTGGTGGTCAGCAAAATTCTGCACTGTCCTCCTACTATATACTGCGCACAACTACAATGCAGCACAGGTATGGATGGATAGTGTACTTGACGACACAGAGGATGAGCAATGGACTACTGTACCGTACTGCTTTAAATATACTTGTGGTCAGCAAAATTCTGCACTGTCCTCCTACTATATACTGCGCACAACTACAATGCACCACAGGTATGGATGGATAGTATACTTGACGACACAGAGGTAGAGCAATGGACTACTGTATTGTACTGCTATATATATACTGGTGGTCAGCAAAATTCTGCACTGTCCTCCTACTATATACTGCGCACAACTAAAATGCAGCACAGGTATGGATGGATAGTATACTTGACGACACAGAGGTAGAGCAATGGACTACTGTACAATACTGCTATATATATACTCGTGGTCAGCAAAATTCTGCACTGTCCTCCTACTATATACTGCACACAACTACAATGCAGCACAGGTATGGATGGATAGTATACTCGACGACACAGAGGTAGAGCAATGGACTACAGTACCGTACTGCTATATATATACTGGTGGTCAGCAAAATTCTGCACTGTCCTCCTACTATATACTACAATGCAGCACAGATATGGAGTGTTTTCAGGCAGAGAACGTAGATATTTGCAGCACACTGAGCACAGATATTTGCAGCACACTGAGCACAGATATTTGCAGCACACTGAACACAGAAACTGAGAGAACGCAGCCACGTCCTCTCGCTATCATCTCCAATGCACAAGTGAAAATGGCGTTGACGCGCGGCTCCTTATATAGAATCCGAATCTCGCGAGCATCCGACAGCGGGATGATGACGTTCGGGTGCGCTCGGGTTAACCGAGCAAGGCGGGAAGATCCGAGGCTGCCTCAGTACCTTGTAAAATGGTTGAAAAGTTCGGGGGGGTTCGGATCCCGAGGAACCGAACCTGCTCATCTCTTATATATATATATATATATATATATATATATATATATATATAAAACATGCAAAGTCCGGCACTCCTCCAGTGGTGTAAGTGCCCTGGTGCCCTCAGTAAGGATGGTAGCTATAGGACGAAAATAACTGCAGCACTCGGGGTCTTGTAGAGGACAAAATGTATTGAAAATCACAACAAGAGACACCAACGTTTTGGGATGTCTAACCCCTTTGTCAAGATGTGAGAGTGTGTGAGAAAAAGAAAAGACTTACCCAAATAGAGAAGGAGCCCGCCAAACCAGAGAGGAGAAGCCGCCCACAATCCATTGCCTGGCAACAGCGGAGACGCTGTGCAGTTGTGATAAAAACACAGAAACAGTGAAGAGACATCACAGAGCTGACCACCAAGAACAGGAGCAGGCACCTATTGACCTATCAATAATAAGCAAGACAGTCAACATTCAGTATAAGCATAAAGCCATAATAGCACGATTCTGCGGGTGGTCCATGCTTAGTCAACCCGTGTTGTTGCAGTATTAGAGATAGGTCAAACTAAAGGAACCATAAAGGAGGAGAACGGAACACTGTGTCTAAATAAGATGCAGGGAAAAAACATATATGAGGGAAGCATTATGAAAATTGAAGATGCTTATAAATCATAAACAAATGACAGAAGGAAAACAGTCTAGAGGAAGAGAACCAGGGTATAGGTGTAAAGGAATGCATACATAGAGCCTTCGAGGGATGCAGTTAGTGATTAATAGGAGAATATTCAAATATCCGATTAAACTTTATGCGGTACATCAGGCGGCAACAATGAATGCCAGTCCAAATCTTTAAATCACTGCTGGTCCATAACTTCTTAATGTATGCTTCAATGTGGTTCATAGTTACCCAAAGATACTCCACATGATTCTTTCATTAAGGCCAGCTGGATGGATGGTGTTACGCTTAAAAATCCAGGAGGCTTCTTTACAGAGAAGCTGGCCGTCCCGGTCCCCTCCAGGAAGGGATTTGGGGACGTGATCAATGATGATATGTTTAAGGTCAGAGAGCTGGTGTTGGACTTCGTAAAAGTGTCTTGCCACTGGTTGTTCAGAGGGATTTCCAGCAATGGCCGCCATTATCGCGGAGCGATGTAAGGCCATGCGTTCACGTAGGGATCTGATAGTTTTAGCTATGTAACATAGTCCACACGGACAGGTGATCAAGTAGATGATATAGGTAGATGTACATGACACCGTATGTCGAATAAAGATTTTTTTGTCCGTCAATGGTAACTTGAATATAGAACCCGTCAACATGTGGCTGCACGTTGTACAGCCTAGACAGCGATAGCAGCCAGGCTTTCTATACAGGAATGAATCCTTCTGAGGCAAGTCAGTTTTACTAGAGATGTTAGAAATGTCAGTATGCACTAACATGCGCATCATTGGAGTTGTGTGTCTAAAGGGTAACTGGTGGTCCGTGGTCACTATTGGCCATAAAGCCCTGTTAACTCTGTTTAATACTGGACTTGACGTGTCGTAGGACATGCACCACGTAATTCTATTGTCTGTAAATCTGGATTTGGGTAGCATCAAGCTGCTGTGCGGTGTCCATAGCACCTCATGTTTGATGGTTTCCAAGGCAGTGCATTCATAACCCCTGGCAACGAATTTGAGAACCATTTTGTCCAGTTCACTCTCCAAAGAATCGGGCTGGCTATGGATCCGAGCTACCCTAATCATCTGGGACCTCGGGAGACCTAACTTCAATGGACAAGGATGATGTCTATTGGCCCTCAAGAGAGTATTCTTGTCCATGGGTTTATTATAATCACTTGTCTGCAATCTGCCGGTGCATACAGTAACCTGGACATCCAGATAATTTATGGTTGAAGTGAACCATTGATAGGTGATCCTAATCGGAGAGGATATGCAATTGATGGATTCCAGCAGAGTCTTCAGAGCGAATTTGCCTCCTGTCCAGATTATAAACAAGTCATCAATGTACCTGGTAAAGAGCGCAATGGTTTGGGCTGTAGTCTGATTTTGAAAAAACATCTGGGCCTCTTCCCTGAGCATGTAAATGTTGGCATAAGATGGAGCCACGTTACTACCCATCATACAGCCTGTTCTCTGTTGGTAGAACCAGCCGTTGAATAGGAAATAGTTCCTCGTCATGGTCAGCTCCAGTAAAGTCATAAACAGGTCCAAATCTACATTGGTCATATTCTCTTTGGTCAGGAATGATCTAATTACTTCCAGACCCCCGGCATAGGGAATGCTTGTGTACAAGCTGCAGATGTCAAATGTACAAAGAATCGACCCTGATGGAACTGTGCCCAATTGGTCCAATAGACGGAGAAAGGCGGTGGTATCCTTCAAGCAAGTAGGCTGTTTAAGAACCAGTGGACTGAAGAATGCAGTCCAGGAATTGGGATACCGGTTGATACAATGACTGATGAGCGGAAATGATGGGGCGTCCAGGGGTTGTCTGCAAATTTTTATGGATTTTGGGCACCATAAAGAAAACTGGAACCACGGAAAATTTTTGTGTTAGGGCTTTGAGTAGTTTGTCGGAAATCAACTCCTGTGCATGTGCTGCAGTCAAAATGGTGTCAAGTTTCAATTTGTATGTCATGGTGGGATCACGATCAAGTAAACTGCACGTATTGCCATCAGCCAATTGTCCCAAGATCTCTGACCGGTAATAGGACAAATCCAGAACCACCACTCCGCCCCCTTTATCAGCAGGGTGGATAACAATGTCGGTATATGATCCCAGATTTTTAAGGGCTACCCATTCTAGTTTGGTTAAGTTGCGGTGGTTTTGATGATTCACCTTGGTATATTTACTTGAGGCTTCATCAACTAAACAAATAAAAGATTTGATAGAAGTGTTCGTGGATTGAGGATCAAATGATGATTGGCTTCTTTTGTTCAAGAAGTAGGATGTTGCATGGGATATTGGGCAAAGTATTCCTGTCTATGCAGTTTCCTGGCGAACTGGTAAAGATCTATTTTCCAATCAAGCTCCCTATGTTGGTGGGTGGGGACGAAAGAAAGTCTGTTGTTGAGAACATTGAGTTCAGTCAGAGTGAGAGTGCGTTTTGAGAGGTTCTATGGCCCATAGTGTCCACGGACCCACAGTTACCGTTTAGACACACAACTCCAATGATGTGCTAGAAGAGGGGCTGCAACATCAAGGACATGTTAGTGCATACTTACATTTCTAACATCTCTAATAAAACTGACTTGCCTCAGAAGGATTCATTCCTGTCTAGAAAGCCTGGCTGCTATCGCTGTCTAGGCTGTACAATGTGCAGCCACATGTTGATGGGTTCTATATTCAAGTTACCATTGACGGACAAAAAAATCTTTAGTCGACATACGGTGTCATGTACATCCAGGGCTGTTTCTAGCCAATGTGGCTCCCAGTGCGAGATTTAAAAATGCGCCCCCCATGACATTACAAAATGTGCCCCCCCCCCCCACCTAGATTAAAAAAAAAAGTGTGCGCGCTCTCGGCAAGGGGGCGGGGCCTCATCTAAATGGGCGTGGCTTCGTCAGAAAAAACTACCTCACACTCCAGTTTTTGACCCAGCTCCAACAGATCATGACCACCACAGGAAAAAAAAATTGTACCATATTAAGCCCCACACAGTAATGCCCCCTGCACCATATTATGCCATACACCGCAGTGTCCTTGATACATTAAATCCCCACACTACGGCAGGCAAGAGTCCCCATTTCACACATTACGGCAGGTGTCCCCATTGTACACATTGAGAGAGAGAGAAAATACTTACAGAGGCGCTTACCGCTCTTCGGCCCGCCTCACCAGTCGCTCCTCGCACCGGCCTTTCCCTCTTCCTAACTTGGATCCCCCTATGTACTCTGCTCGGGGGGGGGAGTTTTGTGTCGTGACGGGGTTGCGTCGTGACGTAACGATGCATCCACGTCATTCCGTGAAACTCCACCCCCCGAGCGGGTTACTCTGGGAGAAATATGAGGGGGAAGCTGGGAGCCATAGTTAGTGCCGCGGCGGGCGCCCAGTGCGGTTGCACCACTCGCCTGCCCCAAGAAACGGCCCTGTGTACATCTACCTATATCATCTACTTGATCACCTGTCTTTGTGGCCTTTGTTACATTGGTAAAACTATCATATCCCTACGTGAAAGCATGGCCTTACATTGCTCCGCGATAAATGCAGCCATTGCTGGAAATCCCTCTGAACAACCAGTGGCAAGACACTTTTACGAAGTCCAACACCGGCTCTCTGACCTTAAACATATCATCATTGATCACGTCCCCAAATCCCTTCGGGGAGGGGACCGGGATGGCCAGCTTCTCCGTACAGAAGCCTCCTGGATTTTTATGCTTAACACCATCCATCCAGCTGGCCTTAATGAAAGAATCATGTGGAGTATCTTTGGGTAACTATGAACCACATTGAAGCATCCATTAAGAAGTAATGGACCAGCAGTGATTTCAAGATTTGGACTGTCATTCATTGTTGCCGCCTGATGTACTGCATCAAGTTTAATCGGATATTTTAATATTCTCCTATTAATCTCTAACTGCATCCCTCGAAGGCTCTATGTATGTATTCCTTTACACCTGTACCCTGGTTCTCTTCCTCTAGACTGTTTTCCTTTTTTGTCATTCGTTTATGATTTATAAGCATCTTCAATTTTCATAGTGCTTCCCTCATATATGTTTTTTCCCTGCATCTAATTTAGACACAGTGTTCTGTTCTCCTCCTTTATGGTTCCTTTAGTTTGACCTATCTCTAATTAGAGATGAGCGGGTTCGGTTTCTCTGAATCCGAACCCGCCAGAACTTCATGTTTTTTTTCACGGGTCCGAGCGACTCGGATCTTCCCGCCTTGCTCGGTTAACCTGAGCGCGCCCGAACGTCATCATGACGCTGTCGGATTCTCGCGAGGCTCGGATTCTATCGCGAGACTCGGATTCTATATAAGGAGCCGCGCGTCGCCGCCATTTTTCACACGTGCAATTTAGAGATGAGCGCCTGAAATTTTTCGGGTTTTGTGTTTTGGTTTTGGGTTCGGTTCCGCGGCCGTGTTTTGGGTTCGAACGCGTTTTGGCAAAACCTCACCGAATTATTTTTGTCGGATTCGGGTGTGTTTTGGATTCGGGTGTTTTTTTCCAAAAACACTAAAAAACAGCTTCAATCATAGAATTTGGGGGTCATTTTGATCCCAAAGTATTATTAACCTCAAAAACCATAATTTACACTCATTTTCAGTCTATTCTGAATACCTCACACCTCACAATATTATTTTTAGTCCTAAAATTTGCACCGAGGTCGCTGTGTGAGTAAGATAAGCGACCCTAGTGGCCGACACAAACACCGGGCCCATCTAGGAGTGGCACTGCAGTGTCACGCAGGATGTCCCTTCCAAAAAACCCTCCCCAAACAGCACATGACGCAAAGAAAAAAAGAGGCGCAATGAGGTAGCTGTGTGAGAAAGATTAGCGACCCTAGTGGCCGACACAAACACCGGGCCCATCTAGGAGTGGCACTGCAGTGTCACGCAGGATGGCCCTTCCAAAAAACCCTCCCCAAACAGCACATGACGCAAAGAAAAAAAGAGGCGCAATGAGGTAGCTGTGTGAGTAAGATTAGCGACCCTAGTGGCCGACACAAACACCGGGCCCATCTAGGAGTGGCACTGCAGTGTCACGCAGGATGGCCCTTCCAAAAAACCCTCCCCAAACAGCACATGACGCAAAGAAAAAAAGAGGCGCAATGAGGTAGCTGACTGTGTGAGTAAGATTAGCGACCCTAGTGGCCGACACAAACACCGGGCCCATCTAGGAGTGGCACTGCAGTGTCACGCAGGATGTCCCTTCCAAAAAACCCTCCCCAAACAGCACATGACGCAAAGAAAAAAAGAGGCGCAATGAGGTAGCTGTGTGAGTAAGATTAGCGACCCTAGTGGCCGACACAAACACCGGGCACATCTAGGAGTGGCACTGCAGTGTCACGCAGGATGTCCCTTCCAAAAAACCCTCCCCAAACAGCACATGACGCAAAGAAAAAAAGAGGCACAATGAGGTAGCTGTGTGAGTAAGATTAGCGACCCTAGTGGCCGACACAAACACCGGGCCCATCTAGGAGTGGCACTGCAGTGTCACGCAGGATGTCCCTTCCAAAAAACCCTCCCCAATCAGCACATGATGCAAAGAAAAAGAAAAGAAAAAAGAGGTGCAAGATGGAATTATCCTTGGGCCCTCCCACCCACCCTTATGTTGTATAAACAAAACAGGACATGCACACTTTAACCAACCCATCATTTCAGTGACAGGGTCTGCCACACGACTGTGACTGATATGACGGGTTGGTTTGGACCCCCCCCAAAAAAGAAGCAATTAATCTCTCCTTGCACAAACTGGCTCTACAGAGGCAAGATGTCCACCTCATCTTCACCCTCCGATATATCACCGTGTACATCCCCCTCCTCACAGATTATCAATTCGTCCCCACTGGAATCCACCATCTCAGCTCCCTGTGTACTTTGTGGAGGCAATTGCTGCTGGTCAATGTCTCCGCGGAGGAATTGATTATAATTCATTTTAATGAACATCATCTTCTCCACATTTTCTGGATGTAACCTCGTACGCCGATTGCTGACAAGGTGAGCGGCGGCACTAAACACTCTTTCGGAGTACACACTTGTGGGAGGGCAACTTAGGTAGAATAAAGCCAGTTTGTGCAAGGGCCTCCAAATTGCCTCTTTTTCCTGCCAGTATAAGTACGGACTGTGTGACGTGCCTACTTGGATGCGGTCACTCATATAATCCTCCACCATTCTATCAATGTTGAGAGAATCATAAGCAGTGACAGTAGACGACATGTCCGTAATCGTTGTCAGGTCCTTCAGTCCGGACCAGATGTCAGCATCAGCAGTCGCTCCAGACTGCCCTGCATCACCGCCAGCGGGTGGGCTCGGAATTCTGAGCCTTTTCCTCGCACCCCCAGTTGCGGGAGAATGTGAAGGAGGAGATGTTGACAGGTCGCGTTCCGCTTGACTTGACAATTTTGTCACCAGCAGGTCTTTCAACCCCAGCAGACCTGTGTCTGCCGGAAAGAGAGATCCAAGGTAGGCTTTAAATCTAGGATCGAGCACGGTGGCCAAAATGTAGTGCTCTGATTTCAACAGATTGACCACCCGTGAATCCTTGTTAAGCGAATTAAGGGCTGCATCCACAAGTCCCACATGCCTAGCGGAATCGCTCCCTTTTAGCTCCTTCTTCAATGCCTCCAGCTTCTTCTGCAAAAGCCTGATGAGGGGAATGACCTGACTCAGGCTGGCAGTGTCTGAACTGACTTCACGTGTGGCAAGTTCAAAGGGCATCAGAACCTTGCACAACGTTGAAATCATTCTCCACTGCACTTGAGACAGGTGCATTCCATCTCCTATATCGTGCTCAATTGTATAGGCTTGAATGGCCTTTTGCTGCTCCTCCAACCTCTGAAGCATATAGAGGGTTGAATTCCACCTCGTTACCACTTCTTGCTTCAGATGATGGCAGGGCAGGTTCAGTAGTTTTTGGTGGTGCTCCAGTTTTCTGTACGTGGTGCCTGTACGCCGAAAGTGTCCCGCAATTCTTCTGGCCACCGACAGCATCTCTTGCACGCCCCTGTCGTTTTTTAAAAAATTCTGCACCACCAAATTCAAGGTATGTGCAAAACATGGGACGTGCTGGAATTGGCCCAGATTTAATGCACACACAATATTGCTGGCGTTGTCCGATGCCACAAATCCACAGGAGAGTCCAATTGGGGTAAGCCATTCCGCGATGATCTTCCTCAGTTGCCGTAAGAGGTTTTCAGCTGTGTGCGTATTCTGGAAAGCGGTGATACAAAGCGTAGCCTGCCTAGGAAAGAGTTGGCGTTTGCGAGATGCTGCTACTGGTGCCGCCGCTGCTGTTCTTGCGGCGGGAGTCCATACATCTACCCAGTGGGCTGTCACAGTCATATAGTCCTGACCCTGCCCTGCTCCACTTGTCCACATGTCCGTGGTTAAGTGGACATTGGGTACAGCTGCATTTTTTAGGACACTGGTGACTCTTTTTCTGAGGTCTGTGTACATTTTCGGTATCGCCTGCCTAGAGAAATGGAACCTAGATGGTATTTGGTACCGGGGACACAGTACCTCCAACAAGTCTCTAGTTGGCTCTGCAGTAATGATGGATACCGGAACCACGTTTCTCACCACCCAGGATGCCAAGGCCTCAGTTATCCGCTTTGCAGTAGGATGACTGCTGTGATATTTCATCTTCCTCGCAAAGGACTGTTGAACAGTCAATTGCTTACTGGAAGTAGTACAAGTGGGCTTACGACTTCCCCTCTGGGATGACCATCGACTCCCAGCGGCAACAACAGCAGCGCCAGCAGCAGTAGGCGTTACACGCAAGGATGCATCGGAGGAATCCCAGGCAGGAGAGGACTCGTCAGAATTGCCAGTGACATGGCCTGCAGGACTATTGGCATTCCTGGGGAAGGAGGAAATTGACACTGAGGGAGTTGGTGGGGTGGTTTGCGTGAGCTTGGTTACAAGAGGAAGGGATTTACTGGTCAGTGGACTGCTTCCGCTGTCACCCAAAGTTTTTGAACTTGTCACTGACTTATTATGAATGCGCTGCAGGTGACGTATAAGGGAGGATGTTCCAAGGTGGTTAACGTCCTTACCCATACTTATTACAGCTTGACAAAGGGAACACACGGCTTGACACCTGTTGTCCGCATTTCTGGTGAAATACCTCCACACCGAAGAGCTGATTTTTTTGGTATTTTCACCTGGCATGTCAACGGCCATATTCCTCCCACGGACAACAGGTGTCTCCCCGGGTGCCTGACTTAAACAAACCACCTCACCATCAGAATCCTCCTGGTCAATTTCCTCCCCAGCGCCAGCAACACCCATATCCTCCTCATCCTGGTGTACTTCAACACTGACATCTTCAATCTGACTATCAGGAACTGGACTGCGGGTGCTCCTTCCAGCACTTGCAGGGGGCGTGCAAATGGTGGAAGGCGCATGCTCTTCACGTCCAGTGTTGGGAAGGTCAGGCATCGCAACCGACACAATTGGACTCTCCTTGTGGATTTGGGATTTCAAAGAACGCACAGTTCTTTGCGGTGCTTTGCCTTTTGCCAGCTTGAGTCTTTTCAGTTTTCTAGCGAGAGGCTGAGTGCTTCCATCCTCATGTGAAGCTGAACCACTAGCCATGAACATAGGCCAGGGCCTCAGCCGTTCCTTGCCACTCCGTGTGGTAAATGGCATATTGGCAAGTTTACGCTTCTCCTCCGACAATTTTATTTTAGGTTTTGGAGTCCTTTTTTTACTGATATTTGGTGTTTTGGTTTTGACATGCTCTGTACTATGCCATTGGGCATCGGCCTTGGCAGACGACGTTGCTGGCATTTCATCGTCTCGGCCATGACTAGTGGCAGCAGCTTCAGCACGAGGTGGAAGTGGATCTTGATCTTTCCCTAATTTTGGAACCTCAACATTTTTGTTCTCCATATTTTAATAGGCACAACTAAAAGGCACCTCAGGTAAACAATGGAGATGGATGGATTGGATACTAGTATACAATTATGGACGGGCTGCCGAGTGCCGACACAGAGGTAGCCACAGCCGTGAACTACCGCACTGTACTGTGTCTGCTGCTAATATATAGACTGGTTGATAAAGAGATAGTATACTCGTAACTAGTATGTATGTATAAAGAAAGAAAAAAAAACCACGGTTAGGTGGTATATACAATTATGGACGGGCTGCCGAGTGCCGACACAGAGGTAGCCACAGCCGTGAACTACCGCACTGTACTGTGTCTGCTGCTAATATATAGACTGGTTGATAAAGAGATAGTATACTCGTAACTAGTATGTATGTATAAAGAAAGAAAAAAAAACCACGGTTAGGTGGTATATACAATTATGGACGGGCTGCCGAGTGCCGACACAGAGGTAGCCACAGCCGTGAACTACCGCACTGTACTGTGTCTGCTGCTAATATATAGACTGGTTGATAAAGAGATAGTATACTCGTAACTAGTATGTATGTATAAAGAAAGAAAAAAAAACCACGGTTAGGTGGTATATACAATTATGGACGGGCTGCCGAGTGCCGACACAGAGGTAGCCACAGCCGTGAACTACCGCACTGTACTGTGTCTGCTGCTAATATATAGACTGGTTGATAAAGAGATAGTATACTCGTAACTAGTATGTATGTATAAAGAAAGAAAAAAAAACCACGGTTAGGTGGTATATACAATTATGGACGGGCTGCCGAGTGCCGACACAGAGGTAGCCACAGCCGTGAACTACCGCACTGTACTGTGTCTGCTGCTAATATATAGACTGGTTGATAAAGAGATAGTATACTCGTAACTAGTATGTATGTATAAAGAAAGAAAAAAAAACCACGGTTAGGTGGTATATACAATTATGGACGGGCTGCCGAGTGCCGACACAGAGGTAGCCACAGCCGTGAACTACCGCACTGTACTGTGTCTGCTGCTAATATATAGACTGGTTGATAAAGAGATAGTATACTCGTAACTAGTATGTATGTATAAAGAAAGAAAAAAAAAACACGGTTAGGTGGTATATACAATTATGGACGGGCTGCCGAGTGCCGACACAGAGGTAGCCACAGCCGTGAACTACCGCACTGTACTGTGTCTGCTGCTAATATATAGACTGGTTGATAAAGAGATAGTATACTCGTAACTAGTATGTATGTATAAAGAAAGAAAAAAAAACCACGGTTAGGTGGTATATACAATTATGGACGGGCTGCCGAGTGCCGACACAGAGGTAGCCACAGCCGTGAACTACCGCACTGTACTGTGTCTGCTGCTAATATATAGACTGGTTGATAAAGAGATAGTATACTCGTAACTAGTATGTATGTATAAAGAAAGAAAAAAAAACCACGGTTAGGTGGTATATACAATTATGGACGGGCTGCCGAGTGCCGACACAGAGGTAGCCACAGCCGTGAACTACCGCACTGTACTGTGTCTGCTGCTAATATATAGACTGGTTGATAAAGAGATAGTATACTCGTAACTAGTATGTATGTATAAAGAAAGAAAAAAAAAACACGGTTAGGTGGTATATACAATTATGGACGGGCTGCCGAGTGCCGACACAGAGGTAGCCACAGCCGTGAACTACCGCACTGTACTGTGTCTGCTGCTAATATATAGACTGGTTGATAAAGAGATAGTATACTCGTAACTAGTATGTATGTATAAAGAAAGAAAAAAAAACCACGGTTAGGTGGTATATACAATTATGGACGGGCTGCCGAGTGCCGACACAGAGGTAGCCACAACCGTGAACTACCGCACTGTACTGTGTCTGCTGCTAATATATAGACTGGTTGATAAAGAGATAGTATACTCGTAACTAGTATGTATGTATAAAGAAAGAAAAAAAAACCACGGTTAGGTCACTGGTATATACAATTATGGACGGGCTGCCGAGTGCCGACACAGAGGTAGCCACAGCCGTGAACTACCGCACTGTACTGTGTCTGATGCATCGGAGGAATCCCAGGCAGGAGAGGACTCGTCAGAATTGCCAGTGACATGGCCTGCAGGACTATTGGCATTCCTGGGGAAGGAGGAAATTGACACTGAGGGAGTTGGTGGGGTGGTTTGCGTGAGCTTGGTTACAAGAGGAAGGGATTTACTGGTCAGTGGACTGCTTCCGCTGTCACCCAAAGTTTTTGAACTTGTCACTGACTTATTATGAATGCGCTGCAGGTGACGTATAAGGGAGGATGTTCCAAGGTGGTTAACGTCCTTACCCATACTTATTACAGCTTGACAAAGGGAACACACGGCTTGACACCTGTTGTCCGCATTTCTGGTGAAATACCTCCACACCGAAGAGCTGATTTTTTTGGTATTTTCACCTGGCATGTCAACGGCCATATTCCTCCCACGGACAACAGGTGTCTCCCCGGGTGCCTGACTTAAACAAACCACCTCACCATCAGAATCCTCCTGGTCAATTTCCTCCCCAGCGCCAGCAACACCCATATCCTCCTCATCCTGGTGTACTTCAACACTGACATCTTCAATCTGACTATCAGGAACTGGACTGCGGGTGCTCCTTCCAGCACTTGCAGGGGGCGTGCAAATGGTGGAAGGCGCATGCTCTTCACGTCCAGTGTTGGGAAGGTCAGGCATCGCAACCGACACAATTGGACTCTCCTTGTGGATTTGGGATTTCAAAGAACGCACAGTTCTTTGCGGTGCTTTGCCTTTTGCCAGCTTGAGTCTTTTCAGTTTTCTAGCGAGAGGCTGAGTGCTTCCATCCTCATGTGAAGCTGAACCACTAGCCATGAACATAGGCCAGGGCCTCAGCCGTTCCTTGCCACTCCGTGTGGTAAATGGCATATTGGCAAGTTTACGCTTCTCCTCCGACAATTTTATTTTAGGTTTTGGAGTCCTTTTTTTACTGATATTTGGTGTTTTGGTTTTGACATGCTCTGTACTATGCCATTGGGCATCGGCCTTGGCAGACGACGTTGCTGGCATTTCATCGTCTCGGCCATGACTAGTGGCAGCAGCTTCAGCACGAGGTGGAAGTGGATCTTGATCTTTCCCTAATTTTGGAACCTCAACATTTTTGTTCTCCATATTTTAATAGGCACAACTAAAAGGCACCTCAGGTAAACAATGGAGATGGATGGATAATGCTAATATATAGACTGGTTGATAAAGAGATAGTATACTCGTAACTAGTATGTATGTATAAAGAAAGAAAAAAAAACCACGGTTAGGTGGTATATACAATTATGGACGGGCTGCCGAGTGCCGACACAGAGGTAGCCACAGCCGTGAACTACCGCACTGTACTGTGTCTGCTGCTAATATATAGACTGGTTGATAAAGAGATAGTATACTCGTAACTAGTATGTATGTATAAAGAAAGAAAAAAAAACCACGGTTAGGTGGTATATACAATTATGGACGGGCTGCCGAGTGCCGACACAGAGGTAGCCACAGCCGTGAACTACCGCACTGTACTGTGTCTGCTGCTAATATATAGACTGGTTGATAAAGAGATAGTATACTCGTAACTAGTATGTATGTATAAAGAAAGAAAAAAAAACCACGGTTAGGTGGTATATACAATTATGGACGGGCTGCCGAGTGCCGACACAGAGGTAGCCACAGCCGTGAACTACCGCACTGTACTGTGTCTGCTGCTAATATATAGACTGGTTGATAAAGAGATAGTATACTCGTAACTAGTATGTATGTATAAAGAAAGAAAAAAAAACCACGGTTAGGTGGTATATACAATTATGGACGGGCTGCCGAGTGCCGACACAGAGGTAGCCACAGCCGTGAACTACCGCACTGTACTGTGTCTGCTGCTAATATATAGACTGGTTGATAAAGAGATAGTATACTCGTAACTAGTATGTATGTATAAAGAAAGAAAAAAAAACCACGGTTAGGTGGTATATACAATTATGGACGGGCTGCCGAGTGCCGACACAGAGGTAGCCACAGCCGTGAACTACCGCACTGTACTGTGTCTGCTGCTAATATATAGACTGGTTGATAAAGAGATAGTATACTCGTAACTAGTATGTATGTATAAAGAAAGAAAAAAAAACCACGGTTAGGTGGTATATACAATTATGGACGGGCTGCCGAGTGCCGACACAGAGGTAGCCACAGCCGTGAACTACCGCACTGTACTGTGTCTGCTGCTAATATATAGACTGGTTGATAAAGAGATAGTATACTCGTAACTAGTATGTATGTATAAAGAAAGAAAAAAAAACCACGGTTAGGTGGTATATACAATTATGGACGGGCTGCCGAGTGCCGACACAGAGGTAGCCACAGCCGTGAACTACCGCACTGTACTGTGTCTGCTGCTAATATATAGACTGGTTGATAAAGAGATAGTATACTCGTAACTAGTATGTATGTATAAAGAAAGAAAAAAAAACCACGGTTAGGTGGTATATACAATTATGGACGGGCTGCCGAGTGCCGACACAGAGGTAGCCACAGCCGTGAACTACCGCACTGTACTGTGTCTGCTGCTAATATATAGACTGGTTGATAAAGAGATAGTATACTCGTAACTAGTATGTATGTATAAAGAAAGAAAAAAAAAACACGGTTAGGTGGTATATACAATTATGGACGGGCTGCCGAGTGCCGACACAGAGGTAGCCACAGCCGTGAACTACCGCACTGTACTGTGTCTGCTGCTAATATATAGACTGGTTGATAAAGAGATAGTATACTCGTAACTAGTATGTATGTATAAAGAAAGAAAAAAAAACCACGGTTAGGTGGTATATACAATTATGGACGGGCTGCCGAGTGCCGACACAGAGGTAGCCACAACCGTGAACTACCGCACTGTACTGTGTCTGCTGCTAATATATAGACTGGTTGATAAAGAGATAGTATACTCGTAACTAGTATGTATGTATAAAGAAAGAAAAAAAAACCACGGTTAGGTCACTGGTATATACAATTATGGACGGGCTGCCGAGTGCCGACACAGAGGTAGCCACAGCCGTGAACTACCGCACTGTACTGTGTCTGCTGCTAATATATAGACTGGTTGATAAAGAGATAGTATACTCGTAACTAGTATGTATGTATAAAGAAAGAAAAAAAAACCACGGTTAGGTCACTGGTATATACAATTATGGACGGGCTGCCGAGTGCCGACACAGAGGTAGCCACAGCCGTGAACTACCGCACTGTACTGTGTCTGCTGCTAATATAGACTGGTTGATAAAGAGATAGTATACTACTAATATTATATACTGGTGGTCAGGTCACTGGTCACTAGTCACACTGGCAGTGGCACTCCTGCAGCAAAAGTGTGCACTGTTTAATTTTAATATAATATTATGTACTCCTGGCTCCTGCTATAACCTATAACTGGCACTGCAGTAGTGCTCCCCAGTCTCCCCCACAATTATAAGCTGTGTGAGCTGAGCAGTCAGACAGATATATAATATATATAGATGATGCAGCACACTGGCCTGAGCCTGAGCAGTGCACACAGATATGGTATGTATGTGACTGAGTCACTGTGTGCTGTGTATCGCTTTTTTCAGGCAGAGAACGGATTATAAATAAAAGTGGTGGTCACTGGTCACTATCAGCAAAACTCTGCACTGTACACTACTGAGTACTCCTAATGCTCCCCAAAATTAGTAAATCAAGTGTCTAAACGGAGAGGACGCCAGCCACGTCCTCTCCCTATCAATCTCAATGCACGTGTGAAAATGGCGGCGACGCGCGGCTCCTTATATAGAATCCGAGTCTCGCGATAGAATCCGAGCCTCGCGAGAATCCGACAGCGTCATGATGACGTTCGGGCGCGCTCGGGTTAACCGAGCAAGGCGGGAAGATCCGAGTCGCTCGGACTCGTGAAAAAAAACATGAAGTTCTGGCGGGTTCGGATTCAGAGAAACCGAACCCGCTCATCTCTAACGTGCATTGAGATTGATAGGGAGAGGACGTGGCTGGCGTCCTCTCCGTTTAGAATTAGAATAGATTAGAGAGACACTTGATTTACTAATTTTGGGGAGCATTAGGAGTACTCAGTAGTGTACAGTGCAGAGTTTTGCTGATAGTGACCAGTGACCACCACTTTTATTTATAATCCGTTCTCTGCCTGAAAAAAGCGATACACAGCACACAGTGACTCAGTCACATACCATATCTGTGTGCACTGCTCAGGCTCAGGCCAGTGTGCTGCATCATCTATATATATTATATATCTGTCTGACTGCTCAGCTCACACAGCTTATAATTGTGGGGGAGACTGGGGAGCACTACTGCAGTGCCAGTTATAGGTTATAGCAGGAGCCAGGAGTACATAATATTATATTAAAATTAAACAGTGCACACTTTTGCTGCAGGAGTGCCACTGCCAGTGTGACTAGTGACCAGTGACCTGACCACCAGTATATAATATTAGTAGTATACTATCTCTTTATCAACCAGTCTATATTAGCAGCAGACACAGTACAGTGCGGTAGTTCACGGCTGTGGCTACCTCTGTGTCGGCACTCGGCAGCCCGTCCATAATTGTATATACCAGTGACCTAACCGTGGTTTTTTTTTCTTTCTTTATACATACATACTAGTTACGAGTATACTATCTCTTTATCAACCAGTCTATATATTAGCAGCAGACACAGTACAGTGCGGTAGTTCACGGCTGTGGCTACCTCTGTGTCGGCACTCGGCAGCCCGTCCATAATTGTATATACCAGTGACCTAACCGTGGTTTTTTTTTCTTTCTTTATACATACATACTAGTTACGAGTATACTATCTCTTTATCAACCAGTCTATATATTAGCAGCAGACACAGTACAGTGCGGTAGTTCACGGCTGTGGCTACCTCTGTGTCGGCACTCGGCAGCCCGTCCATAATTGTATATACCACCTAACCGTGGTTTTTTTTTCTTTCTTTATACATACATACTAGTTACGAGTATACTATCTCTTTATCAACCAGTCTATATATTAGCAGCAGACACAGTACAGTGCGGTAGTTCACGGCTGTGGCTACCTCTGTGTCGGCACTCGGCAGCCCGTCCATAATTGTATATACCACCTAACCGTGGTTTTTTTTTCTTTCTTTATACATACATACTAGTTACGAGTATACTATCTCTTTATCAACCAGTCTATATATTAGCAGCAGACACAGTACAGTGCGGTAGTTCACGGCTGTGGCTACCTCTGTGTCGGCACTCGGCAGCCCGTCCATAATTGTATATACCACCTAACCGTGGTTTTTTTTCTTTCTTTATACATACATACTAGTTACGAGTATACTATCTCTTTATCAACCAGTCTATATATTAGCAGCAGACACAGTACAGTGCGGTAGTTCACGGCTGTGGCTACCTCTGTGTCGGCACTCGGCAGCCCGTCCATAATTGTATATACCACCTAACCGTGGTTTTTTTTTCTTTCTTTATACATACATACTAGTTACGAGTATACTATCTCTTTATCAACCAGTCTATATATTAGCAGCAGACACAGTACAGTGCGGTAGTTCACGGCTGTGGCTACCTCTGTGTCGGCACTCGGCAGCCCGTCCATAATTGTATATACCACCTAACCGTGGTTTTTTTTTCTTTCTTTATACATACATACTAGTTACGAGTATACTATCTCTTTATCAACCAGTCTATATATTAGCAGCAGACACAGTACAGTGCGGTAGTTCACGGCTGTGGCTACCTCTGTGTCGGCACTCGGCAGCCCGTCCATAATTGTATATACCACCTAACCGTGGTTTTTTTTTCTTTCTTTATACATACATACTAGTTACGAGTATACTATCTCTTTATCAACCAGTCTATATATTAGCAGCAGACACAGTACAGTGCGGTAGTTCACGGCTGTGGCTACCTCTGTGTCGGCACTCGGCAGCCCGTCCATAATTGTATATACCACCTAACCGTGGTTTTTTTTTCTTTCTTTATACATACATACTAGTTACGAGTATACTATCTCTTTATCAACCAGTCTATATATTAGCAGCAGACACAGTACAGTGCGGTAGTTCACGGCTGTGGCTACCTCTGTGTCGGCACTCGGCAGCCCGTCCATAATTGTATACTAGTATCCAATCCATCCATCTCCATTGTTTACTAGAGATGAGCGGGTTCGGTTTCTTTGAATCCGAACCCGCACGAACTTCACTTTTTTTTTCACGGGTCCGAGCGACTCGGATCTTCCCGCCTTGCTCGGTTAACCCGAGCGCGCCCGAACGTCATCATGACGCTGTCGGATTCTCGCGAGACTCGGATTCTATATAAGGAGCCGCGCGTCGCCGCCATTTTCACACGTGCATTGAGATTGATAGGGAGAGGACGTGGCTGGCGTCCTCTCCATTAGAATAGATTAGAAGAGAGAGAGAGAGAGAGAGAGAGAGATTGTGCAGACAGAGTTTACCACAGTGACCAGTGCAGTTGTTGTTAAGTTAACTTTTATTTAATATATCCGTTCTCTGCTATATCCGTTCTCTGCCTGAAAAAAACGATACACAGCAGTCACACAGTGTGACTCAGTCTGTGTGCACTCAGCTCAGCCCAGTGTGCTGCACATCAATGTATAAAAGCTTATAATAATTGTGGGGGAGACTGGGGAGCACTGCAGGTTGTTATAGCAGGAGCCAGGAGTACATAATATTATATTAATTTAAAATTAAACAGTGCACACTTTTGCTGCAGGAGTGCCACTGCCAGTGTGACTAGTGGTGACCAGTGCCTGACCACCAGTATAGTAGTATATTGTTGTATACTATCTCTTTATCAACCAGTCTATATTAGCAGCAGACACAGTACAGTGCGGTAGTTCACGGCTGTGGCTACCTCTGTGTCGGCAGTCGGCACTCGGCAGGCAGTCCGTCCATCCATAATTGTATAATTATATACCACCTAACCGTGGTATTTTTTTTTCTTTCTTTATACCGTCGTCATAGTCATACTAGTTGTTACGAGTATACTACTATCTCTTTATCAACCAGTGTACAGTGCGGTAGTTCACGGCTGTGGCTACCTCTGTGTCGGCAGTCGGCAGGCAGTCCGTCCATCCATAATTGTATTATTATAATATATACCACCTAACCGTGGTTTTTTTTTCATTCTTTATACCGTCATAGTGTCATACTAGTTGTTACGAGTATACTACTATCTCTTTATCAACCAGTGTACAGTGCGGTAGTTCACGGCTGTGGCTACCTCTGTGTCGGCAGTCGGCAGGCAGTCCGTCCATCCATAATTGTATTATAATATATACCACCTAACCGTGGTTTTTTTTTCATTCTTTATACCGTCATAGTCAGTCATACTAGTTGTTACGAGTATACTACTATCTCTTTATCAACCAGTGTACAGTGCGGTAGTTCACGGCTGTGGCTACCTCTGTGTCGGCACTCGGCAGGCAGTCCGTCCATCCATAATTGTATTATAATATATACCACCTAACCGTGGTTTTTTTTTCATTCTTTATACCGTCATAGTGTCATACTAGTTGTTACGAGTATACTACTATCTCTTTATCAACCAGTGTACAGTGCGGTAGTTCACGGCTGTGGCTACCTCTGTGTCGGCAGTCGGCAGGCAGTCCGTCCATCCATAATTGTATTATAATATATACCACCTAACCGTGGTTTTTTTTTCATTCTTTATACCGTCATAGTCAGTCATACTAGTTGTTACGAGTATACTACTATCTCTTTATCAACCAGTGTACAGTGCGGTAGTTCACGGCTGTGGCTACCTCTGTGTCGGCACTCGGCAGGCAGTCCGTCCATCCATAATTGTATTATAATATATACCACCTAACCGTGGTTTTTTTTTCATTCTTTATACCGTCATAGTGTCATACTAGTTGTTACGAGTATACTACTATCTCTTTATCAACCAGTGTACAGTGCGGTAGTTCACGGCTGTGGCTACCTCTGTGTCGGCAGTCGGCAGGCAGTCCGTCCATCCATAATTGTATTATAATATATACCACCTAACCGTGGTTTTTTTTTCATTCTTTATACCGTCATAGTGTCATACTAGTTGTTACGAGTATACTACTATCTCTTTATCAACCAGTGTACAGTGCGGTAGTTCACGGCTGTGGCTACCTCTGTGTCGGCAGTCGGCAGGCAGTCCGTCCATCCATAATTGTATTATAATATATACCACCTAACCGTGGTTTTTTTTTCATTCTTTATACCGTCATAGTCAGTCATACTAGTTGTTACGAGTATACTACTATCTCTTTATCAACCAGTGTACAGTGCGGTAGTTCACGGCTGTGGCTACCTCTGTGTCGGCACTCGGCAGGCAGTCCGTCCATCCATAATTGTATTATAATATATACCACCTAACCGTGGTTTTTTTTTCATTCTTTATACCGTCATAGTGTCATACTAGTTGTTACGAGTATACTACTATCTCTTTATCAACCAGTGTACAGTGCGGTAGTTCACGGCTGTGGCTACCTCTGTGTCGGCAGTCGGCAGGCAGTCCGTCCATCCATAATTGTATTATAATATATACCACCTAACCGTGGTTTTTTTTTCATTCTTTATACCGTCATAGTGTCATACTAGTTGTTACGAGTATACTACTATCTCTTTATCAACCAGTGTACAGTGCGGTAGTTCACGGCTGTGGCTACCTCTGTGTCGGCAGTCGGCAGGCAGTCCGTCCATCCATAATTGTATTATAATATATACCACCTAACCGTGGTTTTTTTTTCATTCTTTATACCGTCATAGTCAGTCATACTAGTTGTTACGAGTATACTACTATCTCTTTATCAACCAGTGTACAGTGCGGTAGTTCACGGCTGTGGCTACCTCTGTGTCGGAACTCGGCAGGCAGTCCGTCCATCCATAATTGTATTACAATATATACCACCTAACCGTGGTTTTTTTTTCATTCTTTATACCGTCATAGTCAGTCATACTAGTTGTTACGAGTATACTACTATCTCTTTATCAACCAGTGTACAGTGCGGTAGTTCACGGCTGTGGCTACCTCTGTGTCGGAACTCGGCAGGCAGTCCGTCCATCCATAATTGTATTACAATATATACCACCTAACCGTGGTTTTTTTTTCATTCTTTATACCGTCATAGTCAGTCATACTAGTTGTTACGAGTATACTACTATCTCTTTATCAACCAGTGTACAGTGCGGTAGTTCACGGCTGTGGCTACCTCTGTGTCGGAACTCGGCAGGCAGTCCGTCCATCCATAATTGTATTATTATAATATATACCACCTAACCGTGGTTTTTTTTTCATTCTTTATACCGTCATAGTGTCATACTAGTTGTTACGAGTATACTACTATCTCTTTATCAACCAGTGTACAGTGCGGTAGTTCACGGCTGTGGCTACCTCTGTGTCGGCACTCGGCAGGCAGTCCGTCCATCCATAATTGTATTACAATATATACCACCTAACCGTGGTTTTTTTATACCACCTAACCGTGGCAGTCCGTCCATAATTGTATACTAGTATCCAATCCATCCATCTCCATTGTTTACCTGAGGTGCCTTTTAGTTCTGCCTATAAAATATGGAGAACAAAAAAGTTGAGGTTCCAAAATTAGGGAAAGATCAAGATCCACTTCCACCTCGTGCTGAAGCTGCTGCCACTAGTCATGGCCGAGACGATGAAATGCCAGCAACGTCGTCTGCCAAGGCCGATGCCCAATGTCATAGTACAGAGCATGTCAAATCCAAAACACCAAATATCAGAAAAAAAAGGACTCCAAAACCTAAAATAAAATTGTCGGAGGAGAAGCGTAAACTTGCCAATATGCCATTTACCACACGGAGTGGCAAGGAACGGCTGAGGCCCTGGCCTATGTTCATGGCTAGTGGTTCAGCTTCACATGAGGATGGAAGCACTCAGCCTCTCGCTAGAAAACTGAAAAGACTCAAGCTGGCAAAAGCACCGCAAAGAACTGTGCGTTCTTTGAAATCCCAAATCCACAAGGAGAGTCCAATTGTGTCGTTTGCGATGCCTGACCTTCCCAACACTGGACGTGAAGAGCATGCGCCTTCCACTATTTGCATGCCCCCTGCAAGTGCTGGAAGGAGCACCCGCAGTCCAGTTCCTGATAGTCAGATTGAAGATGTCAGTGTTGAAGTACACCAGGATGAGGAGGATATGGGTGTTGCTGGCGCTGGGGAGGAAATTGACCAGAAGGATTCTGATGGTGAGGTGGTTTGTTTAAGTCAGGCACCCGGGGAGACACCTGTTGTCCGTGGGAGGAATATGGCCGTTGACATGCCAGGTGAAAATACCAAAAAAATCAGCTCTTCGGTGTGGAGGTATTTCACCAGAAATGCGGACAACAGGTGTCAAGCCGTGTGTTCCCTTTGTCAAGCTGTAATAAGTAGGGGTAAGGACGTTAACCACCTCGGAACATCCTCCCTTATACGTCACCTGCAGCGCATTCATAATAAGTCAGTGACAAGTTCAAAAACTTTGGGTGACAGCGGAAGCAGTCCACTGACCAGTAAATCCCTTCCTCTTGTAACCAAGCTCACGCAAACCACCCCACCAACTCCCTCAGTGTCAATTTCCTCCTTCCCCAGGAATGCCAATAGTCCTGCAGGCCATGTCACTGGCAAGTCTGACGAGTCCTCTCCTGCCTGGGATTCCTCCGATGCATCCTTGCGTGTAACGCCTACTGCTGCTGGCGCTGCTGTTGTTGCCGCTGGGAGTCGATGGTCATCCCAGAGGGGAAGTCGTAAGCCCACTTGTACTACTTCCAGTAAGCAATTGACTGTTCAACAGTCCTTTGCGAGGAAGATGAAATATCACAGCAGTCATCCTACTGCAAAGCGGATAACTGAGTCCTTGACAACTATGTTGGTGTTAGACGTGCGTCCGGTATCCGCCGTTAGTTCACAGGGAACTAGACAATTTATTGAGGCAGTGTGCCCCCGTTACCAAATACCATCTAGGTTCCACTTCTCTAGGCAGGCGATACCGAGAATGTACACGGACGTCAGAAAAAGACTCACCAGTGTCCTAAAAAATGCAGTTGTACCCAATGTCCACTTAACCACGGACATGTGGACAAGTGGAGCAGGGCAGGGTCAGGACTATATGACTGTGACAGCCCACTGGGTAGATGTATGGACTCCCGCCGCAAGAACAGCAGCGGCGGCACCAGTAGCAGCATCTCGCAAACGCCAACTCTTTCCTAGGCAGGCTACGCTTTGTATCACCGCTTTCCAGAATACGCACACAGCTGAAAACCTCTTACGGCAACTGAGGAAGATCATCGCGGAATGGCTTACCCCAATTGGACTCTCCTGTGGATTTGTGGCATCGGACAACGCCAGCAATATTGTGTGTGCATTAAATATGGGCAAATTCCAGCACGTCCCATGTTTTGCACATACCTTGAATTTGGTGGTGCAGAATTTTTTAAAAAACGACAGGGGTGTGCAAGAGATGCTGTCGGTGGCCAGAAGAATTGCGGGACACTTTCGGCGTACAGGCACCACGTACAGAAGACTGGAGCACCACCAAAAACTACTGAACCTGCCCTGCCATCATCTGAAGCAAGAAGTGGTAACGAGGTGGAATTCAACCCTCTATATGCTTCAGAGGTTGGAGGAGCAGCAAAAGGCCATTCAAGCCTATACAATTGAGCACGATATAGGAGATGGAATGCACCTGTCTCAAGTGCAGTGGAGAATGATTTCAACGTTGTGCAAGGTTCTGATGCCCTTTGAACTTGCCACACGTGAAGTCAGTTCAGACACTGCCAGCCTGAGTCAGGTCATTCCCCTCATCAGGCTTTTGCAGAAGAAGCTGGAGGCATTGAAGAAGGAGCTAACACGGAGCGATTCCGCTAGGCATGTGGGACTTGTGGATGCAGCCCTTAATTCGCTTAACAAGGATTCACGGGTGGTCAATCTGTTGAAATCAGAGCACTACATTTTGGCCACCGTGCTCGATCCTAGATTTAAAGCCTACCTTGGATCTCTCTTTCCGGCAGACACAGGTCTGCTGGGGTTGAAAGACCTGCTGGTGACAAAATTGTCAAGTCAAGCGGAACGCGACCTGTCAACATCTCCTGCTTCACATTCTCCCGCAACTGGGGGTGCGAGGAAAAGGCTCAGAATTCCGAGCCCACCCGCTGGCGGTGATGCAGGGCAGTCTGGAGCGACTGCTGATGCTGACATCTGGTCCGGACTGAAGGACCTGACAACGATTACGGACATGTCGTCTACTGTCACTGCATATGATTCTCTCAACATTGATAAAATGGTGGAGGATTATATGAGTGACCGCATCCAAGTAGGCACGTCACACAGTCCGTACTTATACTGGCAGGAAAAAGAGGCAATTTGGAGGCCCTTGCACAAACTGGCTTTATTCTACCTAAGTTGCCCTCCCACAAGTGTGTACTCCGAAAGAGTGTTTAGTGCCGCCGCTCACCTTGTCAGCAATCGGCGTACGAGGTTACATCCAGAAAATGTGGAGAAGATGATGTTCATTAAAATTAATTATAATCAATTCCTCCGCGGAGACATTGACCAGCAGCAATTGCCTCCACAAAGTACACAGGGAGCTGAGATGGTGGATTCCAGTGGGGACGAATTGATAATCTGTGAGGAGGGGGATGTACACGGTGATATATCGGAGGGTGAAGATGAGGTGGACATCTTGCCTCTGTAGAGCCAGTTTGTGCAAGGAGAGATTAATTGCTTCTTTTTTTGGGGGGGGTCCAAACCAACCCGTCATATCAGTCACAGTCGTGTGGCAGACCCTGTCACTGAAATGATGGGTTGGTTAAAGTGTGCATGTCCTGTTTTGTTTATACAACATAAGGGTGGGTGGGAGGGCCCAAGGATAATTCCATCTTGCACCTCTTTTTTCTTTTCTTTTTCTTTGCATCATGTGCTGATTGGGGAGGGTTTTTTGGAAGGGACATCCTGCGTGACACTGCAGTGCCACTCCTAGATGGGCCCGGTGTTTGTGTCGGCCACTAGGGTCGCTAATCTTACTCACACAGCTACCTCATTGCGCCTCTTTTTTTCTTTGCGTCATGTGCTGTTTGGGGAGGGTTTTTTGGAAGGGACATCCTGCGTGACACTGCAGTGCCACTCCTAGATGTGCCCGGTGTTTGTGTCGGCCACTAGGGTCGCTAATCTTACTCACACAGTCAGCTACCTCATTGCGCCTCTTTTTTTCTTTGCGTCATGTGCTGTTTGGGGAGGGTTTTTTGGAAGGGCCATCCTGCGTGACACTGCAGTGCCACTCCTAGATGGGCCCGGTGTTTGTGTCGGCCACTAGGGTCGCTAATCTTACTCACACAGCTACCTCATTGCGCCTCTTTTTTTCTTTGCGTCATGTGCTGTTTGGGGAGGGTTTTTTGGAAGGGACATCCTGCGTGACACTGCAGTGCCACTCCTAGATGGGCCCGGTGTTTGTGTCGGCCACTAGGGTCGCTTATCTTACTCACACAGCGACCTCGGTGCAAATTTTAGGACTAAAAATAATATTGTGAGGTGTGAGGTATTCAGAATAGACTGAAAATGAGTGTAAATTATGGTTTTTGAGGTTAATAATACTTTGGGATCAAAATGACCCCCAAATTCTATGATTTAAGCTGTTTTTTAGTGTTTTTGGAAAAAAACACCCGAATCCAAAACACACCCGAATCCGACAAAAATAATTCGGTAAGGTTTTGCCAAAACGCGTTCGAACCCAAAACACGGCCGCGGAACCGAACCCAAAACCAAAACACAAAACCCGAAAAATTTCAGGCGCTCATCTCTATTGTTTACCTGAGGTGCCTTTTAGTTGTGCCTATTAAAATATGGAGAACAAAAATGTTGAGGTTCCAAAATTAGGGAAAGATCAAGATCCACTTCCACCTCGTGCTGAAGCTGCTGCCACTAGTCATGGCCGAGACGATGAAATGCCAGCAACGTCGTCTGCCAAGGCCGATGCCCAATGGCATAGTACAGAGCATGTCAAAACCAAAACACCAAATATCAGTAAAAAAAGGACTCCAAAACCTAAAATAAAATTGTCGGAGGAGAAGCGTAAACTTGCCAATATGCCATTTACCACACGGAGTGGCAAGGAACGGCTGAGGCCCTGGCCTATGTTCATGGCTAGTGGTTCAGCTTCACATGAGGATGGAAGCACTCAGCCTCTCGCTAGAAAACTGAAAAGACTCAAGCTGGCAAAAGGCAAAGCACCGCAAAGAACTGTGCGTTCTTTGAAATCCCAAATCCACAAGGAGAGTCCAATTGTGTCGGTTGCGATGCCTGACCTTCCCAACACTGGACGTGAAGAGCATGCGCCTTCCACCATTTGCACGCCCCCTGCAAGTGCTGGAAGGAGCACCCGCAGTCCAGTTCCTGATAGTCAGATTGAAGATGTCAGTGTTGAAGTACACCAGGATGAGGAGGATATGGGTGTTGCTGGCGCTGGGGAGGAAATTGACCAGGAGGATTCTGATGGTGAGGTGGTTTGTTTAAGTCAGGCACCCGGGGAGACACCTGTTGTCCGTGGGAGGAATATGGCCGTTGACATGCCAGGTGAAAATACCAAAAAAATCAGCTCTTCGGTGTGGAGGTATTTCACCAGAAATGCGGACAACAGGTGTCAAGCCGTGTGTTCCCTTTGTCAAGCTGTAATAAGTAGGGGTAAGGACGTTAACCACCTTGGAACATCCTCCCTTATACGTCACCTGCAGCGCATTCATAATAAGTCAGTGACAAGTTCAAAAACTTTGGGTGACAGCGGAAGCAGTCCACTGACCAGTAAATCCCTTCCTCTTGTAACCAAGCTCACGCAAACCACCCCACCAACTCCCTCAGTGTCAATTTCCTCCTTCCCCAGGAATGCCAATAGTCCTGCAGGCCATGTCACTGGCAATTCTGACGAGTCCTCTCCTGCCTGGGATTCCTCCGATGCATCCTTGCGTGTAACGCCTACTGCTGCTGGCGCTGCTGTTGTTGCCGCTGGGAGTCGATGGTCATCCCAGAGGGGAAGTCGTAAGCCCACTTGTACTACTTCCAGTAAGCAATTGACTGTTCAACAGTCCTTTGCGAGGAAGATGAAATATCACAGCAGTCATCCTACTGCAAAGCGGATAACTGAGGCCTTGGCATCCTGGGTGGTGAGAAACGTGGTTCCGGTATCCATCATTACTGCAGAGCCAACTAGAGACTTGTTGGAGGTACTGTGTCCCCGGTACCAAATACCATCTAGGTTCCATTTCTCTAGGCAGGCGATACCGAAAATGTACACAGACCTCAGAAAAAGAGTCACCAGTGTCCTAAAAAATGCAGCTGTACCCAATGTCCACTTAACCACGGACATGTGGACAAGTGGAGCAGGGCAGGGTCAGGACTATATGACTGTGACAGCCCACTGGGTAGATGTATGGACTCCCGCCGCAAGAACAGCAGCGGCGGCACCAGTAGCAGCATCTCGCAAACGCCAACTCTTTCCTAGGCAGGCTACGCTTTGTATCACCGCTTTCCAGAATACGCACACAGCTGAAAACCTCTTACGGCAACTGAGGAAGATTATCGCGGAATGGCTTACCCCAATTGGACTCTCCTGTGGATTTGTGGCATCGGACAACGCCAGCAATATTGTGTGTGCATTAAATCTGGGCCAATTCCAGCACGTCCCATGTTTTGCACATACCTTGAATTTGGTGGTGCAGAATTTTTTAAAAAACGACAGGGGCGTGCAAGAGATGCTGTCGGTGGCCAGAAGAATTGCGGGACACTTTCGGCGTACAGGCACCACGTACAGAAAACTGGAGCACCACCAAAAACTACTGAACCTGCCCTGCCATCATCTGAAGCAAGAAGTGGTAACGAGGTGGAATTCAACCCTCTATATGCTTCAGAGGTTGGAGGAGCAGCAAAAGGCCATTCAAGCCTATACAATTGAGCACGATATAGTAGGTGGAATGCACCTGTCTCAAGTGCAGTGGAGAATGATTTCAACGTTGTGCAAGGTTCTGATGCCCTTTGAACTTGCCACACGTGAAGTCAGTTCAGACACTGCCAGCCTGAGTCAGGTCATTCCCCTCATCAGGCTTTTGCAGAAGAAGCTGGAGGCATTGAAGAAGGAGCTAAAAGGGAGCGATTCCGCTAGGCATGTGGGACTTGTGGATGCAGCCCTTAATTCGCTTAACAAGGATTCACGGGTGGTCAATCTGTTGAAATCAGAGCACTACATTTTGGCCACCGTGCTCGATCCTAGATTTAAAGCCTACCTTGGATCTCTCTTTCCGGCAGACACAGGTCTGCTGGGGTTGAAAGACCTGCTGGTGACAAAATTGTCAAGTCAAGCGGAACGCGACCTGTCAACATCTCCTCCTTCACATTCTCCCGCAACTGGGGGTGCGAGGAAAAGGCTCAGAATTCCGAGCCCACCCGCTGGCGGTGATGCAGGGCAGTCTGGAGCGACTGCTGATGCTGACATCTGGTCCGGACTGAAGGACCTGACAACGATTACGGACATGTCGTCTACTGTCACTGCATATGATTCTCTCAACATTGATAGAATGGTGGAGGATTATATGAGTGACCGCATCCAAGTAGGCACGTCACACAGTCCGTACTTATACTGGCAGGAAAAAGAGGCAATTTGGAGGCCCTTGCACAAACTGGCTTTATTCTACCTAAGTTGCCCTCCCACAAGTGTGTACTCCGAAAGAGTGTTTAGTGCCGCCGCTCACCTTGTCAGCAATCGGCGTACGAGGTTACATCCAGAAAATGTGGAGAAGATGATGTTCATTAAAATGAATTATAATCAATTCCTCCGCGGAGACATTGACCAGCAGCAATTGCCTCCACAAAGTACACAGGGAGCTGAGATGGTGGATTCCAGTGGGGACGAATTGATAATCTGTGAGGAGGGGGATGTACACGGTGATATATCGGAGGGTGAAGATGAGGTGGACATCTTGCCTCTGTAGAGCCAGTTTGTGCAAGGAGAGATTAATTGCTTCTTTTTTGGGGGGGGTCCAAACCAACCCGTCATATCAGTCACAGTCGTGTGGCAGACCCTGTCACTGAAATGATGGGTTGGTTAAAGTGTGCATGTCCTGTTTTGTTTATACAACATAAGGGTGGGTGGGAGGGCCCAAGGACAATTCCATCTTGCACCTCTTTTTTCTTTTCTTTTTCTTTGCATCATGTGCTGATTGGGGAGGGTTTTTTGGAAGGGACATCCTGCGTGACACTGCAGTGCCACTCCTAGATGGGCCCGGTGTTTGTGTCGGCCACTAGGGTCGCTAATCTTACTCACACAGTCAGCTACCTCATTGCGCCTCTTTTTTTCTTTGCGTCATGTGCTGTTTGGGGAGGGTTTTTTGGAAGGGACATCCTGCGTGACACTGCAGTGCCACTCCTAGATGGGCCCGGTGTTTGTGTCGGCCACTAGGGTCGCTAATCTTACTCACACAGTCAGCTACCTCATTGCGCCTCTTTTTTTCTTTGCGTCATGTGCTGTTTGGGGAGGGTTTTTTGGAAGGGACATCCTGCGTGACACTGCAGTGCCACTCCTAGATGTGCCCGGTGTTTGTGTCGGCCACTAGGGTCGCTAATCTTACTCACACAGCTACCTCATTGCGCCTCTTTTTTTCTTTGCGTCATGTGCTGTTTGGGGAGGGTTTTTTGGAAGGGCCATCCTGCGTGACACTGCAGTGCCACTCCTAGATGGGCCCGGTGTTTGTGTCGGCCACTAGGGTCGCTAATCTTACTCACACAGCTACCTCATTGCGCCTCTTTTTTTCTTTGCGTCATGTGCTGTTTGGGGAGGGTTTTTTGGAAGGGACATCCTGCGTGACACTGCAGTGCCACTCCTAGATGGGCCCGGTGTTTGTGTAGGCCACTAGGGTCGCTAATCTTACTCACACAGTCAGCTACCTCATTGCGCCTCTTTTTTTCTTTGCGTCATGTGCTGTTTGGGGAGGGTTTTTTGGAAGGGCCATCCTGCGTGACACTGCAGTGCCACTCCTAGATGGGCCCGGTGTTTGTGTCGGCCACTAGGGTCGCTAATCTTACTCACACAGCTACCTCATTGCGCCTCTTTTTTTCTTTGCGTCATGTGCTGTTTGGGGAGGGTTTTTTGGAAGGGACATCCTGCGTGACACTGCAGTGCCACTCCTAGATGGGCCCGGTGTTTGTGTCGGCCACTAGGGTCGCTTATCTTACTCACACAGCGACCTCGGTGCAAATTTTAGGACTAAAAATAATATTGTGAGGTGTGAGGTATTCAGAATAGACTGAAAATGAGTGTAAATTATGGTTTTTGAGGTTAATAATACTTTGGGATCAAAATGACCCCCAAATTCTATGATTTAAGCTGTTTTTTAGTGTTTTTGGAAAAAAACACCCGAATCCAAAACACACCCGAATCCGACAAAAAAAATTCGGTGAGGTTTTGCCAAAACGCGTTCGAACCCAAAACACGGCCGCGGAACCGAACCCAAAACCAAAACACAAAACCCGAAAAATTTCAGGCGCTCATCTCTATCTCTAATACTGCAACTACATGGGTGGACCAAGCATGGACACCCACATAATCGTGCTATTATGGATTTATGCTTATACAGAATGTTGACTGTCTTGCATAATATTGATAGGTCAACAGGTGCCTGCTCCTGTTCTTGGTGGTCAGCTCTGTGATGTCTCTTCACTGTTTCTGTGGTTTTACACAGCCGCTCAGCGTCTCCACCGTTGCCAGGCAACGGATCGGCACAGTCTCTCTCACGACGCATGCACACGTCATCAACCAGCGCGGCACTGCGCACACGCCGGGATCATGGGCGGCTTCTCCTCTCTGGTTAGGCGGGCTCCTTCTCTATTTGGGTAAGTCTTTTCTTTTTCTCACACACTCTCACATCTTGACAAAGGGGTTAGACACCCCGAAACGTTGGTGTCTCTTGTTGTGATTTTCAATACATTTTGCCCTCTACAAGACTCCGAGTGCCGCAGTTATTTTCATCCTATAGCTACCATCCTTACAGAGGGCACCAGGGCACTTACACCACTGGAGGAGTGCCAGACTTTGCATGTTATATATACATATATTATATATATATATATATATATATATATATATATATATATATATATTAGAGATGAGCGGGCTCGGTTTTTTTATTTATCCTCAGGAGTCGCCACTTTGACGTCCCCTGCTTGATCCATGTCACCCCCACATTGTACTTAATATCATCATACAGTATATACTTTATCCAAGTTGTTTGAGCAGTCGCCTCACCTAACTGCAGTGCTTCACTTACACTGTCGGATCACGGAAAGCACTACTTGACCAGCATTTTAAACTGCAGTCAGCACTCTTAGCACGTTTGCACTTTTACCAACACGGAGCATTTTGCAGCAGCAGCCATGAACCCGAGTACTTCCACAGCAGATAAAGAGGAAGTAAGGGGATATAAACATCTGAATATTAACAAGGGAGATCTGTACAGTTTCATGGATGAGGACGCCGACAGGCTGCATTTTAAGGCGCAACTATCCTTTACAGATCAACATTTAGGGCCAGACGACCTGTACCAGCAGTTATTCAAACTTAAACGGAGAGAGATCAATTTTTTGCTGCACGGGATCTCTCTCTCTAATTACCACAGAGAGAGCATGATCTCCAGGGGTTTTAGGGTCAAGAATTCCCCTACCATAGGGCGATATAATCCCGATTTTTTTTAAAAATGGATCGGAATTATCAACAAATGCAGCTTAGATCTGATGCTACTGATGATAGAGGAGGCTGGCAGGGAACTGAAGGTAGTCAAAGACAAAATAACTTCTTTTGAAGCTGATCATCTTTCTGCACTACAATAAGATGAGTCGCATGACTGGCTGCAAAACCTGCGTACACAGTTACCGTAGGGACTTAATCAAATAAAAAAAAAATAAGCATAACATCATCCAAGATGACTACGACAATAACAGAGTCAATAGGTGGCTGATGGAAGGAGGTTCCAACTATCCCCAGGCACCCCGTTCAAGACCCAGACAGGGCTGGCACCGACGCAGAGAGAATGCATCCCGATCAGCAGCATCATCCAATAGCGATAGCGAATACGCTATAGCTGACTCCAATGGTTCCAAGGAAGCACAGGCCGTCCCTTTAGATCAAGCAGCCTCCTCAGCTTTCAAAGAAAGAGGAAAACCACCCGCAGGGGTGGTCAGAACATGAGACATAAAAGAACGAGCGGCAAAGAACAAAACCTGACCTATAACCTCTCAAAACACACTCTCGCTCTGACTGAACTCAATGTTCTCAACAATGGACTTTCTTTCGTCCCCACCCACCAACATAGAGAGCTTGATTGGAAAATAGATCTTTACCAGTTCGCCAGGAAACTGCGTAGACAGGAATACGTTGCCCAACATCCCATGCAACATCCTACGGACACCCCCGTTTTTCAACCATTCTTGAACAAAAGAAGACAATCGTCGTTTGATCCTCAATCCATGAACCCTTCTATCAAATCTTTTATTCATTTAGTTGATGAAGCCTCAAATATACCAAGGCGAATCATCAAAACCACCGCAACTTAACCAACTAGAATGGGTAGCCCTTAAAAATCTGGGATCATATACCGACATTGTTATCCACCCCGCTGATAAAGGGGGCGAAGTGGTGGTTCTAGATATGTCCGATTACCGGTCAGAGATCTTGGGACAAATGGCTGATGGCAATACGTACAGTTTACTGGATCGTGATCCCACCATGACATACAAACAGGAACTTGACACAATTTTGACTGCAGCACACGCACAAGAGTTGATTTCCGACAAACTACTCAAAGCCCTTACACAGAAATTTACCAGTTCCAGTTTTCTTTACAGTGCCCAAAATCCATAAAAATTTGCAGACACCCCCTGGATGCCCCATCATTTCCGCTCGTCAGTCATTATATCAACCGGTATCCCAATTCCTGGACTGCATTCTTCAGCCACTGGTTCTTAAACAGCCGACTTGCTTGAAGGATACCACCGCCTTTCTCCATCTATTGGACCAATTTGGCACAGTTCCAACAGGGTCGATTCTTTGTACATTTGACATCTGCAGCTTGTACACAAGCATCCCCCATGCCGGGGGTCTGGAAGCAATGCGATCATTCCTGACCAAAGTGAATATGACCGATGTAGATTTGGACTTGTTTATGACTTTACTGGAGCTGACCCTGATGAGGAACTATTTCCTATTCAACGGCCGGTTCTGTCAACAGAGAACCGGCTGTGCGGGCAGTAACATGGCTCCATCTTATGCCAACGTTTACATGCTCAGGGAAGAGGCCCAGATGTTTTTTCATGATCAGACTACAGCCCAATCCATCACACGCTTTACCAGGTACATTGACGACTTGTTTATAATCTGGACAGGAGGCGAAGTCGCTCTGAAGACTCTGCTGGAATCCATCAATTGCAGATCCTCTCCGATTAGGATCACCTATCAATGGTCCACTTCACCATCAATTATTTGGATGTCCAGGTTACTGTATGCACCGGAAGATTGCAGACAAGCATTTATAATAAACCCACGGACAAGAATACTCTCTTGAGGGCCAATAGCCATCACCCTCGTCCATTGAAGTTAGGACTCCCGAGGTCCCAGATGATTAGGGTAGCTCAGATCCATAGCCAGCCCGATTCTTTGGAGAGTGAACTGGACAAAATGGTTCTCAAATTCGTTGCCAGGGGTTATGAATGCACTACTTTGGGAATCATCAAACATGAGGTGCTATGGACACTGCGCAGCAGCTTGATGCTACCCAAATCCAGATCTACAGACAATAGAATTACATGGTGCACATCCTACGACACGTCAAGTCCAGTACTAAACAGAGCTAACATGGCTCTATGGCCCATAGTGTCCATGGACCCACAGTTACCCTTTCGACACACAACTCTAATGATGTGCTATAAGAGAGGCCACAACATCAAGGACATGTTAGTGCATACTGACATTTCTAACATCTCTAGTAAAACTGACTTGCCTCCGAAGGATTCATTTCTGTCTAGAAGGCCTGGCTGCTATCACTGTCTAGGCTGTACAATGTGCAGCCACATGTTGACGGGTTCTAATTTCAAGTTACCATTGACGGACAAAAAATCTTTATTCGACATACGGTGTCATGTACATCTACCTATATCATCTACTTGATCTCCTGTCCGTGTGGCCTATGTTACATAGGTAAAACTATCAGATCCCTACGTGAACGCATGGCCTTACATCGTTTCGCGATAAAGGTGGCCATTGCTGGAAATCCCTCTGAACAACCAGTGGCAAGACACTATCACGAATTCCAACACCGGCTCTCTGACCTTAAACATATCATCATTGATCACATCTCCAAATCCCTTCGGGGAGGGGACCGGGACGGCCAGCTTCTCCGTAAAGAAGCCTCCTGGATTTTTAAGCTTAACACCATCCATCTAGATGGCCTTAATGAAAGAATCATGTGGAGTATCTTTGGGTAACTATGAACCACATTGAAGCATCCATTAAGAAGTTATGGACCAGCAGTGATTTCAAGATTTGGACTGGCATTCATTGTTGCCGCCTGATGTACCGCATAAAGTTTAATCGGATATTTTAATATTCTCCTATTAATCGCTAACTGCATCCCTCGAAGGCTCTATGTATGCATTCCTTTACACCTATACCCTGGTTCTCTTCCTCTAGACTGTTTTCCTTCTGTCCTTTGTTTATGATTTATAAGCATCTTCAATTTTCATAGTGCTTCCTACATATATGTGTTTTCCCTGCATCTAATTGAGACATAGTGTTCCATTCTCCTCCTTTATGGTTCCTTTAGTTTGACCTATCTCTAATACTGCAACTACACGGGTGGACTAAGCATGGACCACCCACATAATCGTGCTCTTATGGCTTTATGCTTATACTGAATGTTGACTGTCTTGCATATTATTGATAGGTCAACAGGTGCCTGCTCCTGTTCTTGGTGGTCAGCTCCGTGATGTCTCTTCACTATTTCTGTGTTTTTTTCACAGCCGCACAGCATCTCCGCCATTGCCAGGCAACGGATCGGCACAGTCTCTCTCGCGATGCATGCACACGTCATCAACCAGCGCGGCACTGAGCACACGCTGGGATCGTGGGTGGCTTCTCCTCTCTGGTTTGGTGGGCTCCTTCTCTATTTGTGTAAGTCTTTTCTTCTTCTCACACACTCTCACATCTTGACAAAGGGGTTAGACACCCCGAAACGTTGGTGTCACTTGTTGTGATTTTTAATACATTTTGTCCTCTACAAGACCCCGAGTGCCGCAGTTATTTTCGTTTTATATATATATATATATATATATATATATTACACACAAATGTACCCAAATCTGCGCTAACAGGGGGGGCTGCACTTTTGGAATAACCCTTTTGCCAGTTAAGGGTTCACAATAAACATATACAACAGAATTCCAAGTGCGCACAACAGACTTTTTTAAAATAAAGTAAAATAACTGATTGTCAATTATTATACAACCAACCACCATAAACAATTCACAATAATTTATTAAAAGCAATTCATTGGACATGTATAACCTTTAGCAGAATAACATCAAGGTTTAGGTGTCCTTGCTATAGAGTTCAGATCAAAACTTCCCCTGTGAGAAAATCAGTGCACTTAGAAAGCTGTGCTGTTATACAATCAGCATTTTGTAACTTAGTATCAGTCAATAATGGTCACTGTTGAACACTTAAGAGTGTAGAGGTGTAACGGTTATGAATAAACGTTACAATGTGTCCGATTACCTCCTTTGTAGAGACAACGGTGTGGTCCTGCCCCCAATACCGAGCGTCCTCGGATATAATTTGTATGTCCACGGGGGTTGCCTTTTCTTTCACCGACTGTGAATAACGGGTTACTCAACGGGAGGAGAATATAAGATCGGGCACTTGGTGCTGACACTTAATCCAGTTCAGTTTACGGCGGGATGGACTAGTGGCAAAGTCAGATGGTGATTCCCGCTATCCTAAGCCGTACACCTCCGTGCTTGCCAATGACGATGCTGCAGCTACGAGAAAGTGGGCGTAGACTGACGCGTTTCATCACGGATTCATGTGACTTTTTCAAAGTGATACCTCCTCACCCAAAAAAAGTTGCTTTTAAAGGATTCCAATTAGTGCTTACAGCTGTGGAGCTAACAGGGATTTTTCCATTCAAACAAATTGTATGATTACTTGCAGTTAACCGGCTCTGTAAAATTATCTTTCATATGTTACATAATCTATCCAGCATAAAAATTATATATATGTAATTCTCTCAATAGAATATATATATTATAAAAACAACTAATAATTAGAGATGTGCACCGGAAATTTTTCGGGTTTTGTGTTTTGGTTTTGGATTCGGTTCCGCGGCCGTGTTTTGGATTTGGACGCGTTTTGACAAAACCTCCCTGAAATTTTTTTGTCGGATTCGGGTGTATTTTGGATTTGGGTGTTTTTTTACAAAAAACCCTCAAAAACAGCTTAAATCATAGAATTTGGGGGTCATTTTGATCCCATAGTATTATTAACCCCAATAACCATAATTTCCACTCATTTCCAGTCTATTCTGAACACCTCACACCTCAAAATTAGTGATGTGCACCGGACATTTTTCGGGTTTTGTGTTTTGGATTCGGTTCCGCGGCCGTATTTTGGATTCGGACGCGTTTTGGCAAAACCTCCCATAAATTTTTTGTCGGATTCGGGTGTGTTTTGGATTCGGGTTTTTTTTTACAAAAAAACCCTCAAAAACAGCTTAAATCATAGAATTTGGGGGTCATATTGATCCCATAGTATTATTAACCTCAATAACCATAATTTACACTCATTTTCAGTCTATTCTGGACACCTCACACCTCACAATATTATTTTTAGTCCTAAAATTTGCACCGAGGTCGCTGGATGGCTAAGCTAAGCGACACAAGTGGCCGACACAAACACCTGGCCCATCTAGGAGTGGCACTGCAGTGTCAGGCAGGATGGCACTTCAAAAAAATAGTCCCCAAACAGCACATGATGCAAAGAAAAAAAGAGGTGCAGCAAGGTCGCTGTGTGACTAAGCTAAGCGACACAAGTGGCCGACACAAACATCGCGAGAATACGACAGCGGGATGATGACGTTCGGGCGCGCTCAGGTTAACCGAGCAAGGTGGGAGGATCCGAGTCTGCCTCGGAACCGTGTAAAATGGGTGAAGTTCGGGGGGGGGGGGGGGGTTCGGATCCCGAGGAACCGAACCCGCTCATCTCTACTAATAATTAATAAAAATTAATATAAATATAAAACTAAAAATATAAATAAAAACACACACACAAAGGATCAAAAAGAGCAGCACGATGGAATATGAAAATTATGTATAAATCTATAAGTAATGCTATAGACCAGTAGCAGATCCCGTAGTATACTTGTATTCTGATTATACTAAACAAATAGGGATCCTAAAACATACATTTTTAAAAAGAAAAAAACTTATATAAAATAAACAATATTTGTTATATCCTAATAGATATCTTAGCTGTACTCACACAGCCCCATTATACATGTAGATGGTTATGATTTAGGATAATAAAAATTTAAATTAGACAGAAACATTATCAATTAATTTTTGATGAAAAAAGCTAAATATGAGAGAATCTAAAGATCTATTTCTATGGACTCGTTTAGTCCCTCAGGAACAAGGGTCCTCAATTTATGTATCCAGTAGTTCTCTCTTATACACAATTTTCTATATCTGTCCCCATCTCTTTTGGTGGGATTAATAATAAGAATTTACTCACCGGTAATTCTATTTCTCGTAGTCCGTAGTGGATGCTGGGAACTCCGTAAGGACCATGGGGAATAGCGGGCTCCGAAGGAGGCTGGGCACTCTAGAAAGATTTATGACTACCTGGTGTGCACTGGCTCCTCCCACCATGACCCTCCTCCAAGCCTCAGTTAGGACACTGTGCCCGGACGAGCTGACATAATAAGGAAGGATTTTGAATCCCGGGTAAGACTCATACCAGCCACACCAATCACACCGTACAACTCGTGATACTATATCCAGTTTGACAGTATGAAAACAACTGAGCCTCTCAACAGATGGCTCAACAATAACCCTTTAGTTAGCAATAACTATTTACAAGTATTGCAGACAATCCGCACTTGGGATGGGCGCCCAGCATCCACTACGGACTACGAGAAATAGAATTACCGGTGAGTAAATTCTTATTTTCTCTGACGTCCTAGTGGATGCTGGGAACTCCGTAAGGACCATGGGGATTATACCAAAGCTCCCAAACGGGCGGGAGAGTGCGGATGACTCTGCAGCACCGAATGAGAGAACTCTAGGTCCTCCTCAGCCAGGGTATCAAATTTGTAGAATTTTGCAAACGTGTTTGCCCCTGACCAAGTAGCTGCTCTGCAAAGTTGTAAAGCCGAGACCCCTCGGGCAGCCGCCCAAGATGAGCCCACCTTCCTTGTGGAATGGGCATTTACAGATTTTGGCTGTGGCAGGCCTGCCACAGAATGTGCAAGCTGAATTGTACTACAAATCCAGCGAGCAATAGTCTGCTTAGAAGCAGGAGCACCCAGCTTGTTGGGTGCATACAGGATAAACAGCGAGTCAGATTTTCTGACTCCAGCCGTCCTGGAAACATATATTTTCAGGGCCCTGACAACGTCTAGCAACTTGGAGTCCTCCAAATCCCTAGTAGCCGCAGGCACCACAATAGGCTGGTTCAGGTGAAACGCTGACACCACCTTAGGGAGATACTGGGGACGAGTCCTCAATTCTGCCCTATCCATATGGAAAATCAGATAAGGGCTTTTACATGATAAAGCCGCCAATTCTGACACTCGCCTGGCTGAAGCCAAGGCAAATAACATGACCACTTTCCACGTGAGATATTTTAGATCCACGGTTTTTAGTGGCTCAAACCAATGTGATTTTAAGAAACTCAACACCACGTTGAGATCCCAAGGTGCCACAGGAGGCACAAACGGGGGCTGAATATGCAGCACTCCTTTCACAAATGTCTGAACTTCAGGTACTGAAGCTAGTTCTTTTTGAAAGAAAATCGACAGAGCCGAGATCTGTACTTTAATGGAGCCTAGTTTTAGGCCCATATTCACTCCTGCTTGCAGGAAATGCAGAAATCGACCCAGCTGAAATTCCTCGGTTGGGGCCTTTTTTGCCTCGCACCATGCAACATATTTCCGCCATATGCGGTGATAATGCTTTGCCGTAACATCTTTCCTGGCTTTAATAAGCGTAGGAATGACTTCTTCCGGAATACCCTTTTCCTTTAGGATCCGGCGTTCAACCGCCATGCCGTCAAACGCAGCCGCGGTAAGTCTTGGAACAGACAGGGCCCCTGCTGTAGCAGGTCCTGTCTGAGCGGTAGAGGCCACGGGTCCTCTGAGAGCATCTCTTGAAGTTCCGGGTACCACGCTCGTCTTGGCCAATCCAGAACCACGAGAATTGTGTTTACTCCTCGCTTTCTTATTATTCTCAATACCTTTGGTATGAGAGGCAGAGGAGGGAACACATAAACCGACTGGTACACCCACGGTGTCACTAGAGCATCCACAGCTATCGCCTGAGGGTCCCTTGACCTGGCGCAATATCTTTTTAACTTTTTGTTGAGGCGGGACGCCATCATGTCCACCTGTGGTTTTTCCCAACGGTTTACCAGCATCTGGAAGACTTCTGGATGAAGTCCCCACTCTCCCGGGCGGAGGTCGTGTCTGCTGAGGAAGTCTGCTTCCCAGTTGTCCACTCCCGGAATGAACACTGCTGACAGTGCTAGAACATGATTCTCCGCCCATCGGAGAATTCTTGTGGCTTCTGCCATCGCCATCCTGCTTCTTGTGCCTCCCTGTCGATTTACATGGGCGACTGCCGTGATGTTGTCTGACTGGATCAGCACCGGCTGGTGTAGGAGCAGGGATTTTGCTTGACTTAGGGCATTGTAAATGGCCCTTAGTTCCAGAATATTTATGTGAAGGGAAGTCTCCTGACTCGACCATAGTCCTTGGAAGTTTCTTCCCTGTGTGACTGCCCCCCAGCCTCGAAGGCTGGCATCCGTGGTCACCAGGACCCAGTCCTGTATGCCGAACCTGCGGCCCTCTAGAAGATGGGCACTCTGCAGCCACCACAGTAGAGACACCCTGGTTCTTGGAGACAGGGTTATTAAGCGATGCATCTGAAGATGCGATCCGGACCATTGGTCCAACAGGTCCCACTGAAAGATTCTGGCATGGAACCTGCCGAAGGGAATTGCTTCGTAAGAAGCTACCATCTTTCCCAGGACCCGCGTGCAGTGATGCACCGATACCTGTTTTGGTTTCAGGAGGTCTCTGACTAGAGATGACAACTCCCTGGCTTTCTCCTCCGGGAGAAACACTTTTTTCTGGACAGTATCCAGAATCATACCCAGGAACAGTAGCCGTGTCGTCGGAACCAGCTGTGACTTTGGGATATTCAGAATCCAGCCGTGCTGGTGCAGCACTTCCTGAGATAGTGCTACTCCCACCAACAACTGTTCCTTGGACCTCGCCTTTATTAGGAGATCGTCCAAGTACGGGATAATTAAAACTCCCTTTTTTCGAAGGAGTATTATCATTTCCGCCATAACCTTGGTAAATACCCTCGGTGCCGTGGACAGTCCAAACGGCAGCGTCTGGAATTGGTAATGGCAATCCTGTACCACAAATCTGAGGTACTCCTGGTGAGGATGGTAAATGGGGACATGCAAGTAAGCATCCTTGATGTCCAGGGATACCATGTAATCCCCCTCGTCCAGGCTTGCAATAACCGCCCTGAGCGATTCCATCTTGAACTTGAATTTTTTTATGTATGTGTTCAAGGATTTCAAATTTAAAATGGGTCTCACCGAACCGTCCGGTTTCGGCACCACAAATAGTGTGGAATAGTAACCCCGGCCTTGTTGAAGTAGGGGTACCTTGATTATCACCTGCTGGGAATACAGCTTGTGAATTGCCGCTAGCACCGCCTCCCTGTCTGAGGGAGCAATCGGCAAGGCAGATTTTAGGAACCGGTGGGGTGGGGACGCTTCGAATTCCAGCTTGTACCCCTGAGATACTATTTGCAGGATCCAGGGATCCACCTGTGAGCGAACCCACTGATCGCTGAAATTTTTGAGGCGACCCCCCACCGTACCTGGCTCCGCCTGTGGACCCCCACCGTCATGCGGCGGACTTGGAAGAAGAAGCGGGGGAGGACTTTTGCTCCTGGGAACCTGCTGTTTGTTGCAGCCTTTTTCCCCTACCTCTGCCTCTGGACAGAAAAGACCTGCCTTTTCCACGCTTGTTTTTCTGGGTCCGAAAGGACTGAACCTGATAAAACGGCGCCTTCTTAGGCTGTGAGGGGACATGGGGTAAAAATGCTGACTTCCCAGACGTTGCTGTGGAAACTAGGTCCGAGAGACCATCCCCAAATAATTCCTCACCCTTATATGGCAAAACTTCCATGTGCCTTTTAGAATCTGCATCTCCTGTCCACTGGCGAGTCCATAAGCCTCTCCTAGCAGAAATGGACAATGCACTTACTTTAGATGCCAGCCGGCAGATTTCCCTCTGTGCATCTCTCATATATAAGACTGAGTCTTTGATATGGTCTATGGTTAGCAGGATTGTGTCTCTGTCTAATGTGTCAATATTTTCTGACAGTTTATCTGACCACGCAGCGGCAGCACTGCACATCCATGCTGACGCAATAGCTGGCCTAAGTATAATGCCTGAGTGTGTGTATACAGACTTCAGGATCGCCTCCTGCTTTCTATCAGCAGGTTCCTTGAGGGCGGCCGTATCCGGAGACGGTAGTGCCACCTTTTTAGACAAACGTGTGAGCGCTTTATCCACCTTAGGGGGTGTTTCCCAACGTGACCTATCCTCTGGCGGGAAAGGGAACGCCATTAGTACCTTCTTAGGAATTACCAATTTTTTATCAGGGAAAGCCCACGCTTCTTCACACACTTCATTTAATTCATCTGATGGGGGAAAAACTACGGGTAGTTTTTTCTCCCCAAACATAATACCCTTTTTAGTGGTACCTGTATTTATATCAGAAATGTGTAACACCTCTTTCATTGCCTCAATCATGCAGTGAATGGCCTTAGTGGGCATCAGGTTAGACTCATCGTTGTCGACACTGGTGTCAGTATCAGTGTCGACATCTGGGTCTGCGGTCTGAGGTAGCGGGCGTTTTAGAGCCCCTGATGACCTGTGAGACGCCTGGACAGGCACGAGCTGAGAAGTCGGCTGTCCCACATTTGGCATGTCGTCAAATTTCTTATGTAAGGAGTCTATACGTGCACTCATTTCTTTCCATAAGCTCAACCACTCAGGTGTCTGCCCCGCAGGGGGTGACATCCCTTCTAAAGGCATCTGCTCCGTCTCCACATCATTATCCTCATCAAACATGTCGACACAGCCGTACCGACACACCGCACACACACAGGGAATGCTCCAACAGAGGACAGGACCCACAAAAGCCCTTTGGGGGGACAGAGTAAGAGTATGCCAGCACACACCAGAGCGCTATATAATGCAGGGACTAACTGAGTTATGTCCCCTATAGCTGCTTTTTCTATATAAATGTATACTGCGCCTAAATTTAGTGCCCCCCCTCTCTTTTTTACCCTTTTCTGTAGTGTAGACTGCAGGGGAGAGCCAGGGAGCTTCCTTCCAGCGGAGCTGTGAGGGAAAATGGCGCCAGTGTGCTGAGGGAGATAGCTCCGCCCCTTTTCCGCTGACTATTCTCCCGCTTTTTCCTATATTCTGGCAGGGGTATTTTCCACATATATAGCCTCTGGGGCTATATATCGTGGTATTTTTTGCCAGCCAAGGTGTTATTATTGCTTCTCAGGGCGCCCCCCCCCAGCGCCCTGCACCCTCAGTGACCGGAGTGTGAAGTGTGTGTGAGGAGCAATGGCGCACAGCTGCAGTGCTGTGCGCTACCTTGGTGAAGACTGATGTCTTCTGCCGCCGATTTTCCGGACCTCTTCTTGCTTCTGGCTCTGTAAGGGGGACGGCGGCGCGGCTCCGGGACCGAACACCAAGGCTGGGCCTGCGGTCGATCCCTCTGGAGCTAATGGTGTCCAGTAGCCTAAGAAGCCCAAGCTGGCTGCAAGCAGGCAGGTTCGCTTCTTCTCCCCTTAGTCCCTCGCTGCAGTGAGCCTGTTGCCAGCAGGTCTCACTGAAAATAAAAAACCTAATTTCTATACTTTCTTTCTAAAGGCTCAGGAGAGCCCCTAGTGTGCATCCAACCTCGGCCGGGCACAAAATCTAACTGAGGCTTGGAGGAGGGTCATGGTGGGAGGAGCCAGTGCACACCAGGTAGTCATAAATCTTTCTAGAGTGCCCAGCCTCCTTCGGAGCCCGCTATTCCCCATGGTCCTTACGGAGTTCCCAGCATCCACTAGGACGTCAGAGAAATTTACTATACCTATCAGTGTGATGTCCTTAGCATTTTTGGCATGGTGTTCTAAAAAGTGTCTGGAAACACTGTGGAACAAATGCAGACCAAAATATAAACAAGATATGTACTATTACAATTGATAAATGATTTAATGGCAAATTCGTCATGAGTAGATGATTCAAAAGTATGTGTATTATTTTTGATAAAGGAACAGGTGATACATTTCCCCTGTCCACATCTGTAGCAACCCATAATTTTTAATGGGAGCCACTGTGTGGACTATATCCCTGGGGGCAGGGGTGTATCTAGGGGTCCGAGCGCCCAGTGCCAGATTAATGTTGACATGGGCCTGGAGCTGAAATTTATGAAGGGCCTATTGTATGCCGCTACAGGGGGTGGGACAATTGCTGTGGCAAAATGACTGATGTGGGAGTGTGACCAGTACTGGGTGTGTGTGGTCTACAGCAGTGGCGTGCGGTGAGGTCATTGGCTGGTGAGGCACTGCAGCCATAATGATCCGCAAAGTCCGGCGATGAACCTTACCGCCACTTGTGATGTCATGGAAGTAGGCTGACAGTGCCTGCCTACTTCTATTTTTTTTATTTAAACATTTATTTATTTTTTACAAATATGTGTTTTAGGTAGCCCTTGAGTTGAAATAGTTGGAAGATTTGGGATCAGAGTTAGGTACCCCTTTTTATACCTTACAGGAGACAGTACCCCAATTTACACATTACGGCAGACAGATTCCCCTTTTTTACACATTACGGCAGACAACGTCCCGTTTTTACACATTACGGCAGACAGCGTCCCCGTTTTTTACACATTACGGCAGACAGCGTCCCCGTTTTTTACACATTACGGCAGACAGCGTCCCCGTTTTTTACACATTACGGCAGACAACATCCCCTTTTTTACACATTACGGCAGACAACGTCCCGTTTTTACACATTACGGCAGACAGCGTCCCCGTTTTTTACACATTACGGCAGACAGCGTCCCCGTTTTTTACACATTACGGCAGCCAAAGTCCCCGTTTTTTACACATTACGGCAGACAAAGTCCCGTTTTTACACATTACGGCAGACATCGTCCTGTTTTTACACATTACGGCAGACATCGTCCAGTTTTTTACACATTACGGCAGACAGTGTCCCCATTTTTTACACATTACGGCAGACAGCGTCCTTGTTTTTTACACATTACAGCAGACAAAGTCCCGTTTTTACACATTACGGCAGACATCGTCCTGTTTTTACACATTACGGCAGACATCGTCCCGTTTTTTACACATTACGGCAGACAGCGTCCCCGTTTTTTACACATTACGGCAGACATCGTCCTGTTTTTACACATTACGGCAGACAACGTCCCGTTTTTACACATTACGGCAGACAGCGTCCCCGTTTTTTACACATTACGGCAGACAGCGTCCCCGTTTTTTACACATTACGGCAGCCAAAGTCCCCGTTTTTTACACATTACGGCAGACAAAGTCCCGTTTTTACACATTACGGCAGACATCGTCCTGTTTTTACACATTACGGCAGACATCGTCCCGTTTTTTACACATTACGGCAGACAGCGTCCCCGTTTTTTACACATTACGGCAGACATCGTCCTGTTTTTACACATTACGGCAGACAACGTCCCGTTTTTACACATTACGGCAGACAGCGTCCCCGTTTTTTACACATTACGGCAGACAGCGTCCCCGTTTTTTACACATTACGGCAGCCAAAGTCCCCGTTTTTTACACATTACTGCAGACAAAGTCCCGTTTTTACACATTACGGCAGACATCGTCCTGTTTTAACACATTACGGCAGACATCGTCCCGTTTTTTACACATTACGGCAGACAGCGTCCCCGTTTTTTACACATTACGGCAGACATCGTCCTGTTTTTACACATTACGGCAGACAACGTCCCGTTTTTACACATTACGGCAGACAGCGTCCCCGTTTTTTACACATTACGGCAGACAGCGTCCCCGTTTTTTACACATTACGGCAGCCAAAGTCCCCGTTTTTTACACATTACTGCAGACAAAGTCCCGTTTTTACACATTACGGCAGACATCGTCCTGTTTTTACACATTACGGCAGACATCTTCCCTTTTTTTACACATTACGGCAGACAGCGTCCCCGTTTTTTACACATTACGGCAGACATCGTCCTGTTTTTACACATTACGGCAGACAACGTCCCGTTTTTACACATTACGGCAGACAGCGTCCCCGTTTTTTACACATTACGGCAGACAGCGTCCCCGTTTTTTACACATTACGGCAGCCAAAGTCCCCGTTTTTTACACATTACGGCAGACAAAGTCCCGTTTTTACACATTACGGCAGACATCGTCCTGTTTTTACACATTACGGCAGACATCGTCCCGTTTTTTACACATTACGGCAGACAGCGTCCCCGTTTTTTACACATTACGGCAGACATCGTCCTGTTTTTACACATTACGGCAGACAACGTCCTGTTTTTACACATTACGGCAGACAGCGTCCCCGTTTTTTACACATTACGGCAGACAGCGTCCCCGTTTTTTACACATTACGGCAGCCAAAGTCCCCATTTTTTACACATTACGGCAGACAAAGTCCAGTTTTTACACATTACGGCAGACATCGTCCTGTTTTTACACATTACGGCAGACATCGTCCCGTTTTTTACACATTACGGCAGACAGTGTCCCCATTTTTTACACATTACGGCAGACAGCGTCCTTGTTTTTTACACATTACGGCAGACAGCGTCCCTGTTTTTTACACATTGCGGCAGAAGTCCCCTTAGAAGTCCCCTTTTTTATTTTTCTTATACAATACAGTGAGAGAGTGAGAGTGAGAGAGTGAGAGTGAGTGAGAGTGAGTGAGAGAGTGAGTGAGTGTGTGTTACTCACCTTGGGGGGGGCCACGATCCACCATCCACAGGACAGCTGCGGCGACGCTCCGGAGCCCTTTAGAGCAGATGATAGCCAGTGGCAGCAGGAAGCTGCTCTCTGGGGCTGAGAAGGGACGGCGGCGGCGGGACTCACGGACGACGGCGGCGGAGGGACAAGGAGAAAGCGCGCCTCGCTCACACCACTTGCAGGGCCGGGACAGAGACTTGCGCTCCGGGACAGCTCCCCTCCCGCTCTGCTGATTCCGGGCTTCTTGCTCCACCGCTGCCGCTGCTGGTCACTCTTACAGGGGCGTGCTATGGGTTGAAAGCACGCCCCTGTCACTCCCTTGTCGAAGCGGCACTTCCACTAAGTGCCGCTTCAGCTGCATTTTCTAATGGGCTTTTACTGCCCAATTCTTTGTCCCGCCTCCCCGCTTCCTTCCCTTTACACTGACAGTGGGAGGCACCGACAGCGGTGCCTCCTAAACTCATTTATAAAGAATATATAGAGCCCAAGATCATTAAAATAATATAAAGCCTAATGAATATACTTATGACACAGAATCTGTGTCATAAGTATTTCTTTTATATTATTTTAATGATTATGACAGGGGAGGCACTGCCTCCCCTGCCTCCCCTGACTGCACGTCCCTGGTCTACAGAGGATGTGGTCTGTGCTGTGGGTGTGGCTATCTCTATGGAGGGCATAGCTGGTGCAAACATTCAACTACTTTATTGCGGAGCTTTAGCGACTGTATTAAATTAATAAGTTAACTGTCGTCTTAGCTGCTGTCTTTTTAGAAAAATAAAGAGCTGCAATGGAAATACTGGACAAGTGCAGTAAGGTTTAACTTCCTGCATTGCAGATGTGCATGCGTGAGCCGGTTTGGGCTCTCAGTTTTACTTTTTAATTAAAAATACAAATGACATTTTAAATTAAAACTATTTAAGATGATTAAAAAAAATCTCAAAAAAGTTTTTACATATAAAAATATATCTATTAAAAAAAATGTAAACTGTCATTGCCATCCTCAGATAGCTCTAATAAAACAGGTAATTTGGCAGTGCATGTACCATTACAATACTAGTTAAATAGGCTTCCCTATGCAAAGAATGTGGGCAGCCTTCACATATAGCGTAGTTATCAGTTCCCAGTGGTAACTTTTATGGAGGCTTTTGTGTATATTATTATTATTATTATTATTATTAGAGATAGCTTAAAAAAAATGTTGTATTACAGTACCTTTTATGTTTATAGAAAAGAACCAGTATGCCTTTGAAAAATCTAAACCTTGTACCGTGAAATTACACTCTCTGAAAATGTTATTACTTTTCAACCTTTTTATGATTAAATGTTTAGTATAATACATATAATAGACAGCATCTTAGTGGCCACCATATAATACACAGTATTACCGTGAGTGCCATATAATAAGGAAAGCAATAATACAGAGAGCATTATTGACCACCAGCGGCAGCTGCAGCACTAAACATATAGTGCGGAGGGGATGGGGTGGGGCAACTTAGCACATATAAACATCCATTTTATGGTGTATGTAATAAATGTGCTGGATGGTTCCCCTAGGGCTGTTATGCACACCAGTGCCTGCAGGAAAGTACTAGTGTCAGAACTGTTATGCACTCCAGTGTCTGCAGGAATGTACTGGTGTTTGAACTGTTATGCAAAACAAATGGACTCACAGACAAACTGGGGAATATGACATAACGTACACAGAAGGTGATAGGGTAACAAAATACACACACAGTGAACAGAGAAGCCCAGAGGCTAAGGATCTGGGTATCTCCCTTGTATTAGAACTGCTCAGATGTAAAAAGCAAGATGTTGTGTTTTAATACGTAGAGAACCCGAAATGCTGTTGCTAAGGGCAACAGCAAAACCCTAAAGGGTTACCAACGGGTGTGGCAGTAAACTCCTTGGTCAGAGATGGAATGATAGACACAAGGAGAGCCTCCACAATCCTGATTCTCACTTGCAGTGCACAGGTTTAAGCTTACTGCCACTAAACTGACCCCTGACACCTAGCACAGTGAGACAGGATTAGACAGGCAAGTGTTAGAATACAGCCGCAAACTTGCTAAGTTCACAGAGTAATAACAGAACCCCAGCAAGCTAAACGACTGACTCCAGTCTTACTGCTAGGTCTGGATTGGCAGAGTGTAATACCAAATTCCCAGGCCTATTTGCAGTAAGCAACAAACAAATACAAAGCTACACAGTACTGGCTAACTTTCATGAACTGACTAACCAACAGAGATTCAGCAGCATCTGCTTACCCTGAAAAGAGGCCTTATAAAGCAGGTGCTGTCCACGCCCCACTCAGACCTCACAGACTGTGAGCACAAAAACCAGCACCGGATCCCCTGCCGTGCACAGAGCCTATAACCACTGCAAAGCAAAAGACCCGAACCGGAGTATCAGCTGCGCTCAGGTTACTCCACTAGCACTTGTCTCCCGGTTGCCATGACGACGTGGCAGCACAGGGCAGGAGACCCTAACAGTACCCCCCTTCTGACGAGGGGTCAAAGAACCCCTACCACCGGGTTTATCGGGGAACTGCGAGAAGAAAGAGCGTATCAGTCTGGGGGCATGAAGATCACAACTGCGCACCCACGACCGCTCCTCCGGGCCATACCCCTTCCAGTGCACCAAAAATGACAGCCGACCCCGAACCACCTTGGAGTCAAGAATCCTTTCAACAACAAACTCCCTCTGGCCACGTATCAGAAGAGGGGAAGGTCTTCCACTGGAAGAAGGATTACTAATCGCCCGTTTTAAAAGGGAACAATGAAATGTTTTATTGATACCCAAAGAACGGGGCAGATCTAACTGAAATGCCACCGGATTGATAACCCTGGTGATCTTATAAGGGCCGATGAACCGGGGCCCTAACTTATGAGATGGCTGTCTCAACTTCAAATTCTTGGTAGACAACCAGACGAAGTCTCCTAATTTGAAGCTGCAGGGTCTTTTCCGCTTATCAAAAACCCTTTTGGTCACTAATGACACAGACACAAGGGCTTTCTTCACTTTCCGCCAAATACCTCTAAGGACCGAAACCACAGAGGAACCACCAGGCGTGGAGTCCAGGGGGTCAAAAGAATTGGCCTTAGGATGATGCCCATACACACAAAGGAAGGGAGAGATCCCTGTAGCAGAGTGAGCCGCGTTGTTATAGGCAAACTCCGCCATGGACAGATGAGCAACCCAGTCAGTCTGACACTTGGAGACATAACACCTGAGGAACTGCTCCAAGGACTGGTTCACCCTTTCAGTCTGCCCATTAGACTGCGGATGGTAGCCTGACGACAAGCTGACAGAAATCTGGAGATCGGAACAAAATGCCCTCCAGAATTTGGCCACAAACTGGGATCCGCGGTCAGAGACCACATCAAGTGGCAACCCGTGGAGACGCACAACATGCAGCATAAATAATTCAGACAGGCGTCTGGCTGATGGCAGCCCAACCAGTGGAACGAAGTGCGCCATCTTCGAAAACCTGTCAACGACAACCCAGATGGCTGTCATCCCCGAGGATTTGGGCAAGTCCACCACAAAATCCATTGAAATGTGGGTCCTTGGCTTAGATGGGATAGAGAGTGGATGTAATGGGCCAACAGGAACCCCTCTAGGAGTCTTATTTCGGGCACAGATGTCACATGCCCGAACCCACTGATCCACATCCTTAGCCACCGAGGGCCACCACACCGCCCTAGATAGCAACTCCCGAGTTCTGGCAATACCCGGGTGACCTGCCGACTTCTTGGCATGGAATTCCAGGAACACTCGCTGTCTTAACCTAGGAGGCACAAACAAAAGACCTACCGGAAGGTCTGGAGGAGCCTGCTCCTGTGCTCTAAGGACTAATGATAAGAGGTCCTGGGTAATGCCCACTTTAATACATGATGGGGAAACAATGGGCAACGGCTCCTCGGTGGTCTCCTGGATTGGAGCAAAACTCCGCGAGAGCGCATCAGCCTTGATGTTTTTTGACCCAGGGCGATATGTTATCAAAAAATTAAAGCGAGCAAAAAACAAAGCCCATCGTGCCTGCCTGGCATTGAGACGCTTCGCTGACTCTAAATATGCCAGATTCTTATGGTCAGTGAGAATTGAGACCACAAACTTAGCCCCCTCAAGCCAGTGTCTCCACTCCTCGAGTGCATCCTTAATAGCCAACAATTCCCGGTTACCCACGTCATAATTCATCTCGGCAGGCGAAAATTTACGGGAAAAGTAAGCACAGGGATGAAGGCGATTATCAGACACTCCCATCTGAGAAAGCACTGCCCCAATACCCATCTCAGAGGCATCCACCTCCACCACAAAAGGACGCTCTGGATCTGGGTGTCGCAGCACCTTGGCCGAAACAAATGCCCTTTTGAGACGGGCAAAAGCCGCTTTAGCCTCACAAGACCAGTGAGCAACATCCGCCCCTTTCTTAGTGAGTGCCACCAAGGGCGCCACTATAGACGAAAATCCAGCGATAAATCGTCTATAAAAATTCGCAAAGCCCAGGAAACGCTGAAGCGCCTTCAAACTAGTGGGCTGCACCCAATCCAGGACTGCCTGTACCTTGGAACCCTCCATTTGGAAACCTTCTGGGGAGATAATATATCCTAGAAATGCGATTTGCTGAACTTCAAATTCGCACTTCTCCAGCTTCGCCCCAAGCCGGTGGTCTCTGAGTTTCTGGAGGACTAAGCGTACATGCTTCTGATGTTCCTCCAGGGAATGGGAGAAGATTAGGATGTCATCTAAGTATACAACTAAGAATCTATCCAAATATTCCCTGAGCACATCATTCATGAAATCCTGGAAGACTGCCGGGGCATTACAGAGCCCAAAAGGCATCACCAAATATTCATAATGCCCTGAGTGGGTATTAAAGGCAGTCTTCCATTCATCCCCCTCTCTTATTCGGATTAGATTGTACGCACCGCGTAGGTCAATCTTAGAAAAAATGGTGGCAGTACGAAGCTGGTCAAACAAGACCGAAATGAGAGGCAGTGGGTATGAGTTTTTAATCGTGATACGGTTCAATTCCCTGAAGTCGATGCAGGGTCGCAACGAACCGTCCTTTTTACCCACGAAGAAGAACCCCGACCCAACTGGAGACTGTGAAGGTCTGATAAATCCCTTAGCCAAGTTCTCCTGAATGTACTCTGCCATAGCCTGAGTCTCAGGACGTGACAGGGAGTACAACCTGCTCTTGGGAAGCTTAGCATTTGGCAACAAATCAATGGCACAGTCATAGGGGCGATGGGGAGGTAGTACCTCTGCAACTTTTTTGGAGAACACGTCCGCAAAATCTGCATAACACCCTGGCAATCCTGGCAAACTTAGCTGCGAGAGCCTGACTGGAAGGCTCAAGCAACTCCTGAAACAATCAGTACCCCAACTAAGAATCTCTCCAGAGACCCAGTCAAATTGAGGATTGTGGGCCCTTAACCAGGGTAACCCCAACACCAATGGGGCAAAAGTACAGACAGTCACATAAAAGGACAATTTTTCAGAGTGTGTGGCTCCAATAAACAAAGAAATCTGGCTAGTGCAAGAGGTAATTTTACCTTGGGATAATGGTTCCCCGTTTAACCCACAAATCTCAATTTCTGATGCCAAGGGTACTAAGGGAACAGAGTGTTTTAGGGCGAATTGGCGGTCCATAAAAACCCCGTCGGCCCCACTGTCCACAAAGGCCTCAGTCTTGACAGTTTGACCGAGGATCTTCAAGGTCACCGGAATGATAAAAGTCTTCTTGGGAAATTCTGACTTCTGGCCTGACAGGATATTTCCCATCACCCTCAGGCCCTGAAGTTTTCCGGCTTTTCTGGGCATGATACTACCACATGACCTTTATTCCCACAGTACAAACACAACCCCTGCTGTCTCCTCCGCGTCTTCTCACGCGAGGAGAGGCGGGTAGCCCCAATCTGCATAGGCTCCTCAGAAAATTCCTCAGAGTCTGAGGTTCCCTTGGGAAGGAAGGAAATCTCAGTCTCCCTTTCAAGCCTACGCTCTCTCAGCCGTCTATCCACCCGGATGGATAACTGCATGAGCTGATCCAAGCTATCAGGCAAGGGATATTGTACCAGTTGGTCCTTTATCTGGTTAGAAAGACCTCTTCGGTACTGGTGTCTCAGGGCTGGGTCATTCGACTGGGTATCATGGGCCAACCTCCGAAACTCCGTACAGTAAACCTCAACTGGCCTTCGCCCTTGCTTAAGGATCGAAATCTGAGCCTCGGCTGAGGCCGTCTTGTCAGGGTCATCATACAACATGCCCAGTGCCGTAAAAAAAGCATCAACACTTTTAAGCGACGGACAGTCAGGCTGCAACCCATATGCCCAGACCTGTGGGTCTCCTTGTAGCAAGGAAATCACTATGCCCACCCGCTGAATCTCCGACCCAGAAGACTGAGGCCTAAGCCGGAAGTATAGCTTGCAGCTCTCCTTGAAACAAAAGAACTGCGAGCGATCTCCAGAAAAACGATCCGGGAGATTTACTTTCGGCTCCTTAACCCCTGCAGGTGCTGCTGCTGCGGGAGCTCCGCCAGCAGCCTGGGAGGTGTGCATTTTAATGGACAAATCATTGAATTGTCGAGTCAGGACCTGCACCTGATCGACCACCTGTTGCAACGTATTTTGAGGGGTATGCTCCATATTCCCACAAAATTTCAACAGGAGTATTAGGCTGCTGAATATGTAAAAAGCAAGATGTTGTGTTTTAATACGTAGAGAACCCGAAATGCTGTTGCTAAGGGCAACAGCAAAACCCTAAAGGGTTACCAACGGGTGTGGCAGTAAACTCCTTGGTCAGAGATGGAATGATAGACACAAGGAGAGCCTCCACAATCCTGATTCTCACTTGCAGTGCACAGGTTTAAGCTTACTGCCACTAAACTGACCCCTGACACCTAGCACAGTGAGACAGGATTAGACAGGCAAGTGTTAGAATACAGCCGCAAACTTGCTAAGTTCACAGAGTAATAACAGAACCCCAGCAAGCTAAACGACTGACTCCAGTCTTACTGCTAGGTCTGGATTGGCAGAGTGTAATACCAAATTCCCAGGCCTATTTGCAGTAAGCAACAAACAAATACAAAGCTACACAGTACTGGCTAACTTTCATGAACTGACTAACCAACAGAGATTCAGCAGCATCTGCTTACCCTGAAAAGAGGCCTTATAAAGCAGGTGCTGTCCACGCCCCACTCAGACCTCACAGACTGTGAGCACAAAAACCAGCACCGGATCCCCTGCCGTGCACAGAGCCTATAACCACTGCACAGCAAAAGACCCGAACCGGAGTATCAGCTGCGCTCAGGTTACTCCACTAGCACTTGTCTCCCGGTTGCCATGACGACGTGGCAGCACAGGGCAGGAGACCCTAACAAGGGCTTGGCAGTTCAGCGTGTCTCATAGCCGCTGTTTGACACCCAAGACTCGGCTAGTAAAGGATTCGGCTTTACTCTCTGTCTAACCCTCCCTCCCCATCTCCTGTGAAACCTGCAATGTGTGGTCAGCTACAAATTACAAAAAATATCAGTGACCACCATGTAATACAGAGTGCATCACAGTGAGTGCCATATAATACAGAGAGCATATGATACAAAGAACTCCAACGATCACCACAAAAAACGCATGTCATCACAGCAAAAAACTATGTATGGCCCCTTGATTGGGATAAATCAGATAGCAAGTTGCAGGTAGAGCTATAAGGTTACATACTGTCAAGATCCTGGTGGCATCCCGACCGCCAGAATGCCGGCAGCAGAACGAACACAATTAGTCCCCTTGCGGGTTCACTGCACTCACAACGCTGTGGGCTTGGTGGCTCGCGCAGGTTCTGTTCTCACTCTAAGGGTGTCGTGGACACCCACGAGTGGGAATAGCTCCTGTGCCCCGGCGTTTTCCAGCTGTTGGGATTCCGGCTGTTGGATTTTGGCATTGGTATCCTGACCGCTGGGGTCCCGTCAGCCGACAAATTGATTGCATCCTGATCTATATATATGAAGAGATATCAAGTAGCAGTGTCAACTGTAACACACAGAGACCTCTAGATACTACCTTTATTTGCGTAATTTATGACCCACAAAAGATGTGCACAACTACACATAACTTTTCCCAGATGTGCCTGTTATAGTTGCACACTCCACTGCATTCCATAAGTGATGCCCATAAAAGAAATATCTTTCCTGTCCTAATGTTCTGCTCCCCTCTAACAGTGCCTCAATAGTACTACAGGTTGAGTATCCCATATCCAAATATTCCGAAATACGGACTTTTTTGAGTGAGAGTAAGATAGTGAAACCTTTGTTTTTTGATGGCTCAATGTACACAAACTTTGTTTAATACACAAAGTTATTAAAAATATTGTATTAAATGACCTGCAGGCTGTGTGTATAAGGTGTATATGAAACATAAATGAATTGTGTGAATGTACACACATTTTGTTTAATGCACAAAGTTATAAAAAAATATTGGCTAAAATGACCTTCAGGCTGTGTGTATAAGGTGTATATGTAACATAAATACATTCTGTGCTTAGATTTAGGTCCCATCACCATGATATCTCATTATGGTATGCAATTATTCCAAAATACGGAAAAATCCCATATCCAAAATGCCTCTGGTCCCAAGCATTTTGGATAAGGGAGACTCAACCTGTGCTAGATGTTGACAATCAGGCACCACTTTCTAGGGTCTAGGCCACAGCAACCATTGACAGCAACTGCAGAACACTTCACAGAGTTCACACCACCAGAGCTGGATTAAGGGGGGGGGGGGGGGGTACAGGGGGTACATTCCCCCAGGCTCCTCTATCACAGGGCATCCCCATGCCCCTGCCGTCCACCACCAACTGCTTTTTATACAGCAATGCAGTATGTTTGTTTTATAATTAAATTGAAAAAAAGCATTGGAGTTTAGACAGACGCTGAAGGGTACCGCACCCACGGGAGTAACTATAGTTGCTAATGAGACCCGGCCATAGGCAAACGCAGGGGGGGTTTCCGGTTGCCCAGAAACCCCCCTACTCTTAGCAAGTGGTTCAAATTATGGCAATAGCAATGGTATATAATATGATGACTAGAGCTGCCGCCATATCATGCAGTGTAAGGGACAGAGCAGAGCTGCTGCACATGCCCAGTGGTAGCAGCTTCTTCTACCAAGTTTGCTGCATGTGAGTTCTGGATCAGTGCACTGGACCAGAGCGTAGCTATCAGGAAGAAGATACAGGAGCCTTACCATTAGAGATGAGCGGGTTCGGTTCCTCTGAATCCGAACCCGCCCGAACTTCAGGTTTTTTACACGGGTCCGAGCAGGCTCGGATCTTCCCGCCTTGCTCGGCTAACCCGAGCGCGCCCGAACGTCATCATCACGCTGTCGGATTCTCGCGAGGCTCGGATTCTATCGCGAGACTCGGATTCTATATAAGGAGCCGCGCGTCGCCGCCATTTTCACACGTGCATTGAGAGTCATAGGGAGAGGACGTGGCTGGCGTCCTCTCCGTTTAGAGAAGAGAGAGACACAGTATTTTCGGGGAGCATTATTAGGAGGAGTACTACTGTATACTACTATAATACTACTTGCTGAAGTGATATTTTATTTATAGATTAGATAGTGTGACTGTAAGTGTATTATCTGACTTGTGGGGGAGACACTGACAGTGGGGAGCAGTTAGAGTCTGAGAGCAGGACTCAGGAGTACATATAACGTACAGTGCACACTTTTGCTGCCAGAGTCAGTGCCACACTGCCATTGTTGTGACCACACTGACCACCAGTATAATAATATATTTTGTGATTGTCTGCTTAGGCCTCGGAGTACTAGTTGCAAGTTGCAACGTGACCTGTCCTGAAGTGACCACCAGTTTAATAATCAATCACCACCAGTTTAATATATATATATATATATATATAATTGTATATAATATATATATATATATATAATATTGTATACCACCTACCCGTGGTTTTTTTTTTTTCATTCTTCTTTATACATACTACTATAGTAGCTTACTGTAGCAGTCTGCGGTGCTGTGCTGACCTGACAGTGTCCAGCAGGTCCGTCATCAGTCATTACATAATAAATATATATAGTACCTGTCCGGCTGCAGTACTAGTGATATTATATTGATTTCATCTCATTATCAATAATTTATCATCCAGTCTAGACTCTATATTAGCAGCAGACACAGTACGTTAGTCCACGGCTGTAGCTACCTCTGTGTCGGCACTCGGCAGTCCATCCATAATTGTTTACCACCTACCCGTGTTTTTTTTTTTTCTTTCTTCTTTGTACATACTACTATAGACTGAGTATAGTAGCTTACTGTAGCAGTCTGCGGTGCTGCTGAGCTGACAGTGTCCAGCAGGTCCGTCATCAGTCATCATTACCTAATAAATATATTATCTACCTGTCCGGCTGCAGTACTAGTGATATTATATATACATACATATATATATTGATTTCATCTCATTATCAATCATCCAGTCTATATTAGCAGCAGACACAGTACGTTAGTCCACGGCTGTAGCTACCTCTGTGTCGGCACTCAGCAGTCCATCCATAATTGTATACCACCTACCCGTGTTTTTTTTTTTTCTTTCTTCTTTGTACATACTACTATAGTATAGTAGCTTACTGTAGCAGTCTGCGGTGCTGCTGAGCTGACAGTGTCCAGCAGGTCCGTCATCAGTCATCATTACCTAATAAATATATTATCTACCTGTCCGGCTGCAGTACTAGTGATATTATATATACATACATATATATATATATTGATTTCATCTCATTATCAATCATCCAGTCTATATTAGCAGCAGACACAGTACGTTAGTCCACGGCTGTAGCTACCTCTGTGTCGGCACTCGGCAGTCCATCCATAATTGTATACCACCTACCCGTGGTTTTTTTTTTTTCTTTCTTCTTTGTACATACTACTATAGTATAGTAGCTTACTGTAGCAATCTGCGGTGCTGCTGAGCTGACAGTGTCCAGCAGGTCCGTCATCAGTCATCATTACCTAATAAATATATTATCTACCTGTCCGGCTGCAGTACTAGTGATATTATATATACATACATATATATATTGATTTCATCTCATTATCAATCATCCAGTCTATATTAGCAGCAGACACAGTACGTTAGTCCACGGCTGTAGCTACCTCTGTGTCGGCACTCAGCAGTCCATCCATAATTGTATACCACCTACCCGTGGTTTTTTTTTTTCTTTCTTCTTTGTACATACTACTATAGTATAGTAGCTTACTGTAGCAGTCTGCGGTGCTGCTGAGCTGACAGTGTCCAGCAGGTCCGTCATCAGTCATCATTACCTAATAAATATATTATCTACCTGTCCGGCTGCAGTACTAGTGATATTATATATACATACATATATATATATTGATTTCATCTCATTATCATCCAGTCTATATTAGCAGCAGACACAGTACGGTAGTCCACGGCTGTAGCTACCTCTGTGTCGGCACTCGGCAGTCCATCCATAAGTATACTAGTATCCATCCATCTCCATTGTTTACCTGAGGTGCCTTTTAGTTGTGCCTATTAAAATATGGAGAACAAAAATGTTGAGGTTCCAAAATTAGGGAAAGATCAAGATCCACTTCCACCTCGTGCTGAAGCTGCTGCCACTAGTCATGGCCGAGACGATGAAATGCCAGCAACGTCGTCTGCCAAGGCCGATGCCCAATGGCATAGTACAGAGCATGTCAAATCCAAAACACCAAATATCAGTAAAAAAAGGACTCCAAAACCAAAAATAAAATTGTCGGAGGAGAAGCGTAAACTTGCCAATATGCCATTTACCACACGGAGTGTTGAAGTACACCAGGATGAGGAGGATATGGGTGTTGCTGGCGCTGGGGAGGAAATTGACAAGGAGGATTCTGATGGTGAGGTGGTTTGTTTAAGTCAGGCACCTGGGGAGACACCTGTTGTCCGTGGGAGGAATAGGGCCGTTGACATGCCTGGTGAAAATACCAAAAAAATCAGCTCTTCGGTGTGGAAGTATTTCAACAGAAATGCGGACAACATTTGTCAAGCCGTGTGTTGCCTTTGTCAAGCTGTAATAAGTAGGGGTAAGGACGTTAACCACCTCGGAACATCCTCCCTTATACGTCACCTGCAGCGCATTCATAATAAGTCAGTGACAAGTTCAAAAACTTTGGGTGACAGCGGAAGCAGTCCACTGACCAGTAAATCCCTTCCTCTTGTAACCAAGCTCACGCAAACCACCCCACCACCAACTCCCTCAGTGTCAATTTCCTCCTTCCCCAGGAATGCCAATAGTCCTGCAGGCCATGTCACTGGCAATTCTGACGAGTCCTCTCCTGCCTGGGATTCCTCCGATGCATCCTTGCGTGTAACGCCTACTGCTGCTGGCGCTGCTGTTGTTGCTGCTGGGAGTCGATGGTCATCCCAGAGGGGAAGTCGGAAGACCACTTGTACTACTTCCAGTAAGCAATTGACTGTCCAACAGTCCTTTGCGAGGAAGATGAAATATCACAGCAGTCATCCTGCTGCAAAGCGGATAACTGAGGCCTTGGCATCCTGGGTGGTGAGAAACGTGGTTCCAGTATCCATCATTACTGCAGAGCCAACTAGAGACTTGTTGGAGGTACTGTGTCCCCGGTACCAAATACCATCTAGGTTCCATTTCTCTAGGCAGGCGATACCGAAAATGTACACAGACCTCAGAAAAAGAGTCACCAGTGTCCTAAAAAATGCAGCTGTACCCAATGTCCACTTAACCACGGACATGTGGACAAGTGGAGCAGGGCAGGGTCAGGACTATATGACTGTGACAGCCCACTGGGTAGATGTATGGACTCCCGCCGCAAGAACAGCAGCAGCGGCACCAGTAGCAGCATCTCGCAAACGACAACTCTTTCCTAGGCAGGCTACGCTTTGTATCACCGGTTTCCAGAATACGCACACAGCTGAAAACCTCTTACGGCAACTGAGGAAGATCATCACGGAATGGCTTACCCCAATTGGACTCTCCTGTGGATTTGTGGCATCGGACAACGCCAGCAATATTGTGTGTGCATTAAATCTGGGCAAATTCCAGCACGTCCCATGTTTTGCACATACCTTGAATTTGGTGGTGCAGAATTTTTTAAAAAACGACAGGGGCGTGCAAGAGATGCTGTCGGTGGCCAGAAGAATTGCGGGACACTTTCGGCGTACAGGCACCATGTACAGAAGACTGGAGCACAACAAAAAACTACTGAACCTGCCCTGCCATCATCTGAAGCAAGAAGTGGTAACGAGGTGGAATTCAACCCTCTATATGCTTCAGAGGTTGGAGGAGCAGCAAAAGGCCATTCAAGCCTATACAATTGAGCACGATATAGGAGGTGGAATGCACCTGTCTCAAGTGCAGTGGAGAATGATTTCAACGTTGTGCAAGGTTCTGATGCCCTTTGAACTTGCCACACGTGAAGTCAGTTCAGACACTGCCAGCCTGAGTCAGGTCATTCCCCTCATCAGGCTTTTGCAGAAGAAGCTGGAGACATTGAAGGAGGAGCTAACACGGAGCGATTCCGCTAGGCATGTGGGACTTGTGGATGGAGCCCTTAATTCGCTTAACAAGGATTCACGGGTGGTCAATCTGTTGAAATCAGAGCACTACATTTTGGCCACCGTGCTCGATCCTAGATTTAAAGCCTACCTTGGATCTCTCTTTCCGGCAGACACAAGTCTGCAGGGGTTGAAAGACCTGCTGGTGAGAAAATTGTCAAGTCAAGCGGAACGCGACCTGTCAACATCTCCTCCTTCACATTCTCCCGCAACTGGGGGTGCGAGGAAAAGGCTCAGAATTCCGAGCCCACCCGCTGGCGGTGATGCAGGGCAGTCTGGAGCGACTGCTGATGCTGACATCTGGTCCGGACTGAAGGACCTGACAACGATTACGGACATGTCGTCTACTGTCACTGCATATGATTCTCTCACCATTGAAAGAATGGTGGAGGATTATATGAGTGACCGCATCCAAGTAGGCACGTCACACAGTCCGTACTTATACTGGCAGGAAAAAGAGGCAATTTGGAGGCCCTTGCACAAACTGGCTTTATTCTACCTAAGTTGCCCTCCCACAAGTGTGTACTCCGAAAGAGTGTTTAGTGCCGCCGCTCACCTTGTCAGCAATCGGCGTACGAGGTTACATCCAGAAAATGTGGAGAAGATGATGTTCATTAAAATGAATTATAATCAATTCCTCCGTGGAGACATTGACCAGCAGCAATTGCCTCCACAAAGTACACAGGGAGCTGAGATGGTGGATTCCAGTGGGGACGAATTGATAATCTGTGAGGAGGGGGATGTACACGGTGATATATCGGAGGATGATGATGAGGTGGACATCTTGCCTCTGTAGAGCCAGTTTGTGCAAGGAGAGATTAATTGCTTCTTTTTTGGTGGGGGTCCAAACCAACCCGTCATTTCAGTCACAGTCGTGTGGCAGACCCTGTCACTGAAATGATGGGTTGGTTAAAGTGTGCATGTCCTGTTTATACAACATAAGGGTGGGTGGGAGGGCCCAAGGACAATTCCATCTTGCACCTCTTTTTTCTTTAATTTTTCTTTGCGTCATGTGCTGTTTGGGGAGGGTTTTTTGGAAGGGACATCCTGCGTGACACTGCAGTGCCACTCCTAGATGGGCCCGGTGTTTGTGTCGGCCACTAGGGTCGCTTATCTTACTCACACAGCTACCTCATTGCGCCTCTTTTTTTCTTTGCGTCATGTGCTGTTTGGGGAGGGTTTTTTGGAAGGGACATCCTGCGTGACACTGCAGTGCCACTCCTAGATGGGCCCGGTGTTTGTGTCGGCCACTAGGGTCGCTTATCTTACTCACACAGCTACCTCATTGCGCCTCTTTTTTTCTTTGCGTCATGTGCTGTTTGGGGAGGGTTTTTTGGAAGGGACATCCTGCGTGACACTGCAGTGCCACTCCTAGATGGGCCCGGTGTTTGTGTCGGCCACTAGGGTCGCTTATCTTACTCACACAGCTACCTCATTGCGCCTCTTTTTTTCTTTGCGTCATGTGCTTTTTGGGGAGGGTTTTTTGGAAGGGACATCCTGCGTGACACTGCAGTGCCACTCCTAGATGGGCCCGGTGTTTGTGTCGGCCACTAGGGTCGCTTATCTTACTCACACAGCTACCTCATTGCGCCTCTTTTTTTCTTTGCGTCATGTGCTGTTTGGGGAGGGTTTTTTGGAAGGGACATCCTGCGTGACACTGCAGTGCCACTCCTAGATGGGCCCGGTGTTTGTGTCGGCCACTAGGGTCGCTTATCTTACTCACACAGCTACCTCATTGCGCCTCTTTTTTTCTTTGCGTCATGTGCTGTTTGGGGAGGGTTTTTTGGAAGGGACATCCTGCGTGACACTGCAGTGCCACTCCTAGATGGGCCCGGTGTTTGTGTCGGCCACTAGGGTCGCTTATCTTACTCACACAGCTACCTCATTGCGCCTCTTTTTTTCTTTGCGTCATGTGCTGTTTGGGGAGGGTTTTTTGGAAGGGACATCCTGCGTGACACTGCAGTGACACTCCTAGATGGGCCCGGTGTTTGTGTCGGCCACTAGGGTCGCTTATCTTACTCACACAGCTACCTCATTGCGCCTCTTTTTTTCTTTGCATCATGTGCTGTTTGGGGAGGGTTTTTTGGAAGGGACATCCTGCGTGACACTGCAGTGCCACTCCTAGATGGGCCCGGTGTTTGTGTCGGCCACTAGGGTCGCTTAGCTTAGTCATCCAGCGACCTAGGTGCAAATTTTAGGACTAAAAATAATATTGTGAGGTGTGAGGTAATCAGAATAGACTGAAAATGAGTGTAAATTATGGTTTTTGAGGTTAATAATACTTTGGGATCAAAATGACCCCCAAATTCTATGATTTAAGCTGTTTTTTAGTGTTTTTTGAAAAAAACACCCGAATCCAAAACACACCCGAATCCGACAAAAAAAATTCGGTGAGGTTTTGCCAAAACGCGGTCGAACCCAAAACACGGCCGCGGAACCGAACCCAAAACCAAAACACAAAACCCGAAAAATTTCCGGCGCTCATCTCTACTTACCATGTGGTGGGAGAATGTGTGCTTAGAAAGTGCAGTACTGGTTCTATTATATTTATGTATTTTTTATAGTATATTTAACCTTTTCCTGACCACTTATTTATATTATTTAAATATGTTTGATACAGCCTATACTATAGAGTTAAATATTAATACTGTATTCCATATTCCGTAGAGTGGGGGACTGTGGATTGCATTTGGAAACCTCCCTCTCAAAATCCTGCGTTTGCCACTGCCGGCCCCCTCCTTGGCCCTCCTCCCTAGGCAACACCCAGCTCATAGCACAGTCTGTTTCAGCCCTACACGGCTATGTTTACAGGGCCGCCGCGGCCCATGGAGGGAAACAAATGTCCAGGAGCCTGCCCATCTTAGCAGTGTGCTACTATATTGGGTTTTTTGTTTTTTTATAAAAGCACTGATGGCTGCAATGTGTACCATTCAGAGGAGGGGGAGAGCAGGACTGCTTGCTGTGTTACGCCCATCACAGTCACACATGGGAGCTCAGAGACAGCACCCGGAGTTGCTATGCGCCCCCGCAGTTTACTGCATGAGCTGCATTTTCGGGTAGGCTAGATCTAGTGCAATTAATTCCATGGGCACTGTTGTAATATGCTGACAGTTGACCAAATATATATAACTTGGTCAGCATACCAGCATTCGGAAAGCTGTCAGTTGGAATCCCGATGCCGGAATCCCGACACTGGCCAGAAGACCAACACCAGGATCCCAACATCGATCACAATGCCGGCACCGGAATCCTGACTGCCGGAATCCAGATTGTATGCCAGGGAGGGTTAGGCTGTGGGGGGGTTAGGTTTAGGCACTACAGGGTGGGTAAGGGTTAGGTTGTTGGGTGGTAGGGTTAGGGTTAGGCATTAAGGTGGGAGAGTTAGGCTGCATGAGGGGTTTAGGATTAGGTTGCAAGGAGTGAGAGTTAGGCTGTGGGGAGGGAGAGTTTAGGGGGTAGAGGGTGAGGGTTAGAACCTAGCAAGTGGCGGGATTCTGTGCGTTGAGATGTCGCTGTTGGTATTCTGACAGCTGGCATCCTAACCACCAGGATCCCGATAACATCCCACAGAGCCCAAACTAGACATTTTGTCGTTCTGTGCCAGGAGCACTGATGCCCCTCACATGACTAGGGACAGTGCACGTCTACCCAAAAAAGGGGTGTGGTCACACAATAGTAACAATAAACACAACAGTGCAACCTTATTCACATTCCACTGCTCAGCAGAGACTCTTATAAACATTACACACCACATAGTAGTACCCTTTGTAGACACTGGCACAGTGTCACACAGCAATGGTGAATTGGTAGAGAGAGATGGATCTAGGTGGCGGGCACAGTATAAAGAAACACACAGCAGGTGATGTGGGGGCAGTAGTGATGGGAACAGCAGGAGATAGGGGTAGTAGTGCAGGGGATAGGAGGGGATGAAGGGGGCAGTGGTGATGGGAACAGCAGGAGATGGGGGTAGTAGTGCAGGGGATAGGAAGGCATGTGGGGGCAGTAGTGATGGGAACAGCAGGAGATAGGGGTAGTAGTGCAGGGGACAGGAGGGGATGAAGGGGGCAGTAGTGATGGGAACAGCAGGAGATGGGAGTAGTAGTGCAGGGGATAGGAGGGGATGAAGGGGGCAGTGGTGATGGGAACAGCAGGAGATGGGGGTAGTAGTGCAGGGGATAGGAAGGCATGTGGGGGCAGTAGTGATGGGAACAGCAGGAGATAGGGGTAGTAGTGCAGGGGACAGGAGGGGATGAAGGGGGCAGTAGTGATGGGAACAGCAGGAGATGGGAGTAGTAGGAGGGGATGAAGGGGGCAGTAGTGATGGGAACAGCAGGAGATGGGGGTAGTAGTGCAGGGGGCAGGAGGGGATGAAGGGGGCAGTAGTGATGGGAACAGCAGGAGATGGGGGTAGTAGTGCAGGGGATAGGAGGGGATGAAGGGGGCAGTAGTGATGGGAACAGCAGGAGATGGGGGTGGTAGAGCAGGGGGCAGGAGGGGATGAAGGGGGCAGTAGTGATGGGAACAGCAGGAGATGGGGGTAGTAGTGCAGGGGGCAGGAGGGGATGAAGGGGGCAGTAGTGATGGGAGTAGCAGGAGATGGGGTAGTAGTGCAGGGGATAGGAGGGGATGAAGGGGGCAGTGGTGATGGGAACAGCAGGAGATGGGGGTAGTAGTGCAGGGGATAGGAAGGCATGTGGGGGCAGTAGTGATGGGAACAGCAGGAGATGGGGGTAGTAGTGCAGGGGACAGGAGAGGATGAAGGGGGCAGTAGTGATGGGAAAAGCAGGAGATGGGGGTAGTAGTGCAGGGGGCAGGAGGGGATGAAGGGGGCAGTTGTGATGGGAACAGCAGGAGATGGGGGTAGTAGTGCAGGGGGCAGGAGGGGATGAAGGGGGCAGTAGTGATGGGAACAGCAGGAGATGGGGTAGTAGTGCAGGGGATAGGAGGGGATGAAGGGGGCAGTGGTGATGGGAACAGCAGGAGATGGGGTAGTAGTGCAGGGGACAGGAGAGGATGAAGGGGGCAGTAGTGATGGGAAAAGCAGGAGATGGGGGTAGTAGTGCAGGGGGCAGGAGGGGATGAAGGGGGCAGTAGTGATGGGAACAGCAGGAGATGGGGGTAGTAGTGCAGGGGGCAGGAGGGGATGAAGGGGGCAGTAGTGATGGGAACAGCAGGAGATGGGGTAGTAGTGCAGGGGATAGGAGGGTATGAAGGGGGCAGTGGTGATGGGAACAGCAGGAGATGGGGGTAGTAGTGCAGGTGGCAGGAGGGGATGAAGGGGGCAGTGGTGAAGGTAACAGCAGGAGATGGGGGACAGTAACAGATTCTCCTGACTTCTGTATAGTTTATCCCTGGTCTGGTTGTGGGGTTCAGAATTAGAAATGATGCTCAATACAGGAAAGCTTTCTGCAAGCAGCACTGCCTGGAGCCAGCGAGCAGACTCTGGTGCTGCCGCTCCCAGTGCAGTAGTTACTGCACTACTGTCACTCCTGTGTGACTGATGTCGTCTATTTGATTAGAGTACCTGCTTTCCAGCTGATCACTCCTTACTACCCCTGCTTCGTGGGTCCCAATGGACATCAGGAGTGCATGGAGATGCTGTGCTGCTCCCCACTCCCTGGTTGTGGGCCCAGCAAAATAGACATTGTGGCAGAGGCTGCCAGTTCCACCCCCAGACGCCCTGCTAGTTACAGTCCTGCCTTATATATATATATATATATATATATATATATATAACAATACAAGAGAAGCTGCGCATCCAAGTCCACCTTAAGTTCAGTGTCAATCAGTAATTAGCAGTCTGAGTCCATATATCACTGAATATTCTAAGATGTTTACTGCCGCTTCCTCCGCTTTGGGACCAGAACCACTGGATCCAATGTACATGCAAGTAAAAGAAGAATGGAGGGCGGAGGTGTGAGTAAAATATTACAATTCCATTTATTGCACAATAAAGCTCACATACATCTTAGCTTCTGTAACTCCGCATGATCAACCGTCTAGCCACAGGCGTCTAGGAATCTCTCCGTCTCGTATTGGTTCAGGACGGCACACCACGGGCGTGGCTTGTGGAGCGCTAGACGTGTGAACGTCCGAAAGTCTGGTCCTGGTGTGTTAGACGGGCAGCGTCTGACAGCTCTTGCGGTGTGCCGTCCTGAACCAATACGAGACGGAGAGATTCCTAGACGCCTGTGGGTAGACGGTTGATCATGCGGAGTTACAGAAGCTAAGATGTATGTGAGCTTTATTGTGCAATAAATGGAATTGTAATATTTTACTCACACCTGCGCCCTCCATTCTTCTTTTACATATATATATATATATATATATATATATATAGGCACTCCAATATAGGTGATAATAACCACGGTGCCCTCCTCAGGTTGAATACACACGAAGAGGTCCCATGGGTGGGAGTGTGGCAATCCCCCCAATAGCAAACCAGGAGGCACTCTTTGGATTTGATAAAAAAAAATTAGATATTCAAAGTGGCAAAAAGCATGATAGAAAACCGACGTTTCAACGCTACGCAGGGCGTTTTTCTCAAGGTGTTCACAGCATGTCACCTTGAGAAAAACGCCCTGCGTGGCATTGAACGTCGGTTTTCTATCATGCTTTTTGTCACTTTGAATATCTATTTCTTTTAATCAAATCCAAAGAGTGCCGCCTGGTTCCTGGTTTGCTATTGGGGGGATTGCCACACTCCCACCCAGGGGACCTCTCTGTGTATATATATATATATATATATATATATATATATATACAAATTTTAAGCGATAGGAGCTCCCTTGTGTAAGAGCTCAAGGCCCTTAATTCAGCTCCAAATACTGTTTTCCGAAATATTTAAATCGCTGGAACAGCAGTACTGACAGCAGCTGAATTGGCCGGATTTCAGACGACCCGAGGGGAGAAAGATGTGCTGCTGACTCAGTTCACTGTCTAGGGGGGTGGAGCTAATCCTACCTTTGAGTGGATCTGCAGGCTTCCTGGGGGAAAGGGAGGTGGCTCCAGGATCAGTGTGGAAGAAATTAAGAAGGGGCGGAGCTTATTACGATCCGGGGGCAGAGCTTATTACGATCCGGGGGCAGAGCCTTCGTACACGTGGGAGCGCAGAGCTTCGAGAATCTGAGACAGCACATCTGCACTGCAGGCCACCCAGGGGGCAGAGCTTGGTACGACCCTGGGTCAGAGGCAGAGCTTCAGGTAACACGAGGGGATGGGGGCGGACCCTTGGTCGGGGCGGGAGGAAGGGACTGGGAGGCAAATGCTGTTGATGAGTGATGACAGGAGAAAAGTATTTCTCCTGTCATCACTGGCTGGTTGCACTGCCGATCCTGTGGGCCTATTTTCAATGGGGGGCTTGGAGCTGCAGCTCCATCCGCCCCATTGTTAATCCGGCCCTGCGAGCGCCCCTGGCAAAGTAAGGGGCTGGTGCCCCCCCTACACACATTTGGAATAAGGTGTGAGTATTGGAAATGGGGCATGGTCTTGTGGGGGAAGGGCGTGCACACAATAGTACTTACAATTCAAATTATGCCACACAGTAGTGTCCCTCATTCACATTACACCGCACTCGTATTCACGTTACACCATCCCTCCCCCCTAAACCACCTTTTCCACAGCCTGACCTTAACCCGCCCCCCCAAAAGCATCTTCAGTGGTGCCTAACCCTAATCCACCCTTTCTAATCTCCCTCCCTGCAGCCTAACCCTAGCCCTTACACACTTGCAGCCTAACCCTCCCACGTGGCTTGCCAGTGGAGACTTTGTCACCAACTCGATCCAGATTTTGGCATTCTGAATCGCTATCTGTGTTGGGATGCCAGCATCATTATTCCAAGCAGTTTCTGGATGCTGGCGTCAGCTTTCCGACCGCCGGGATGCCAAATGCCGGCATCTTGACTGCATCCTGAATGAAATGTTAATGAGCTGCTGTGAGATGAGCCTCAAATGGACCCAGCCATTAACCAAACACCATTAGTTGGATGGTAGAAGTGCTTCCTGTTAGAAGAAACATCAGGGTGCCATCACTTCCAAGATAAAATGATCAATTATACAATTAACTGACATACATTCCCTTGAACATGGCCTTGAAATAGGTAAGATATGTATTTTCTTTATTACACTAAACAAGTTAAAGTTTTCGCTTACTTACTCCTTACATCTACAGGAAAATCGTGTAGTTTTCCAGGTACTACAGTCCCTTCTCCCAAATACTGACACTTTATTACCTTCAACAACACTGTGCTATATAACAATTGCTGTGTACCTGGTGAGAGTCTGTTACTGTCGGCATGGCGCCGGTGTCCGTCAGCACTGCACTTCACTAGTGATCAGACTAGTGTCCGGCAGCACCGCACTTGTAATCAGACTCACAATAAATTACAGTTCCCAGCAGCCCTTGCTGCCGGGAGCTCCCAGCAACAAGGGCTGCTGGAAGCTGTAGTTTATTTTGAGTCTGATTACAAGTGCGGTGCTGCCGGACACTAGTCTGATCACTAGTGAAGTGCGGTGCTGACGGACACCGGCGCCGCTCCAGCAGTAACAGACTCTTACCAGGTACAGTCTGACAGTACTGCTTTTCTATCCTTTTGCCACGGGTGGGACAGCCAGGCGGCTCCCCCTCCTTGCCTGGCGCCCCTGGCGAGTGCCATCCTGGCCAATAGGTAGATACACCCCTGCCTGGGGGCAGGACCACACCGCTGTCTCTACAATGGAGGTAATCGGACACATTGTAACATTTATTCATAACCGTTACATCTCTACACTCTTCAGTGTTCAACAGTGACTATTATTGACTGATACTAAGTTACAAAACGCTGATTGTATAATAGCACATCTTTCTAAGTGCACTGATTTTCTCACAGGGGAAGTTTTTAACATTTACCATTGCCAATTAAAAACTGCTGGCCAGCAAGTAAATGATTAACTTACTGTATTATATAGGGTTCAATTAATTACTTTTATGCTCTATTACTTATTGATGTTATTTTTAGTAGATATTACTTAATAAATTGCTTTATTTAATTTATTTACCGGCTCTGATTATATTTATAAGGTACCCAGTATGAACCCATGAGTGCTGGTTTTTTGTTGTTGTTGTTTAATCATTGTCCATATTGTAGGCATAGGCGTGCGCACGGGGGGGTGCCTGGTGCGCACAGTCACCCCCTAATGTCAGGCACCCCCCCCGCAGCACGTCACGCCGATCATCGCTGTCTGCTGCAGTAGCACACTGATACAGCGATGATCGTGATCGGATAACCTCCTCCTCGCGCTGCCCAACACCATTGATTTGATTCACTGTCTCCCTCCCGAGTCCCGCTGCGCTGCGCTACCGCCGCCGCCCGCCGTTCACACACTTACACACAGAGCTGCCTGTCACTGTCAGCTGTGAGGCAGCGGCTTCTTCCTGGACTGGTGGGCTGGCCACATACAGCCCAGCCCACCCACCGTCACTGTCATAAACTGACTGCCTCGCGGTGTGAGTGTGACGTCATCACGTCACACCGAGCGCCCTCCCTCCCTTCCTTCCCGCCCTGGCTGAGTGGCTGCGCTGTGGGCTGTACTCCCGGCTCCCAGCTCCGGGCTAAGTAAAAAAGAAGTTAAATTAACAACACAGGCTAATTTCAAGTGTGTGTGTGCCCTGCTCTGCCGCCCGGCCCGGACGTTGTCGACCGCTGGAGGGGGACTCAGAGAGGAAGACAGTAGTCGTCCCACCATCCTGCCTGATCCTCAGCCTGCCTAATGTGAGTGAGAGACTCACTGTCTCTCAATCTGTGTTCAGGCGGGGGTGGGGGTTGGGATAAAATTTACCACAATAAAATAAAGGTTTATCACACTATATATATATATATATATATATATATATATATATATATATATATATATATATATATATAAATGTCCAACAATGAACGGCACTCAGAGACACGTATAAAAAAAGTTTTTGCTGTGTCCTGACGACGGGGTTTCGCTCCCCGAAACGTTGACGATTTGGAATACAATCTTTTGCAAGTATACGTGTCTCTGAGTGCCGTTCATTGTTGGACATTTATTTATTATTGGTTCTGGCACCTGAGCTTCATTAACTCTTATATGGGAGTGCCGGCTGCTGCTGGATTCATATATGTATATATATATATATATATGTATGTATATATATATAAATATATATATATGTATATATATATTTCTCTAACGTCCTAGTGGATGCTGGGAACTCCGTAAGGACCATGGGGAATAGCGGGCTCCGAAGGAGGCTGGGCACTCTAGAAAGATTTATGACTACCTGGTGTGCACTGGCTCCTCCCACTATGACCCTCCTCCAAGCCTCAGTTAGATTTCGTGCCCGGCCGAGGTTGGATGCACACTAGGGGCTCTCCTGAGCCCTTAGAAAGAAAGTATAGTTTTAGGTTTTTTATTTTCAGTGAGACCTGCTGGCAACAGGCTCACTGCAGTGAGGGACTAAGGGGAGAAGAAGCGAACTCGCCTGCTTGCAGCCGGATTGGGCTTCTTAGGCTACTGGACACCATTAGCTCCAGAGGGATCGACCGCAGGCCCAGCTCTTGGTGTTCGGTCCCGGAGCCGCGCCGCCGTCCCCCTTACAGAGCCAGAAGCAAGAAGAGGTCCGGAAAAACAGCGGCAGAAGACATCAGTCTTCACCAAGGTAGCGCACAGCACTGCAGCTATGCGCCATTGCTCCTCATGCACACTTCACACTCCGGTCACTGAGGGTGCAGGGCGCTGGGGGGGGGGGCGCCCTGAGCTGCAATAAAAACACCTTGGCTGGCAAAAATACCACAATATATAGCCCCAGAGGCTATATATGTGGAAAATACCCCTGCCAGAATCCAGAAAAAAGCGGGAGAATAGGCCGCGGAAAAGGGGCGGAGCTATCTCCCTCAGACACACTGGCGCCATTTCTCCTTCACAGATCCGCTGGAAGGAAGCTCCCTGGCTCTCCCCTGCAGTCTACACTACAGAACAGGGTAAAAACAGAGAGGGGGGGGCACTAAATTTGGGCGCAATATATATATATATATATATATATAATATTAAAAGCAGCTATAGGGGACATAACTCAGTTAGTCCCTGCATTATATAGCGCTCTGGTGTGTGCTGGCATACTCTCACTCTGTCCCCCCAAAGGGCTTTTGTGGGTCCTGTCCTCATTCGGAGCATTCCTTGTGTGTGTGCGGTGTGTCGGTACGGCTGTGTCGACATGTTTGATGAGGATAATGATGTGGAGGCGGAGCAGATGCCTTTAGAAGGGATGTCACCCCCTGCGGGATAGACACCTGAGTGGATGGGCTTATGGAAAGTAATGAGTGCACGTATAGACTCCTTATATAAAAAAATCGACGACATGCCAAATGTGGGACAGCCGACTTCTCAGCTCGTGCCTGCCCAGGCGTCGCATGGGTCGTCAGGGGCTCTAAAACGCCCGCTACGTCAAGCAGACCCAGATGTCGACACTGATACTGACACCAGTGTCGACGACGATGAGTTAAATCTGATGCCCACTAAGGCCATTCACTGCATGATTGAGGCAATGAAAGAGGTGTTAAACATTTCTGATATAACTACAGGTACCACTAAAAAGGGTATTATGTTTGGAGAGAAAAAACTACCTGTAGTTTTTCCCCCATCAGATGAATTAAATGAAGTGTGTGAAGAAGCGTGGGCTTTCCCTGATAAAAAATTGGTAATTCCTAAGAAGGTACTAATGGCGTTCCCTTTCCCGCCAGAGGATAGGTCACGTTGGGAAACACCCCCTAGAGTGGATAAAGCGCTCACACGTTTGTCTAAAAAGGTGGCACTACAGTCTCCGGATACGGCCGCCCTCAAGGAACCTGCTGATAGAAAGCAGGAGGCGATCCTGAAGTCTGTATATACACACACAGGCATTATACTTAGGCCAGCTATTGCGTCAGCTTGGATGTGCAGTGCTGCCGCTGCGTGGTCAGATAAACTGTCAGAAAATATTGACACATTAGACAGAGACACGATCCTGTTAACCATAGACCATATAAAAGATTCAGTCTTATATATGAGAGATGCACAGAGGGAAATCTGCCGGCTGGCATCTAAAGTAAGTGCATTGTCCATTTCTGCTAGGAGAGGCTTATGGACTCGCCAGTGGACAGGAGATGCGGATTCAAAAAAGCACATGGAAGTGTTACCATATAAGGGTGAGGAATTATTTGGGGATGGTCTCTCGGACCTAGTTTCCACAGCAACGTCTGGGAAGTCAGCATTTTTACCCCATGTCCCCTCACAGCCTAAGAAGGCGCCGTTTTATCAGGTTCAGTCCTTTCGGACCCAGAAAAACAGGCGTGGAAAAGGCGGGTCTTTTCTGTCCAGAGGCAGAGGTAGGGGAAAAAGGCTGCAACAAACTGCAGGTTCCCAGGAGCAAAAGTCCTCCCCCGCTTCTTCTTCCAAGTCCGCCGCATGACGGTGGGGCTCCACAGGCGGAGCCAGGTACGGTGGGGGGTCGCCTCAAAAATTTCAGCGATCAGTGGGTTCGCTCACAGGTGGATCCCTGGATCCTGCAAATAGTATCTCAGGGGTACAAGCTGGAATTCGAGGCGTCCCCACCCCACCGGTTCCTAAAATCTGCCTTGCCGATTGCTCCCTCAGACAGGGAGGCGGTGCTAGCGGCAATTCACAAGCTGTATTCCCAGCAGGTGATAATCAAGGTACCCCTACTTCAACAAGGCCGGGGTTATTATTCCACACTATTTGTGGTACCGAAACCGGACGGTTCGGTGAGACCCATTCTAAATTTGAAATCCTTGAACACATACATAAAGAAATTCAAGTTCAAGATGGAATCGCTCAGGGCGGTTATTGCAAGCCTGGACGAGGGGGATTACATGGTATCCCTGGACATCAAGGATGCTTACTTGCATGTCCCCATTTACCATCCTCACCAGGAGTACCTCAGATTTGTGGTACAGGATTGCCATTACCAATTTCAGACGCTGCCGTTTGGACTGTCCACGGCACCGAGGGTATTTACCAAGGTTATGGCGGAAATGATGATACTCCTTCGAAGAAAGGGAGTTTTAATTATCCCGTACTTGGACGATCTCCTAATAAAAGCGAGGTCCAAGGAACAGTTGTTGGTGGGAGTAGCACTATCTCAGGAAGTGCTGCACCAGCACGGCTGGATTCTGAATATCCCAAAGTCACAGCTGGTTCCGACGACACGGCTACTGTTCCTGGGTATGATTCTTGATACAGTCCAGAGAAAAGTGTTTCTCCCAGAGGAGAAAGCCAGGGAGTTGTCATCTCTAGTCAGAGACCTCCTGAAACCAAAACAGGTATCAGTGCATCACTGCACGCGGGTCCTGGGAAAGATGGTGGCTTCTTACGAAGCAATTCCCTTCGGCAGGTTCCATGCCAGAATCTTTCAGTGGGACCTGTTGGACCAGTGGTCCGGATCGCATCTTCAGATGCATCGCTTAATAACCCTGTCTCCAAGAACCAGGGTGTCTCTACTGTGGTGGCTGCAGAGTGCCCATCTTCTAGAGGGCCGCAGGTCGGCATACAGGACTGGGTCCTGGTGACCACGGATGCCAGCCTTTGAGGCTGGGGGGCAGTCACACAGGGAAGAAACTTCCAAGGACTATGGTCGAGTCAGGAGACTTCCCTTCACATAAATATTCTGGAACTAAGGGCCATCTACAATGCCCTAAGTCAAGCAAAATCCCTGCTCCTACACCAGCCGGTGCTGATCCAGTCAGACAACATCACGGCAGTCGCCCATGTAAATCGACAGGGCGGCACAAGAAGCAGGATGGCGATGGCAGAAGCCACAA